>NC_012870.2:38001175-38342819 GCF_000003195.3 Sorghum bicolor | reverse complement strand
AATAAGTAATAAGAAATTATGTGTAATTTGGAATTGGTACTGGTTAAATGGTCATTTATGAAAAGAATAAAAAAAGAACAAAAAATTGTGGACTTAATAAAAAAATCTATGTTGTAAATGGGTCGGCCCAGTTCGATGTGGAGGGAGCTAGGCGGACGCACTCGTGACCTACTTTTCACGGCTTTACCTCCCCGTGACCCCATCCACTTCCCATTCCCCTTCCCCATTTCCAAGAGGCAACAGAGAGAGGCGAAGGGGGTGAGGTGGAGGGAGCAAGGCGGACGCAGGAATCCTCTGGATCCGATTCCCCACTCCCGAGAGACGGCGGAGACGGCGGAGGTGGCAGGGATGACGATGGCAGAGGCGACCAAGAAGGCTGAGATGAAGAAGAAGGCAGAGCTCGCGAAGATGGCGGACGGGTGGGAGACACCGAAGGTGGCGGCAGTCTCGGCGAGCATGTCACCCGGGAAGCGCGGCCACAACGCGCGTACTCAAGCGCGTAACTCCCGCGGCCAGTTCGCACGCATCGCGTACCTCGTGGACTCCGACGACTCCGGCCACCATGTGGATCCGCCAAAGGAGCGCACCGGGCAGGCTTCTAGGGTTGAAAAGATGAAGGCGGCAGCCACAAGCATGAAGGGAGCCAAAGGAGCATCGTCCAGTGCACCGAAGAAGATGGTTTCGGTTTCCCCCAAACTGCAGTCCAAGGTAATATTGATTCCCCCTTTTTGGTGTTACTGTCAATGTAGAACTAGTCGATTCCCCAAACCATTAATCAATATTTTTCATGTGATAGCTCTCGTCTGGGATTGCACTGTGCCATGTTGCATATGTATAGCCTCTATGATATTTGCTAAAGCAATGATGATATTTTAGTTCAGGTTTAACTAAAGCAGTATAATAACATGTATTGCCTTTATGATGCACTAATAGGAAATTGACATAATACTAATTGTTTGCCAGCAGACAAGTTTTCTGAGTGGCATGCTTGTTAAATTTTAGTCCAGCAGAGAAGTTGTATGAGGCAGACAAATACCATTAGAGCACCCATCATGTTTATTTGCTAATCAGGTTCTTCAAACAGTTGATTCAGGACTGAAGCACTCCTGAAATTAATCTGATGTGTTTATTATTCATTTTTGTCATTTGATACTTGATAAGAAACTGTTGGTACTCACCCAAGCCAAATTCACATATTGCTGTGTAATCTCAGATAACTTCAATGTCATAAGGCACCACACTTAGCAAATCAAAGCAAAAAACTGTGTCCAGTAATGCTAGCTTGGTTGACAGAAAATCAAAGCAAGTATTTAGTCATGCTTGTGTTATTCATCAATGTGTTAACCATTTTTTTGTATTTGAAGCAGTATGTTGTCAGCAGCGAAGAGGAGGAGCATTCTGAGACCTATGACACTGAAGACCCTTCTGATGTTTCTGGACATTCGGGCCTACGTGCTGCAATTGATTCTGCTAAGGAGGATATCATTATCTCGATCGACTACTATGCTGACAAGTATGTGGCCAGGGCTAAGCGCGATGCCAATAACGCTATGGAGGCGCTGTACCAGGACCTGGAGAAGAAGTACAAGCCGAAGAACTTTACTGCACGATGGTGTTGGGAGTAATCTTTTGGTGTCTTGTTGGTAGTGTAGCTTCTATGTTAACTTGAACTTGTGTGTTCAGTTTCCTAAGTATGTGTCTTTACCTAGCTGTAGTACATGCTGATGGTGAACCTATGCTCCACTGAATGTCTGTTTAATTAACTAAGTGCATGCTGATGGTGAACCTATTCTCCACTGAAATAGTTGGTTCTATCAATATTGGTAAAATATTTATTTCTGTAGTGGTTTACATGTACTGTAGTGGTGCATGAACTTGGTAATTTATTTCATCTTGTCTGTGGAATGACTGGGCCTGTTTATATGTAGCTACAAGTTTTTCCATAGTTTGTCAGTTGCTTGGCTGTTAAAGATCTGTCCTAATATCTGTGCCTAAACAATGTCTATTCGAGATTACACAATTAAGTATGTTTAGAAATCTGCCACTGATAAACCATGTATCTAGCTGCTGTCAAACTATTGTGGTAATTCACCCTGTCATAGATGTAATGTAGGCAATTACATAAGCTTTCCAATATGTCTTGCTGCAAGTCATTTGAACTTATGAACCTCTAGTTATGATTTTTTAACATGACTACTTGCTCCGAATCTTCTCTCAAAACACTTAAGCGAAAAAATCATCATCAGCTTCGTCATTTGTGGCAAGGACAGGTGCGACAACACCATCATCAACATAAGCATCAACATCATCTTCACCCTCATCACTGATGTCTTCTTCATTTGGTTCTAGTACAGATTGAGCAATTGCTTTCTCAATAATAGAAGCATCAAGTGCTTCCCCTTCCATATCTATTCGTTGTCAATTCATCAGGTCCCCCTGGTTGTTTCTAATAGTCATGTGCTCCACCCCAACAAGCAATGAGTCAACATCAATTTCTGCTTCCTCTTCAACACTAGCTGATTCTGGCATGAAGAAAAGGTTTCTTGGTTTGATTCGAACTACGCTAGACCAATTTGATTTTTTTGCATGTTTGACATAAAACACCTGCTCTGCTTGTGTCGCTAGAATGTAGGGATCATCTGAATATCTGAAACATGTAGTATCAATATCTATAATTCCAAATTCATCTTTGTTGTACCCTTTACTTTTGCTCTTTGTTGAAGCAGGGACATCAAACCAATCACACTGAAACATCATTACTTCCTTTCCACCATCGAATTGTAGAGAGATAATTTTCTTAATAACTCCATACCAGTCCATATTTCCCGTACCTTCATCACCCTTCACAAGGACACCACAGTTCTATGTGATCAACCTCGTCTCTGCCGACAACGTCCGGAATAGGAAGCCATTGATGAAACATCTATTGAATACACGAACACGATAATGTTGAGATAGGTTGTACATCAACTCACTTGATTTTCCTTGGTCATATTCTTGTTTTGTCTGTAATTTATCCATTTAACAAAAAATAATGAGATGCTTTCAACGTGCAACATAATAAATTCAAAACAAATATAGCGACTCACTTTGTCCTCAAACCAACCAACAAATTGTTGCTTGTGTCTTCTCTCAACATTATGCGGATTATATTTCTTAAGTAAAGCCTTATGAACACTGTAGTGGGTATACCAAACAAAATGCAAAGAATTAGTGAGATATCATGTACACAAAAATAGCATAAAAATAGCATGCTCAATTGTTAAATTTAACTCACTCAGGCAAAGTAGCACACTCATCAGTATTTGTCAGTATGTAGTGCCTTATTTTTAGCATCTCAGAGTCATCCAAGACCTCTAAACTGTAGCCTTTCCTATTGTAGTCACGATCAGCAAAAACGCTAAAACCAGATGGTGGTTCAAGCACTGCACCACTTTCATGACGCTCTGGGCGAGTTGGCATGTCTTTGAAGAACAATGAACAAAATGTCATGCACTCTTCTGTGATATATCCCTCCGCTTTTGAGCCTTCAGGATGTGCTTTATTCCTCACATAACCTTTTACCATGCGCAGATATCTCTCAACGGGATACATCCACCTATAGCATACAGGTCCACCAAGTAAAGCCTCTTCAGCTAGATGAACTGGCAAATATACCATGATGTCAAAAAAAAGTGGGTGGGAATATCATCTCAAGCCGAAAGAGAGTCTCCCTAATCGAAACACTCATGTTAGCAAGCTCCTTTTCATCCAGCTCCTTTGAACAAAGCGAACTGAAGAACCTACTCAAGTCAACCAATGTGACAACAACTTCTTGGAGCAGAATGTTGTGTAGTACTAATAGTAAAAGTTTCTGGAATATAATATGATAATCATGAGTTTTCAGACCAGACAACTGACACCGATTTTCATCCACAAATCTTCGGATATTGGACGCGTACCCATCAGGCAGCTTAACTTCTTGTAGAAATTTGCATAAAAGTTTCTTGTCATCTTTCTGTAATTTGTACAAAGCAGGTGGTAAGGTGAATTTACCATTCTCATGCACTAGATGCTGATCCGTCCTTATAACGAGATGTTGCATGTCAAGACGAGCTCCCTCATTATCCTTACTTTTAGCTTCTATGTCTAGCACATATATTTTTCTTGACGAGATGCTGCATGTCAAGATGCTGCTCTCACATATATTTTTCTTGATGTGCTTCACATCCAAGTTGTGCCTAATAAGCAAATTTTTCCAGTAAGAAAGCTCAAAGAAAATACTCTTCTTCCTCCAGTTGTGCCGTCTCTTTTCTTCGTCACGCTGCTTCCTTTTTCATGATTCAGGGCCGAATTTGACTTGCTCAAAACTAGCACAGTGTTGCAACACTTGTTCTCCAGTCAGAGGTTGTGGAGCCTCCCTATGTCCTGTCTTGTTGTTAAAACTGACCTTGTTTCTGCGCCACTTGTGGTTCAAAGGCAAAAAGCGACGATGCCCCAAGTAGCAGTGCTTCCTCACATGCTTCAACCATAAGTAGTCTGTTTCCGTATGACAGTATGGACATGCAAACTTGCCTTTCGTACTCCATGCAGAAAGCATCGCATATGCTGGAAAGTCATTGATTGTCCATAGTAGAACCACATGCAAATCAAAATCCTTCCTCTCCTTCGCATCCCAGGCTTTGACACCCTCTTCCTAGAGAACTTTGAGCTCATCAATTAGAGGCTGCAAGTACATATCAATGCTAACACCAGGCGCTCTCGCTCCAGGTATCATCATCGACAACATCCAGTACGACTGTTTCAAACACAACCATGGTGGAAGATTGTAAGGAATTAAAATCACGGGACACCAACTGTAGGACACATTCAACATACCAAATGGATTGAATCCATCAGATGCTAGACCAAGCCTGACATTACGAGGATCCTCTGCAAACCATTCATATGTTGCATCCACATGTTTCCATGCTTTGGAGTCCGCAGGATGTCGCATTTTTCCATCAACCACCAATTCTTCCTTATGCCAACGCATATATGATGCTCTATCCTCTGACATATATATCCTTCGGAGCCATGGAATAAGTGGGAAGTACCGTAGCATTTTACGTGTGATGCTCTTTTTTGAGTCACAACTACTGCCAACATCCGGTACCTCTTTAGAGTGCTTCCACCTTGTCTCACCACATTTTGGGAAATTATCCAGACCCTTATATTCTTTCCCTCTAAATAACACACAGTCATTATAGCAAGCATCTATCTTTTCATAATTCAGACCAAGATCTCTAACAACCTTTTTGATCTTATCCATACTATCTGGGAGGCAGTGTCCTTTAGGAAGAACAAGCAAGAACAGTCCAAGCATGTACTCCATGCAAGCATTACTACAACCAAACATGCACTTCATCTGAAACATTTTGCAAATGAAAGACACCTGGGTAGCTTCTGTGCACCCTAGAAACAACTCCTTCCTGGGCTCTTCCAGCAATTTAAAAAACTTCTTCGCCATCTCATTTGGCTGTCCCTCATCGATTTCTCCACGTATACTACCCCTGATCAACGAATGTACCAATTCTGTGGTAGCAGCCCTATCATCAACAACATCATCATCATCATCAATAGCTAAACCATCACATATACTTTCCTGCTCTCGGATGAAGCCTTCGTCAAAACCTTTCCGAAGCAAATGATTCTGAACATCCGACCGTTTCCGAAATGTCATGGAATGACATACTGCACATGGACATGGTGCTGTTCCTCCTTTAGAGCTGCCTCCAAAGGTGCTATCAAGATAATCCGTTAATCCTTGTTGCCACTCTGCAGATGCCTTATCCAGCCGCATCCAATTTCTACCTTGCTGTGACATTGATTGCAACACCTGAAATTTTAACAGATCAGTTCATAGACACTATAGCAGTACTACAAATAATTTCATCATCCAAAAAAATAATAAAACCAGTGAATGAGTGACCCAAATTGTATCACAAATATGACAACGGAAATTTATTTACTAACTCATATATAGAATTGGCACCGGACAATCAAACATCTAAATTGAAGAAAGTACCATGAAAAAAATACCAGTGCATGACTAATGAACTAGTACTAATACGGAGAAAGAAGCAGAAGAACCATGGATCGGCAACAGGAACTAATATGGAGAAAGAAGCAGGAGGACCATGGATCGGCAACAGGAGGACGACCGATCTGCATGCAGGAACATAATCGATTGACAATAGGAGGATGCAGGATGATGTCGTCCCTAACCTTGATCACGGCACGGCAGGAGGAAGCAGCGAGGATGCCACACGCACAACGTAGATGGGCAGCAAGAGGCGCCTCGGGTCAGGACGATCCACGAGTAGGGTTCGTGTCTCTTGGTGTCGGCGATGCTTCTATGGAAAGAAAAAAAAGCCGTCTCCTACACGTATACGACATACAACGATCAGGTCAAAACATATCTACGTAATGACATCAACCATGATTATATAATCGTATAAAACAATAAAAACAAATAATATACTAGTCCATACAGCAAAGTATAGTTAGCCTAGTGGTTAGTCCCTAAAATAGCCACTCTAAATGTTGCAGGTTCAACACCTCTTCTACTCATGTTTTTTTTAATTTTTAAACAAAATAACAACTCACTAATTTAATGTGTTGTTTTCCTTAAAATTTTGAAATAAAGTTATTACGTAGCTACAAGATGTTATTTTTTACTTTTTAAAAATAAATATTTAAAAACTCACTTATTATTACACGTGTCTTTTTTAAAAAATGAAAAATTCAGTTCATACATACTCACGATGTTATTTTCACGTTATTAAATATTCTTTCTAAAAGAATTAACTTACACGTTATTAAAAATTCATAGTTAAAAGATGTTATTTGTTATTTTTTTAAAACAATAATTAACAACTCACTTATTACACGTCTTTTTTAAAAAATTAAAATTTCAGTTCATACATAGTCATGATGTTATTTTCACGTTATTAAATATTCTTTCAAAATATTAACTTACACGTCCTTCATCGAGAATCCTACGTGACATTGCATCAAACACAAAACCGTTGCAATACTACTTCCTAATTGCATCTATATTCTAAACCGATGCAATACCACCTACATATTGCAACAACAAATCAATACTAACGCATCCGAATGTGTTTGATGCAATAACCTACACCTATTGCATCCATTCAAGAAATGATGCAATAGATCATGCGTATTGCATCAGTTCTCAACATCTGATGCAATAGCAGCCACCTGTTGCATCCGATTTGTGTTTGATGCAAGTTGACGTGATGCAATAGGATCAAAATCTAGTAGTGTTAATTTGATTACATGTTCTTGGATGATGTTGACTACCTTGTAGAAGTACTTTCCTATGTCATCTATTCACCATGTCATGGTCATCTGTTATTCATTTGCATAAGCATTGCACCCCGAGCATCTCGCACTCCACTCATGAGCACACATGCATCATACAGGCTCGCAGGAGAACGAGGTGGGACCCGAGGAGCAGGAGGAGACCCAGGAGCAGGAACTTCTGGGAGGACTAGAGCCAGAAGGAGAGCTGCAAGAGTGCCCGGACCATAGGCCTAGCACGTTTGTGGAAGGCAAGCCCCGGAGCATTCTAAGTCTCCCTATTCTCGCTAACTTAATTGATATATTATGATTGTTCTTCTATGCTGTATTTAAGTGATAGGAATTGCTTGATACCGTTGATGCATAATTACTCCTTGATATCACCACCTGTTTCTCTACCTTGTCCTATGTAGATAGGCTCGGAGTCTATGCTTAGCCTGCTTAGTACGTAGAAGCCGAATGATTTCCTGTCAACTACGAGATATAGGTGGATACCTGTTTGTTAGCTGTTAATGCTATGATAAAAAGTAACCAAGTGTGGGAATCAACTTGAGACCGGGCAGGGTCTTATGGTGTTGTTGACCGTAGTGCCCCTGCCTGTGTCGATTAAGGACCGATCGTTGACGACCCTCTTATCATGTTGAACACATGCTCCACACTTAGCTGGAAGGATAAGTCGTTCCGACCACGAAGCCTGAGCACTATCTGGGCCGGGAATCGGCCCGATGTACGCGCTGTATTGGTGATGGTTGAGGAGAACGACAAGGGCGCATCATGCAACCTTGGTATACCTTGGATACCTCGGTCGCCAGAACGGTCCTCGGGTACGGGTGGTGCCTGTCGAACCTGCGAATTGGTCCTGGATAGTGCAATACAGTGATCTGTAACTCACTTTGATCAGTGAGTGTGGTTTGTGTGGGGAATAAACTCGTCAGCTGGTTAGAAATCAATTCGAATCGCCATCGCTCCTGGATAGTGAGCACTTGACATGAGCCCTGTCCTCGTAGTAAATACTATGGAACACTTGGGTTATGATGAGAAATGATTTATGAATGCTATAATAAGGTACTATCATATCACAACACTTGTTTGCAATAGTACAGGTGCAAATCTAGATGATAGGTAATAATACCTAACCTGAGCTAATTAAAAGGAGAAGGGGAAATGTTAGGATATACTTCTAGTTGGGTAACGCTTTTACGCAAAAGGTTCCAGCTACCCACCATACAGCCTTCATGATCCTTGAAGAGTCTTTTATTTTTAGTTTATGACGGGTAAGTCTAGCTGAGTACATTCTCGTACTTAGGGTTCCATTCCCATGTTGTTTTGTAGATGGACAGATGTACTATGGTTATTGCATTCACTGCTTGTACCCAGCAATGGGTGATGACTAGACCAAGGGCGATGGTCACTCTACCTCCTCTTTTGCTTTTGTGGGAATGATCAAACTATGGCACTGTATTAGACTAAGTGTGTGTGTGTGTTATATTTTAAAACTATGAAGCCTTCGCTACTCGTGAACTTGGTTTGTAATAACTTTAAGTAACTCTGATGTATGTGATGAATGTTGTGAGCTAGATGTAACTGTGAATGGTGACCGCTGAACTTATTACGATCTTGCTTGTATGTACGAGTTGTGGTTTGAAATCCTTCGAGATTTCACAGACTACCGAGATTATATGGGCTTAAGCTTGATGGTTCGACTGTAAAAAGGGTCACTGTTAGGCTTAATCTCTTATAATTTGGGCGGTTCTGTTACAGCTGGCATCGGAGCAAGGTTTAGCTTGTTACTATTCATAAGTATGTTCTAAAACAAACTTAAATTGGTTAATAAAAGTTAACTATCTAATTAACGATAATCAAGGTGTTGAAAAGAGTTTTTAGAAAACTACACAGTGTGCCTTTGGTCATATCCTTTATGCCCAGTTAAGGACTCTAAGGTGGCTAGTTAAGTACTGACTTGGGGGTTATGCATCATATTTCTATTTCGTCGCTCATACGGCGTGTAATAGTATGAGTGCCATTCACTTGAGTGGTAATGTACGGATCAATTTTCCTCTACGCCTTGGTAAGTGGGAGCTGTGAGAGCATGATCGGATACACTGCCGGTCTAGGGAAGTATTTTGAGGTGCTGCATCATGCACGCATTTTCAGTGTGCCTGGGAACAGTACCGCATGTTGAGAGATTCCATCCTGAGAGGCGATGCCGTCATTAGGGCGATGATGTGGGTAGTGGCACACCATATGCATAGATGTGGTGTCTATGTGTGTGGGGTGCATAGCTTTAAATTATTGTTCTGCATGTTCATACTGTGGTTGGGCTGAAATGAGTTCTCTACAGGTACGCTAACCACGTTCTCGCATAGAACGATAGTTACGTTTTAGAGGACGTTATGTGCCACCGCATATATCCATTAGTATTAACTTTTGTTTCTAAGTTTGTGAGATCGTAAGTTTCATGCATGCATCATGTTCATTCCATATCATTGCTTACTTCCTCCCCTTATTTAAATCTGTCCCAATTCTAATTAAAATAATAAAAGATAATCCTTAGTCTTACCTAAGGTATTCTATTTTCAACAGATGGCACGCACTAGGCTCACCGCTCGCAAGTCCACTGGTGGGCGGGCCCCTCACCATCAGTTGGCATCTAGGAGCTTGTGTCACAAGAGCAAGTTCCTAGGGGAGTTTGGGATGCCTACCTTGCTCTAGAGAGTGCTCAGTTCGACGGGGTATCCTAAAGGAAGGGAGCCTCGCTACTATTGGAACAAAGAGCAGCTTGGTAACGGGACCCTGGTGGAGATTGAGGCAGTGATCCCTAACAGTGGAGGTGACCCCACCTGGGGAGGTTGGGTGTACGAGTCCCGAGGTACCATGCCTTTCCAGGGTCCCAGCAATGCTGCTTTTGTGGTGCTGAGGGATATCATGGAGAGGTTTCTGCAGGAGCTGGCCCACGCCTTCGCTGGGGTGTTTCCCCGGGGTTACCCCTACACTTCGGTGTGGGATCAGTCCGAGGCAAATGCTATAGAGAGGAGTGCAGATGAGGATTAGCATAGTGACAGTACGACTATGAGTGCTATTTTTGCCTTGATGAAGACCTATGGGGGTCTGGAGTGCTATTTGGGACGCTTGTCTGGGTCTCTTCTGACAGTTCAGGATGAGAAGCGCCAGCTACAACGTGAGTTTGACAGTGAGGTTGAGAGGCTGCAGGCAGAGTTGGCCCATGTGACTCTAGAGAGGAACCAAGCAGTCCAGAAGACCAGTGAGCTGAGTCAGGATCTGCTCGCAGTGAGAGAGCAGAGGGACAGGGTGACCACCGCTCATAGGAACTATGAGCGCATGCTAGTTCATGTGCTTGGTCAGAGGAATGAAGCCTGGCACGAGGAGGACACCCTGAGGGCCCAACAGCTAGAGCTTAAGCAGCAGCTAGCTAATGCTGAGGAGTACAATGAGAACCTGCACGAGCAGATCCACCAGCTACATAACCAGCTCCACCCTCACCACCTGCCTGGAGCAGCTGAGTTGGATTCTGAGGATGAGATGGATGAGGATCCAGAGATGGAGGTAGCCGCTAGTGGAGATGAGGACGAGGAAGGCTCCGGCATGGACAGTGACCATAGCGAGTAGATGCTAGGGCTCTAGAGCTAGTCCTTCTTCTTCTGCTCATGTTGATGCATGACATGTGTTGTAATCTGTTGGATCCTAGATGTGTAAGACTTTATGTGTTGACACAGAAAGTCCAGTGTGTGTATGCTGGCAATTTTGGATGTATGCGAACCCTGTTGTCTAAATGTTAAGTAATCAGTTAGTGATATTGTCTGTGGATGATGAATTGTTGTGCCTCTGTTTATTGTGCGAATTTGTTCTCATCAGTAAATTCAATATGGCATGATTCTACATATGTCTACCGGTTGATAGCAACTCCTAACGACTGCTTATCATTGACGCATGTGTTGATATTTGGTAATGCAATAAGGAATTGATCCGCAAGTGCACGGATATCGGTGAGCACTTCACCCGGGAGGTTATCCAGAGTATCGTATTTGTTTTTTTACCACTAGGAGAAAGAGTGCATCTGACTAACCCGGTCTATTACTACTAACCTTTAGGCTACAAAGAATGATTCTCGATGTGAGTGATAAATAGAGAAGACTACAACCGTAATCTCCTTCTAACCTTGGTAAGGATGATCTACTGTTCTATTGGGGAAGCTTACGGAATCTAGACACCACAGAGGATGTTCAACCCACACCTATAAACCCTATCCTTCCTGCTAACGAGATATGGTCTGCAAAGGTAACTCAGAAATGTCAGTTCCTCGCTACTACCACGGTCTAGCTAGTCAGGGAATATCTATGAGTATCCTAGCCCAAACACCACGTCTACGCTAGAGATGATTACTCTAAACTCTACGCGAAGAGATTAAAGTAAACTCATAAACCAAAGAATAATAAAACAAGAACTTACTAGAATTTAGAAGTCGAAATACTGAAGAATCCTAGGAGCAAGCTTCGGGTTAGGAGAACTTGATCCCGCATGTACAACCTCGGAGTAGACACTGACAGATCGGGCTTCCTCCGATCTACACCTCCACTCTATCTCTCTCAATCTAGTAGAAACTAGAAGATCTAATTCTACTCACATTGGATGCTAAGCCTAAAATAAATTTTATTTAGAGGAGAGGTATTCCTTCGAGGGCTCCTCTCAACTCTATGATGAACTTGTCTCCTCCAGGGGCCAGGGGGTCTGGTTTTATAGTCCCCTCGAGTGAACGTGAGCCGTCGGATCAAACCGACATTGATTGGACGGTTATCCTTGATCCTTTGGGTCGGTGGAGCTTGATCCACGAAGAGAGTCCCGATTGGAATCCAGAGGGGGGCGGGCGCCCTGGGCCAGGCCCCTTTCGACCTCTGCTTCGTTCTCGTGGCTTCTGGAATCTTCTAGATGGTAGAAAATTGTGCGGTGCGTTGATATCTCTATGTAATCCCGACATGTGGGCCTTTTTTCCTTATTTCCTGATAACCCCCTGTAGAAACAGATAAAAAACAAAACTCGTGGAATTCTGTCAGATCAGACCCTAATTCCAGGTGTTGTTTGTATATTGGTCCTTTCTCTTGTTTATTTGATAATTAAAATTGGTACTTAAGAACCGTCAACAAATACCCCCACACTTAGGCTTTTACTTGTCCTCGAGAAAAGGATGGTTAAGAAAAATATCTGGGGTTAAACATTGTAAAACATTCTTCATATCTGCAGGGTGTAAAAATTCAATGTATACCATAGTCAAGGAAATATATGATCAAGAGTAGAGATCCTTTCTTCCTTTCATTCCTGTCACTTGGAGTTTTTGTATATTTTTTGAAAAGAAAGTTAGCATACCTTTTATCCTCATAGGTTCTCTCAGATCACTCATTACCTTTTATATATCTCACTGAGGCTGTTTTAATTTGCAAAAATTCTCAAGCATACTTACTTTGCATTTATAGCCTGATCAAAACAGGATCCGAGGAGAGGAATGCCATACACTTAGATCAAAGACTTGAGAAATTTAGAAACTTGTCAACTCTTGCTGGCATATTGCTTATTAGAGGGACCATGGGCTATCATTTTCTTTTCTTTTCTCTCTCTCTCTCTTTCTCTTTTTTTAAGTGGATACCGAGGTACCCCTAATTCTACTGCCGGACACTTGTCCATTTTTTTCTGCGAGGTTATCGAGCACTTGCTCCTTTTTGTTTCCTCGAAATATCTTTATTTTTGCATAGCCCATGCCTCTAATGCAATAATACTTCGGAAGAGTGAATCTTTCTGAATAAATGTCTTGATCTTAGGAGCATGATAAATCTCTCAACAAGGGTCTATGTCATTTTGAACAAACTCAATACAGAGTAGATAGCTGTAACACCCTAAAAATTATTTCCTTGGAAAATAGGGCTAAAATAAATTACTTATGAATTTTTGTGCTCATGAGAATATAGGAAGAATAATATTTTTCATTAAAATAAAATTTATCATAGGATTAGTAATCTGGTTGTGCATTCATGCAGGAGAATTAATTTTATTGTGCTGAGTGATTTGACTAAAGTTCAAA
Source organism: Sorghum bicolor (assembly GCF_000003195.3). Taxonomy (NCBI): domain Eukaryota; kingdom Viridiplantae; phylum Streptophyta; class Magnoliopsida; order Poales; family Poaceae; genus Sorghum; species Sorghum bicolor. The sequence continues at coordinate 38,329,384 of NC_012870.2, read as the reverse complement.
AGTATTTTAAAGTGATTTTAAAATGGATTTGAAAATGGTTTGGAAATAAAAGGAAAGAATTAAAAAAAAACCCCTCCCTCTCTCTCTTTGGCGCCACCCTTCTCCCCTCTCTTTTCGGCCCACTCAGCTTGGCCTAGCGCGCGCGCAACCGACCCAGCAGCCGGCCCACATCTTTCCCTTCCCCTCTTCTCTCACTGCCACCCTGGGCCCGCACGTCAGCGTCACCAGCTCCCTTTCTTGTTCTTCCTGGGACGTGACCGAGCAGGACTCCAGCCATCGCCGCCCAAAATCACTGGATTTCCTTCCTATCTTGCTAATCCAGCGCCTATAAAGCCTCAAGCTCTTCTCTGCACCCCCTTTTTCCCCTGCACACGATGCAAAGCCTTTTATAACGCTTGTGTTCTTGATCTGGATCTCGCCGTCGGACTCAACTCAACCGTGGCCGGGGAAATCGCGTTTTGCAGCCGTGCGGGCGAGTCCGAGCCCTTGCCGAGCTTCGTTCAAGGTCTTCGAAGCCGAAGGACCACTCCCTACGTTTTCTAGTGCTTCCAGTGTCTCTCTAATCAACACCGAAATCTGTACAGGAAGGGCCGTCCGCGGTTTGCGTCGCGCGCCTCTCCCGAGACCTCCCCGGGCTTCGATAACCCCCCAGGTGAGTTCGCGAGGGTCTTCTCTTGCTCCTGGAACTTTTCCCATCGAAAACCGAGCTTCCTAGTGTTTTCTTTCCGAACTCCGGCGAGTCTCTCCTCTTTCCGGCAATGGAGCCACCGTGTCTGGCTTCTGTGCACCACCGGCAGCCACCTGTTTATTCCAGTTTGAGTCTCAGTCGTCCGATTCAAGATCAACGATCTAGATTAGAACGTACCCCTTCATTCGCACTTTTGTTAAAGAGCCCCTGAGCTTTTGCCAAATAAACCCGCAGTCCAAAGCGCCCCTGAGGAATACGTCAACGGATTTTGAAAACGTATTTCACCTCGGTATGATTTCAAGTACGCTTTCTGTTATTTACAGAATTGCCATTGGGAGTATTTTGCTCATAACATACTCACTTTAACTCCGTTTTTGTCCATTCAAATTTCGTTAGATTCGTATTTACGAGCTCTACATGTTAGAAGTATTATTTTACTGTTTTGAAACTTTTTAATTTCCTGGTACTATTTAATTAATTATTTCTCTATAGGAAATCGTAGAAAACTCATAACTTCTCCGTTTTAATTCCGATTTTCGTGAACTTTACGTTTATGTGATCGTAGCGCTGCGTAGAATATTTTGATAAACTTTTATATTTGTTTTACTACTGTTTGGTGTATTATTCTAATTATATCTTGTTTGCTTCGTGTATGATTGTCTATATTGGATTGCGTGTTGTTGATTGATGATTGGATTAGACGGTGAGCCGTACGTTGGTGCTCAAGATCAAGCATTTGAAGACCAGCAGGCTCAGGAGAGCTTTGATCAAGGCAAGTATAACTTGGGATTATCCTTGTTACCTATACACAATTAATACAATTCATATGCATGTGTCCACCTTGATGACCTTAGCAAAATCATAGATGATTGTTATCCTGAATTCCTTGTTGCCTATTTGGTTATGCATTTGGGTAGTTCTTGCTAGTGCTTGATTATAATCCATGATCTTATAACATGAATGTTGGATATACAATAAACAATAAAATAAGCTTTCTAGCAACTTGAACATAAAGGGTGGAAAGAACTCTGGCTTTTGCTAGATTGATCTTGACTCTCCATAAGGACTTATCCCTTGGCAAAAGCTGGGACAACTCGTACAACCATGAGGGCTATATGGCTCTGGCTTTAGTCAAGTATGAGTAAGATTTTCTAGCTTGTTAGAGGTTACCCGAAAGGGCGGAGGGGCTGAACCGTTTTGGGTATAGTGCGAGCCCCTGTCCCTATGTGTATAGGCTGCGCGTCATTGTGCCATTTGGAAGGGGGGTATCTATATCTGCGCACAAAGGAAACCTTGCGGCCCTAACTTGTTAGACGAACCTTTGAAAGACTTCATAGTGAACCCTGCCGGCTTTCCTTGGAAGTGAGCTAAGAGGTCGACGGGCCTCGGGCGAAAGGGTAAATCATGACTCATGGGTAAAGATGTACAACCTCTGCAGAGTGTTAAATCTGGTATACTAGCCGTGCCCACGGATACGGGCGGCCCGGAAAACTGACGGAATAGATGGACACTGATGAATATGACTAATGATAATAAATGATGGTTTATTATGTTGTTTATATGTGTTATTCTTAATTCTTGTATACATTGATCATGTGGTTATGGGATTTAGTATGCTACCTTGATATTGCTATCCAATGATTAAATATGTTATCCACTATTAAAAGCTAAATGCAGTCAAACCAGTGTCAGCTATTTGAGCCTCATGAACCCCTGGTTATACTTGTTGAGTACGATATGTGCTCACTCTTGCAATTTCCCCCACACTTCAGGACTTGTTTTAGGCTTGTGATCAACCAGTCAGTTGGATCCTGGAGAGAGGAGTTAATACCCGAAGTTTGGAGTTGTCTATCCGCTGTTTGCTATTAAAGGTTATCTCTTTTATACTAAATACGTTATATATTTATGCATTGTCTTTTGATATTACCCCTTATTTGTAGCTATATGTGAGACTTGGCTTCTAAAACTCACATATGGTGCATATCTGGTTTTGACCTTAAAATCGGGTATTACAATAGCTTTTATAATCATAATCAATTTTTAGTTTTAGTAGGCATATAAAACACTGAGGATGGTAGCTAGAATTTTTGAATAAATTCTCCAAACAACAATGATATCAAGAATAAGAAACTCATACTCTACCATCTCACATTCCATATTGACTTAAGTAACACAGGGTTTTAAAATGATTTTTCAATAATTACATGTTTCAGGAAATGTCACAGAGTGAGAGTAATCATGATTAGAAACATTTTAATCTTTTTAATTTATCATGTCGGAAACAGTATTCTGCATAATCCAAGATATGTGTATGTGTAAAGTGTGCAGAGTGTGTACCTAAATCGTGGAGTGGTGTAGTCGAAGTGTGTTTGGCATGTTGAGGGATCTCCCCCATACTTGTTTTCTGCTTTCTTGCACAAAAATAAAGTAGAGACACACAAGACATAATAATAAAAATAATATTCTTTATTAATCTTGAGGCATTTATTACAAATGACTAGTAGCAAACTGACGATAATAGTAAAATCTAAGCCGAATTTAAAGATAAATAACTAAGATGCATTGCCTCAAGGTCTAATCTAGATAACTTAGCGGTGCTCTAACTCCTTGATCTTCTTATTGGCACTAGCAAGATCATGCCTAAGGCCTAGTATAACGGTGTTGTGATTAGAGAGCTGCCTAGTGATGGAGTTAACCAAGGACTGGAGGTCAATGATAACTCTGTCTAGCCTGCAAACGTCCTCATCAATATCTACTATAGTCTTGCGACGCTTAGGAGGTGTCTCAAAAGCATTGAGAGCGTGCTTCGGGGCTGCCTTTGGAGGGATGAAACGAACTTTGGCTGCTCTAATCCCTTCAAAGTAAGGTCTCTCCTCCTCTGTAGTGTAGCGGATGCTGCTGATCTCGCCCCACCGGTTGGTCTTGACTCCAATGACCCTCTCATTGGGTCTAGGTGGAAGGATCCTCGTGCCGGCTGGCACCTTGATAGTGGACTCCTTCTTGGATGATGATCCCTTGATAAGTAGGGGTTGTGGCGGTTCAGTGAGAACTGGTTGAGCATGGTAGGATTGGGCGGAGCTGCGCTGGCGTAATGGCATGGCTTCTAGCTGTCGCTCTATGTTGGCCGAAACAAGAGCACGGGCGTCGGGGTCTTCCTCAGGCTTCATGTTGAGGTTGAAGGGGACGACTTCCCAATCATCGTGGAACTTTTCGGCCATTGGAGCAGCGAGGGACTAAACAAGCTCTAATTGAAGAAGAAGAAGGCTTGGGTGGATTCGTGTTTGAAAACTGACGACAGGGGTCTGTTTATATAGGGGTCAAAAAGTGCCTCTAGGGGTTGTTCGGGTTGTTCCCGTCGATGTGCATGCGAAACTTTCCATCTGAGGGATTATTCGGATTACCATAAGTGTGTTTTCCATAATGGAGGAAATCGGGACCGAGAGGGTTCAGGAGCTGGGCGCCCGCCCTCTTCATTAGGGCGCCCGCCCTGTCTCTGGCTCCTCTGTGGGCCCGCTTCCTCGAGCGTGTTTCTAGATGCAAAAATTTTTAGGAAAATATATATACGTGACCCTAAAACGTCAGATTAAAAGTGTCGGGCTCTAATTCTCCATGGGAAGGTAAAAATGGATTACTTCTATTTCTTCTAATTCTTTATTGGGCTCTAAAAATAATTTAAGAAGTTGACCATTTACCTTGAATAATGTAACTTCGTCATTTTGAAGTATGATAGCTCCGTGGGATGATGAATTGATTACCTTGAATGGTCCTTCCCATTTACTCCAGAGTTTTCCATGCCCGAAAAGCTTCACCCTGTAATTGAAAAGTAATACCTTATCTCCAGGTGTGAGCTCTTTCTTCTTGATCCTCTTGTCATGCCACCTTTTGGCTCTTTCTTTGTAAATCTTCGAATTGTGATATGCTTTCTCTTGCCATTCTTCCAATTCCGATAGTTGCATTCTTCTATGATCTCCAGCGACATCTAGGTCCATATTCCATCTCTTTATGGCCCAGTGTGCTTTGAATTCTAGTTCAACAGGTAGGTGGCAAGTCTTCCCGTACACCAATTGGTATGGAGACATTTCAATTGGGGTCTTGTATGTTGTCCGGTATGCCCAGAGTGCATCGGGTAACTTGTCTTTCCATGCCGTTCCCATTTCATTTATTGTCTTCTGAAGAATATTCTTGATTTCTTTTGGAAGTCTCTGCTTGGCCACTTGTCTGAGGATGATAGGCGGTAGCGACGTTGTGACGGATTCCATGTTTTGATAGATATTGCTTGAAGCGTTTGTCGATGAAGTGTGCTCCTCCATCACTTATCACTACTTTGGGGACTCCAAATCTTGGAAATATAACTTCTTCAAACATCCTTTTTGAACTGATGTTGTCAGCATGCTTGCAAGGTAGTGCCTCTACCCACTTGGAGACGTAGTCAACTGTCACCAAGATGTACTCACACTTCTTTGATGTAGGAAATGGACCCATGTAGTCTATTCCCCAAACATCAAAGAGCTCAATCTGAAGATTGTTGGTGAGTGGCATGCATCTCTTGTGTTTATGTTTCCGTGCCTTTGACATGGTCCACATCTTCTGATATATTGCTTCGTGTCTTCATACATTGTAGGCCCGTAGAATCCACACTGCCAGATCTTTGAATGTGTACGGAATGCTCCATAATGACCTCCATATGGTGATCAATGACATCTGTCGATGATCTTCCATCCTTCCTCAGTGGTCACACATCTCCTGAGTAAGCCATCAGAGCATACTCGGAAGAGGTATGGCTCATCCCATATATGTGAACGACTTTCTTGAATAAGCTCCTTCTTGTTTGCTCCTGGTGGTACATACCCTGAAACCATAAAATTAACAATATCTGCATACCAGGGGTCAGACCTATTAATCTCGAAGAGCATGTTGTCCCGGAGTGAATCATTGATGGGGGTTTCCTGTGGACTCGTAAAATACATTCTAGACAAGTGATCAACAACAGAATTTTCTACTCCCTTTTTATCTTTTATTTCTAAGTCAAATTTTTAAAGCAATAAGATCCATCTAATCAGGCGAGGTTTAGCATCTTTTTTAGTGAGCAGATATTTTAGTGCAGCATGATCAGTGTAAACAATTATTTTAGCTCCAACTAAATAAGATCTAAATTTATCAATGGCAAAGACAACAGCCAGAAGCTCTTTTTCAGTAGTAGCATAATTAAGATGAGCTCCGGTCAAAGTTTTACTGGCATAAGCAATTGCATGATGCTTCTTATTTTTAGTTTGTCCCAAAACTGCCCCCACAGCATAACCACTAGCATCACACATAATTTCAAAAGGCAACGACCAATCAGGGGGTTGAATGATTGGTGCAGAGATGAGTGCATTCTTTAATAAATTGAAACATATTAGGCATGCATCATCAAATTCGAAAGGAGCATCCTTGGCTAGCAAAAGAGTAACTGGTCTAGCAATAAATGAAAAATCTTTTATGAATCTACGATAAAAACCAGCATGGCCAAGAAAGCTTCGAATTCCTTTTATATTCACAGGTGGAGGTAGTTGTTCAATTACTTCAATTTTAGCTTTGTCTACCTCAATACCTCTTTCAGACACTAGGTGTCCCAGCACTATTCCTTCCCTAACCATAAAATGACATTTTTCCCAATTAAGGACTAAGAGCTTTTCTTCACATCTTTGCAAAACCTTGTCTAAGTTTTCAAGACAACTATCAAAAGTTTTTCCATAAACAGAGAAATCATCCATGAAAACTTCCATAATCTCTTCAATCATATCAGAAAATATAGACATCATGCATCTTTGAAAAGAACCTGGTGCATTACATAACCCAAAAGACATGCTATGGTAAGCATAAGTTCCATATGGGCATGTAAAAGTGGTTTTGCTTTGATCATCGGGATGGATCGGGATCTGGTGATACCCTGAATATCCATCTAAGAAACAGAAGAACGAATGGTTTGCTAATCGCTCTAGCATCTCATCTATGAAAGGTAAAGGAAAATGATCCTTTCTCGTGGCTTTGTTCAGTTTTCTATAGTCTATGCACATCCGCCATCCTGTGACGGTGCGTTGCGGAATTAGCTCGTTCTTTTCATTCATAATGACAGTCATGCCTCCCTTTTTAGGCACAACTTGAACTGGGCTTACCCACTCACTGTGCGGCACAGGATAAATAATTCCTGCATGCAGCAACTTTATAACTTCCTTTTTAACTACCTCTCTCATCGTGTTGTTAAGTCTACGTTGGGGCTCTCGAGAAGGTGAAACAGAAGGATCTATTGGAATACGATGGGTACAAATCATAGGACTGATTCCTGTAAGATATTGGAGTGATTAGCCGAAAACTGAGTGATGTTTCTCAAGAATGGTCATCAATCGCAGAGTTTGATCCTGAGTGAGTTTATCACTAATGATCACAGGAAACTCTGGACTATTGTTTAGGAAAGCATAGATAAGACCGAGTGGTCAAGTTTTAAGCTCTATGGGAGGTCTAGGCGTTTCTGCAAACTCATCTAAGGGTTCAGGTTCAGAGGGTTCCGCTTCTTCTTCTGTGAATAAAGGAGCTTCTTCTTCTAAGTCTGGTTCATCTAAAAGCTCTAGAGATGCAGCCTTTACCTCCTCCATAGGATCAGGCAAAAGATAAGACTCGGCCTTATTATTCAAGGAGTGTGAAATTGTTATGGGAAATTTAAAAGTTTTTCCAAAAGAAATGTGTAGCTTTCCAGTATGTCCTTTATAAAGGAGTCTTCTAAAAGGTTGTCCTATCAACACGTCAAAGTCCCATGTATCAAAGATATATAAGTTCAAACGAACCATGGAGCCTTCTACCGTAAGAGGTAGGACATTAATAATTCCAAGACTGGGGACTAATCGCCCTGAAGATTCCTTTATGACCTTTGTTGTGGGGGTTAAGACCAAATTTTTAAATAATTTAAGTGCAAAAGATTCATACATGATGTTGATCCCCACAATAGGATTATAGAGAGCATCAAATTGATCAGAATCATAAGCACAACATATAGTTATAGGAGGTGTGTCCAAACGGATCACATCAGAGGAAAGCTCTGACTCCTCCAACCATTCGCTACTCATGACTGTGATAAGCTCTCTCAATTGATGTTCACTTGGCAAACAAATGCTAAAATGGCCGTTTTGGGGTCTGTCAATAGAATGGTAGTTTAAAATGTTTCCAAAATCGGCAAAAAGATCAGATTCTATATTCATCATGAAATTAGGTGGTGGAATTTCTTACTTTTGTGGCTCAGAACTTGGTATAGCTAAAGTAGATGGAGAATTTGGCAGAGTGTCTACTTCGGCTTTGTGGGTTTCATCATGAAGGGTATTATCCATCTCAGCTTCTAGGATTCTATGTAGGATTGCTCTAGCTTCATGAGTAGGGATGCGAAAGAAAGAACCTCTAGACATTGTATGTAGCATTTGTTTGTGATCTTTCTGAAGACCTTGAAAAAAGTGAAATAAAAGAACAGGGTCTTCAAGATTAAGGTTTGGACCAGATTCTAAAAGATCAGAAAAACGTTTCCAGGATTTTCCCAAAGTTTCATTATCTTTTTGTTTAAAAGATAGGACTTCGAGTCTAAGGTCGCCGATACGGTCGAGGAAATAAAAATCTAGACAAAAGTTGGCTCGTAAAAATCCCCGTTCACCTCGTTGTTGACTTACCTTCTGATTATACCATTGTCTAGCTTCTCCTCTTAAAGAAAGAGGAAAAAGCTTCCAACGTAAAGTTTTATCAGAAATGCCTTCAATGCGAAGACAATCACATGTTTGCTCAAAATCTCTAATATGAAGGTAAGGGTTTACGTCTTCCTTTCCTGAAAAAGATAGGTTTTGAATCATGGCATTCAACCTAGAACTTAACCTATATTGGGATGTTTGGATAGGTTGTGATGACTCCCATGGTAAAAGGTCAGTTTTTGAAGGTGTTGCAAATTGATAGATCGATTTAGAATCTTGGTTTTCCATAAGGTAAGAATAAAGAAAATAAAGAATATAAAAAGATAAGAAAAGATAAAAGTATAGATACAAGCTAGTAGTAAGACTCAAGGTTATCTCAGCAAACCGTCTTTCTCCCCGGCAACGGCGCCAGAAATGCTTGTTGATATTTAGTAACGCAATAAGGAATTGATCCGCAAGCGCACAAATATCGGTGAGCACTTCACCCGGGAGGTTATCCAGAGTATCGTATTTATTTTTTTACCACTAGAAGAAAGAGTGCATCTGACTAACTCGGTCTATTACTACTAACCTTTAGGCTACAAAGAATGTTTCTCGATGTGAGTGATAAATAGAGAAGACTACAACCATAATATCCTTCTAACCTTGGTAAGGATGATCTACTGTTCTATTGGGGAAGCTTACGGAATCTAGACACCACAGAGGATGTTCAACCCGCACCTATAAACCCTATCCTTCCTGCTAACGGGATATGGTCTGCAAAGGTAACTCGTAAATGTCAAGTTCCTCGCTACTACCACGGTCTAGCTAGTCAGGGAATATCTATGAGTATCCTAGCCCAAACACCACGTCTACACTAGAGATGATTACTCTAAACTCTACGCGAAGAGATTAAAGTAAACTCATAAACCAAAGAACAATAAAACAAGAACATACTAGAATTTAGAAGTCAAAATACTAAAGAATCCTAGGAGCAAGCTTCGGGTTAGGAGAACTTGATCCCACAGGTACAACCTCGGAGTAGACACCGACAGGCCGGGCTTCCTCCGATCTACACCTCCACTCTATCTCTCTCAATCTAGTAGAAACTAGAAGATCTAATTCTACTCACATTGGATGCTAAGCCTAAAAGAAATTTTATTTAGAGGAGAGGTATTCCTTCGAGGGCTCCTCTCAACTCTATGATGAACTTGTCTCCTCCAAGGGCCAGGGGGTCTGGTTTTATAGTCCTCTCAAGTGAACGTGAGCCGTTGGATCAAACCAACATTGATTGGACGGTTATCCTTGATCCTTTAGGTCTGTGGAGCTTGATCGGAGAAGAGTCCCGATTGGAATCTAGAGGGGGGCGGGCGCCCTGGTGAAAGGTCCAAATGGCTAGAGGGGGGGTGAATAGCCTATTTAAAAATTCTACAAACTTCACTAAGCAAGTGAGTTAGTAAAACAAATAGCGAAGCAATTCTAGCACTAGCTTAACTAAGCTATGCAAGCCACCTATACAAACTAGTACAAGGCTAAACACTAAAGCACAACAACAAGAGAACTAAGCTAAACAAGCTACACAACTAGCAAGGTAAGCAAGTATGTAAATAGAGGAGAGTGATTGTTATACCGACGTTGTAGAGATGAGATATATCCAATCAAACACGTACACAATTACAAGAGAGACCTCGGCAAGAGATGACACAAGATTTTTTACCGAGGTTCACTTGCTTCCCGGCAAGCTACTCCTCGTTGTGGCGATACACCCACTTGATGGATCACGAGCTAATTGGCAATCCAAAGCCAAACCCTCAGCGGGTGCCGCACATCCACTCACAAGATGGGGATCCTCCAAGCCACGAGCAATCCACTAGAGTAGCCAATTGCGATTTCCCGCGGGGAAGGCTCAAGAACCCCTCACAAATCACTTGGTGAGGCTCGAAACAATCTCCAATCACGAGCTCAACACCACCGCTGCTCCAAGCCGTCTAGGGCGTCGGGAAACACCCAAGAGTAACAAGAAATCCGCAGCAAACTCAAGAATCAAGTGCTACTAAATGCAACTCTCAAAGCAATGCACTTGAATCTCACTCAATCTCACTAGAATTAGCAATCAAGCAATGAGATGAGTGGAGGGAGTGTTCTCTAGCTCAATGTATGCCTCAAGTAATCAAATGTGCAAGAGAGAGCCTCCCAAAGCCGGCCACCTTCTATTTATAAGCCCCTCAAAGAAACTAGCCGTTGGCTGTTTTCACTGGGCTGAAAACGGGGGCACCGGACGCTACTAAGTGAGCACCGGACGCTCGACTATCTGCGTCCGGTGCACTGGAGTTGGCCACGTGTCGAACTTGAATCTCGCGCGTCAGTTTCTAACGGCTACCTGCAACACACCGGACGCTCTGCAAGTCCACACCGGACGGTCCGGTGCTCACCGGACTCGTGCGCAGAGAGGGTGTCAAACTCGCGACCTCACCGGATGCTGGGCACCGGACGGTCCGGTGCTCACCGGACTCGTGCGCAGAGAGGGTTGCAAAAACCCCTCACACCGGACGCTAAGCACCGGACTCTCTCCGGTGCGTCCGGTGCACTCTGCTGCACCCGACAGCACACCGGACGCTAAAGGCCAGCGTCCGGTGCCTCCACGCAGACCGTCCGGTGAGTGTTTCCTACTGAGAAACACTCCCGCGACTTCTCCAAATTTCCCACCAGCGCAATAGAAAATATACACTTATTTTTCTCAACCCTAGGAAAACCACCTCCTTTGCAAATGTGCTAACACCAACAAGTGTCCACCACCAAAGTGCATGTGTGTTAGCTTTTCACAAACATTTTCACCAAAGGAGTTAAGTTAGCACTTTACTAGATCCTAATGCATATGCACAAAAAGTGGACCTAGTAGCACTTGATTCGAGAGATGACCGTGATTTCTCCTCTTGATAGTCGGCTATCTATCCTAAACCCGGTCAATCTCTTCTCTACTCATCTTAGACCGGCAAAAGTAAAACCCTATGTTTATACCTTTGCCTTGATAACTTTGCTCCTCGTTTATCACCATGATCTCCACTTCATGCTTCATCCCTTTGTGATCGTGTGGCCACCTTTCCATGCCACCATGCACCTTCATCACATGTGTTGCTATGCCTAACTCAAATCGCTTAAACACAAGGCATTAGCAACTTGGTGTCATTAATTACCAAAACCAAACTTGGGCTTTCAATCTCCCCCTTTTTGGTAATTGATGACAACCATCACAAAGATATGAAATGAAATCATAAGGAACTTGAATTGCTTGTCCAAAGCATTTTTAATCAAGAGACAAGATTGGACAAACATTTCAATTTCGGTTTTGGTAGTACTAGCTCCCCCTACATATGTGCTTCCATGAGTTTGGTTCAAGTATGCACATATGCATGAATTAGAATTTTGGGAGATTTATTACTACCAAAATGATGCTAAGGTATATAGAATGGACCTTTGAAGCGTGATACCAATCGGAGTAGCCAATATACCATCCTTAGCACCAATGTAGCTAGACATACATCAAAAACTCAAGATACCTCGTGAGATCACATTATATGTCTAGATACTACAAGAAAATAAAACTCTATGCTAGAATTCAAAGCATCATTCATGTTCTATTTCTAGCAAACACCAATCAAACAAGAATAGTGAATTTAACCTTGCAATGCAACATCTCATTATGTTAGTGCACATACAAATGCAACAAATGGTTTATGAGCTTGCTCCCCCTATTTGTGTGCTCAAGTTTTAATTTAATTTTCCAAAAGTTATCTCTCCCCCTTAAGCACTTTTCTCCCCTTTTCTCCCCCTTTATGTCTTTATCTTTGTTTCTCTCCCCCTTTGTCATCAATGACCACAAAGGTTCAAATTTTAGTGAGAATTAAGTCAATCAATGTGAGGGTCAAATTATGGTTCAATCTAGATCACTTGCCTAGAACATGTAATTCGGTTTGATCCAAGGACAAGCTTTTTCACACCTCATAAAGTATAAGGGTTATCTTGACCATGTTGAATTACACATCATAGGCTTATATTCTAGATTCACCACTAGGCTTGCAAGCTCACCAACATGTCATATGCTACCACTAGATCAATCAAACATAGAAGCAATAGTGGTACCATACATACATCAAACTCTTTTGATTTTCATGAATGAGCCTATTTGTCATGCAAACATGTCTATATGTTCTAATCATGTCCTTAGCAAAGTATGAATGCTATGTCAACCAACTTTACCTTGCTTTGTTGGAGGAGAGGCATATCATATATAAGTGTGGGGGTGCACTCATCTCAAGTTGGAGAAGTCAAGTATGTTCAATTCATTTCTCAACTTGCAAAATCTCTTCTCATCAAGTGGCTTTGTGAAGATGTCGGCTAATTGATCTTCGGTCCCAATGCTTTCAATGCTAATATCACCCTTTTGTTGATGATCTCTTATGAAATGATGCCTTATGTCAATGTGCTTGGTTCTTGAATGTTGAACCGGATTTTGTGTCATCTTGATTGCACTCTCATTGTCACATAGCAAAGGCACATTCTTGAATTTGATTCCAAAGTCATTCAAGGTAGCTTTCATCCAAAGCAATTGTGCACAACAACTACCGGCACTAATGTATTCGGCCTCGGCGGTTGATAGTGCAACACTATTTTGTTTCTTTGATGACCATGAAACTAGAGACCTTCCTAGCAATTGACAAGTGCCACTTGTGCTCATTCTATCAATTTTGCATCCACCATAGTCGGAGTCCGAATAACCAATCAACTCAAAGTTAGACCCCTTGGGATACCATAATCCAACATCATGAGTGCCCTTAAGATACCTCAATATTCTTTTGGTTGCCTTCAAGTGACTCTCTCTAGGTGAAGCTTGGTATCTTGCACACTTGCACACACTAAACATCACATCCGGCCTTGATGCGGTGACATAGAGCAAACTTCCAATCATGGACCGATATAGCTTTTGATCTACCATGTTGCCACTTGCATCACTACCTAATTGATCATTTGTGCCCATAGGTGTGCTCATTGGTTTAGCTTCTTGCAACCCAAACTTCTTGATCATGTCCTTGATGTACTTGCCTTGACTTACAAAGGTGCCATCCTTCATTTGCTTGATTTGAAGTCCAAGAAAGTAATTAAGCTCTCCAATCATGGACATCTCAAACTCATTAGCCATCTGTTGACACCGTTTTTGGGCACGTGTCTGGGATGGCAGGATAAGGTGGCAGTACGATGTTTACAAAGTGGGTTGCCGATGAGGATGGTTGCCGATGAGGGAGAGGTTGAACGTGACTAAGTCCACAGGCAGTAATATGGTGCCGATGGCTAGATAAGAAAGTCTGCCGATGACTATGGCAAAGGGTCTGCCGATGGTGCAAAGAGGGAGTCCGGAAGCTGCCGGTCGTTATGTGGAGGAGTTTCGGTTTGTCACGAGGGATAGTTTTGTTATTTCCTTAATTATTTGCATCGTTTTGTATACGGATTCCGTGTAATTTGGAATTCGAATTCTAATCGTGTCTGGTTGTAGCTCTTTGAGCAGGGTATAAATGTAGACCCTAGGGCCTTGTAATAGATCATCAATCAAGGAATCAAACACACGTTTTTACTCATATTCCAGCATTTACTTTTCGACGACTTCGTCATACTTTTTCCTTTTGTTACGAGTTCTTAGGAATTCGTCGACTTAAGCTCGGCGTGTTCTCAAGTTCCGCGTGAGTACCTCTTAGCCGTGACATCCGGGCGCATCGCTGTTGTCAGGACTAAAGTATTCGAGTTATCACCTTTGCCGATAGCAAGGTCAAATCGGCTGGCACGCCTTAACGTTTGAATCGGGTATTAGCCCTTTGTGTTTGCAGATCAGTTTTGCATCAACACATCTTTTGGCACGCTCGGTGGGACAGGATTCAAGATCAAGATCAACATGTCGATCTCTGACCTCGATCAAGAGAACGTCATCCCCGTGACGGAGGCCAACCTCAAGGATGAGCAGAAGCAAGCTATTGCCCAGGCCATGGAAGAGTTCAAGCAGCAATGCCTGAGGTCTTTCAGCATAAACAGGAGCGGCGAAGTGGTCCAGAAAGATGCACTGCCGGCACCACGACAGGTTACCTTTGACACCAATCCTGGCAAGCTTCAAGATATGGTTGACAATGCCATCAATCGAGCGTTGATTAACCAAGCTGGTGTACTGTCTAATACGGTTTTCAATGTCGTGGCAAGAACTTTCAAGGAAGGACAAATCCCACCAGATTATGTGGGCCCCTCCCATCATCAGCCAACGGCACCAGAGGTCACGGCTCCATCGGCTGCCTTGACGACTGCAAGTGCACAATCTGCCGTCCCTCCAAGTACATCGGGGACTACTGGTGCACTATCTATGCCGATGACAACCAACCCACAAATTTCAGTTGGGCAGCATAAACTGACAACAGATATGTTGGCATCAGCAATGTCAGGGTTGACTCTTCCTCCCAACTGGTGGGGTTACGGTATGCCTCCAGAGTTGACACCGGGAACATCACAAATAACTGACATGAGGGGCAAAACTCCTATGACATCGGCACCTCCCAATGCGCCGGTAAACCAGAGTCCTCGGTATACCACAACTACTACTGCAAGGCCTCACACTGGAAATCCTCAAGATTCAATGTTCCAGATGCCCAACGCATCGGCAGAGTCAATGCTGATGCAACAGAGGTCTATGGCTCAGTCGGGGTATGTCAATTCAACGACGGTACCTAATTACCAATCATCGGCAGCACCTATGCCGATGAACGCTAATAATGGATGGCTTGGACAGCAAGCCTTTCCACAATCGCCCCAGCAGAGTTACCAGACTACAGGGTTCCAGCAAGGGCAGGTCTATCCCGGGTTCCAAGGTCAGGGGATTCCCAACCAGCCAATGAATTTTGGACAGCAACTCGGAGGACAGCCAATCGGTGGACAACAGTTTGGTGGTCCGCAGATTGAAGGACAGGTGATCAATACAATGTTCCGTGCAGATCACGTCCCGAACAGGCACGTGGAGGTTCGCCACCAAGTGCCAGATCCGCAGCCGCCTCATCGGCAAGATGCCGATGCATATTGGGCCGATAAGATTGCTGAAGTAATGAGGGAACAATTTGGGATAAAACCCAAAGTCAACACTTACTCTTATCGGACACCGTATCCTCCCGCGTATGATTTGATCCCGCTTCCACATCGGTACAAGGTACCGGATTTTACAAAGTTTTCCGGGAAGGACAACACGTCAACCATGGAGCATGTCAACAGATTCATCATTCAATGTGGAGAGGCTGGCAACAGGGACGAATTGAGGGTTCGTCTATTTTCATCATCATTGTCTGGATCGGCCTTTACTTGGTTCATATCATTACCTCCCAACTCAGTAATTACTTGGGCCGATCTAGAGAAGCAATTCCACAAATACTTCTTCTCGGCGGTTCATGAGAAGAAGATCACCGACTTGGTTAAGTTGAGGCAACGTAATGATGAGTCGGTTGAGGGTTTTGTGCAGAGGATACGGGAGGTCAAGAATAAATGCTATAGCTTGGTTCTGGATGATCGGCAGCTAGCCGATTTGGCTTTCCAGGGTTTGTTGCCACATATCAGGGATAAGTATGCCTCTCAGGAGTTCGAAAGTTTAAGTCATTTGGTGCAAAGGATTTCTGATCAAGACATCAAGCCTTTCGAGCCTAAAAGAGCATGGAATAGGAAAGTGTCATTTGTCGATGAAGCAACAAGCTCAGATTCTGATGAAGAACCAGTAATCGGCTTGGCAGAGTGGGTAAAAAACAAGAAGCCGATGTCTTGTCCTTTTGGGCAGAAGGAACCAGAGAAGTTTGCTTTTGACACCGCTAAGGCTGATAGGATATTTGACTTTCTACTTCAGGAAGGTCAGATCAAACTGTCACCTAACCATGTGATCCCATCGGCAGAAGAGTTGAAGAGGATGAGATATTGCAAGTGGCATAATGCAACTTCCCATGACACCAACGAGTGCAAAGTATTCAGACAGCAGCTGCAATCGGCTATAGAGTCAGGGAGAATCAAGTTTGACAGTTCCAAAGCCCAGAAGCCGATGAAGATAGACCAACATCCTTTCCCGACAAACATGTTGGATGCTAAGGGGAAGGCTAAGGTCTTAACATCGGAGACAGCCGAGAAGAGTGCATCGGTAGATCCTCAGCATCAAGTTACTACTGCCGATGCAAGAAGTAAGGGCTTGGTCCAGGAAGGAACTAGCTCAGGAAGGCCTCCTCGATCTGGTATCGTCATAACTCATAGAAGGCCTCGAAAAAATTGGCGACAACGGGAAGATCGGTATCGGCGCCAGCAGGAAGATTATCGACGGGAAGAAGAAAGACGCCGACAGGAGTGGAATCGGCACAGGGATCATTGGAATTGTCCATTCTTCATCCATTGTTGGGAGGAAAATATCAAGCTTCCTACTGTCAGAGACTGCCCTGAGTGCAACGGTTATGATCGGTACGATAGGATCGATCGGCATTATCATGATGATGAACGGCGATTTAATGGGCCGATCAGAGGAAGGGTGTCAGTTCATGACCGGCTGGGGGGCAGATTTAGTGGGCACGACAGACTTAGTGACCGTGTCCAGTATTTTCCCAGGAACCAAGAAGAGCTCGAGGAAATGGCTGATGCGCGGGTTCCCGATGAATTCACATTTTGCAGGGATGCTAACACGCATCGTATGGAGTCAAGGGAGAACCGACGCCCGACGGCAAGGCAAAGGCCACTTCCTCCATGGTGCCCTGGAGGATTAACCAAGACGCAGAAAAGGAGATTGCAACGTGAAAGGCAAGAAGAGCTAAACAAGGGAGAGAACTCTGGAAGTCGGCAGCCGTCAGACGCTAAGAGGGAAGGTCCATCGGCAGGCGTCAACATGGTCTTCATGTTGCCGATGGAGTTTCTTGCACCAGCCAGTGATGATGAGTTGGAATTTTCTGATCAGATAGCTCAGTTGGCTCTGGATCCGATGACGGCTATCTTTGAGAAACCTGCCGATGACGAGAGGCAGCATCTTAAAGCTCTGTTCCTCAAAGGAAGGGTTGATGGGCAGCCAATGACCAAGATCCTAGTTGATGGTGGAGCTGCTATTAATATTATGCCGTATGCAGTATATCGGAAGCTTGGGAAAGGGGATCAAGATTTGACCAAGACCGATATGATGCTCAAAGACTTTGAAGGAAACGTGTCTCCAGTCAAGGGGGCGATATGTGCAGAGTTGACCATCGGCAGCAAAACCTTGCCGACAACTTTTTTCGTGATCAGCGGAAAAGGTGCTTAGAACTTATTATTGGGAAGAGATTGGATACATGCCAATTGTTGTATCCCATCTACAATGCATCAATGCTTGGTTCAGTGGGTAGGTGACAAGATTGAGATTGTCCCAGGAGATTCTTCTTATGTTATCGCGTCGGCAGAAGCAGATACTTACGAAAGGACCAGGTGCATTTCAGGAGAAGTTTGGGAGAAAGATTTTCTCAAAGTTGCCGATTATGAGATTCCACCGATCCAAGCAGTCGGTTCTGACGACGGTTTTTAATGGATAGATTCGCCGATGATGGAAAATTAGGCCAGGGATTCACATCGGCCGATGATTTGGTAGAAGTAGATATAGGTAGTGGTGATAAGCCTAGGTCTACTTTTATTAGTGCTAAATTAGATCCTGAGAGTAAGCAACAATTGACTAGTTTGTTAAAGGAATATAAAGATTGCTTTGCTTGGGATTATACCGAGATGCCTGGTTTAGACCGATCAATTGTTGAACATCGGTTACCCATCAAGTCTGGATTTCGGCCACATCAGCAACCAGCCCGCCGATGTAATCCTAACATTCTACCTGATATTAAGGCCGAAATCACCAAACTTATTGAAGCTAAGTTTATTCGGCAGTGTCGGTATGCCGAGTGGATTTCCAATGTTGTTCCGGTTTACAAGAAGAACGGGAAGCTTCGGGTGTGCATTGATTTCAGGAATCTCAATAAAGCTACGCCGATGGATGGATACCCAATGCCTGTCGCCGATCTACTGGTTGATGCTGCGGCTGGTCATCAGGTCATCAGCTTCATGGATGGTAATGCAGGTTACAATCAAATATTCATGGCGGAGGAGGATATTCCAAAAACCGCATTCAGGTGTCCTGGTCATGTTGGGCTATTTGAATGGATAGTCATGACTTTTGGGTTGAAGAATGCTGGTGCTACTTATCAAAGGGCTATGAATTTTATATTTCATGAGTTCATCGGCAAGCTCGTGGAGATTTATATTGATGATGTGGTGGTTAAGTCTGGAGATTTCTCAAAGCATCTTGCCGATTTACAAAAAGTGTTAGAGTGCACAAGGAAGCATGGATTGAAGATGAATCCCAACAAGTGTGCATTTGGTGTATCGGCAGGGCAGTTTCTTGGTTTCATGGTACATCAGAGGGGTATTGAAATTAGTCAAAGATCTATTGATGCCATCAATAAAATAGTGGCCCTACCAACAAAACCGAGCTCCAATCCTTGATCGGCAAGGTAAATTTTATCAGGAGATTTATATCGAATTTGTCTGGTAGGATTCGTGCTTTCAGTCCTCTTCTTAAATTGAAAGCCGATCAAGAGTTTATTTGGGGAGAAGAACAGCAGTTGGCTCTGGATGAAATCAAGAAGTATCTAGTAAATCCTCCAGTTCTAGTTCCACCTCAACAAGGGAAGCCCTTCAGATTGTATTTATCTACCGATGGATCGGTTATCGGTTCAGCTTTAGTTCAAGAATTTGAAGGGAAAGAAAGGGTAATTTATTATTTGAGTAGGAGGTTGATTGATGCTGAAACCAGGTATTCGGCCATTGAGAAACTATGCTTATGCTTATATTTTTCATGTATCAAGCTGAGACATTACCTGTTATCGGCCGAATGCACTGTTGTTTGCAAAGATGACGTGGTCTGATACATGCTATCTATGCCGATTATGAGTGGTAGGATCGGTAAATGGATTTTAGCGCTGTCGGAGTTCGATTTGCGTTACGAATCGGCTAAGGCAGTCAAAGGGCAGATTATGTCCGATTTTGTGACTCAGCATTGCGGTCTAGTGGAAACCTTGGAAATTGTACCCTGGACGCTCTTCTTTGATGGATCTACCTGTGACCGGGGGGCAGGAATCGGCATTGTATTAGTTTCCCCTAAGGGGAGGAAGTATGAGTTTTCCTTGCCGATTGTTGCCACATCAACAAATAATCAGGCTGAGTATCAGGCTCTGATCAAGGGATTGGAGTTGTTAAGAGAAGTTCGTGCTGATGCTGTTGAAATATTCGGGGATTCTATGTTGGTTATAAATCAATTGGCCGGAAGCTATGAATGCCGAAGTGAAGTTCTCATAACTTATTTCGAGAGAAGTATGCAACTGTTAAAGGAATTCAAGGATTTCCGATTGGAGTATGTTCCCCGATTGCATAATGAAGACGCTAATCGGTTAGCTCAGCATGCCTCGGGATATCAGCCAATGATTAATGCGACATCGGCAGTCGGTGCCGGTGATTGGAGGAAAGAAATTATTGATTATCTAAAAGATCCATCCAAAAAAGTTGAAAGACGGGTTCGATTTCAAGCAACCAAGTATGTGCTCCTTGAAAATGAATTGTATTATCGAACTATCGACGGAATTCTTCTCCGATGCTTGGGTGATGATGAGGCTAGAAGTTTGATGGGGGAAATCCATGAAGGAGTGTGTGGAGCGCATCAGTCAGCTTTTAAGATGAAGTGGATGATTCGAAGGAATGGATATTTTTGGCCAACCATACTTGAAGATTGTTTTAAATATTTCAAGGGATGTCAAGGTTGTCAAAAGTTTGGTAATATCCAGAGAGCACCCGCATCGGCTATGAATCCTATAATAAAGCCTTGGCCGTTCCGGGGATGGGCCATCGATCTGATCGTCCAGATTTATCCACCATCTAGCAAAGGGCATAAGTTCATTCTAGTTGCCACTAACTATTTCACTAAGTGGGTTGAAGCTATTCCTTTGAAGAAAGTCACATCGGCCAATATGATGGATTTTGTGAAGGAGCATATTATTTACCGATTCGGGATTCCCCAAACGATTACTACCGATCTGGGCACCATGTTCACATCGGGGGAGTTCGATGAATTCGCAATCGGTATGGGAATTAAAGTGTTGAATTCTTCTCCTTATTATGCTCAAGCCAATGGGCAGGCCGAAGCGTCTAACAAAGGAATTATCAAGCTTATTAAACGAAAGATTGAAGAAAATCCTAAGCGGTGGCACACATTATTGAATGAAGCATTGTGGTCTTATCGGATGGCTTGTCATGGATCAACCAAAGTATCACCCTATCAATTGGTGTATGGACATGATGCAGTGTTGCCTTGGGAGATTAAGACTGGATCTAGGCGATTAACTTTTCAAGATCAATTAACTTCCGATGGTTATGCCACTTTGATGACCGATGAATTGGACGATCTAGCAGGGCATCGGTTAAAAGCTTTAATGAGTATAGAAGAAAATAAGAAGAGAGTTGCTAGATGGTATGATAAGAAAGTGAAGGCTAAAGAGTTTGCCGATGGGGATTTGGTATGGAAATTAATTTTACCAATTGGGACCAAAAGTTCGAAGTTTGGAAAGTGGTCTCCTAATTGGGAGGGTCCTTATCGGATAAGTCGATCGGCTCCTGGTAATGCCTACATTCTAGAAACCCTCGAAGGAATTGAATTTCCCAGAGCATTAAACGGCAAATATTTAAAGAAGTACTACCCCAGTATATGGGTCGATGCATAGAAGTTTAGGTGCCGATAACACTCCTATCGGCTGGATCCAAATGCTTGGGGACAAGACTTGGTGTTTCAAAAGCTTAGGTGCCGATAACAGTCCTATCGGCTAGACTAAAAGCTGAGGAAGCAGGAAAGCGCAGATATAATGCCAATGGAAACTCTATGTGTTAAGCAGCGTCTGGATTGCCGATATAGCGCGTAGCCGAATTTGGTTGGCTGCTTCTATCTCCTTGATGTCGTCATCGGCAGAACCTTCTATCGGCTTCAGCTTCTTCTTCAGTTGAAGTGCCTTGCGACCATGAACATTTCGCTCGTGCTCAAGAAGCCTGATGGTCTCTGGCAATTGGCTCTCTTCCTGTTGGGCTTGGGACAGAGCGTTCTCTTCTTCCTTGAGTTCCGCCAACAGGGATTCTTTTCTTGCCGATAGATCGGATATCTTCTGCTTCAGCGCGTCTCCAGAAGATCTCAGGATACCGATGTTCTTGTGCTTCTCATCGGTCAAAAGCTTCTCTTTCCTCATTTCATCAGAGAGTTGAGTCTGAGCGGCTCTATCGGCAAGACGCCGAGAAGCTCTCTGGTACTGCAGCTGGCGACTCTCCAGATGAGCGGCTTGGAACAGGATTTCTTCAACATCGGCTGGGATTTGGCCTCTGAGAGTTCTGAATAGGGTCTTGGTAGGGTCAGAATCATCAACCAATTGCGCTGTGTCCTGGTGAAGGAGAGCTGACAATTCTTCCAACCTGACCCTGATCTCTGCCGATGTGATGCCGACCGTCTGAGAAGAGCTTGCTTCTTCACCTTCTTCTTCAGAGAGATCGATGGCAAAGGAGAACAGGCTATCGGGAGAATCTTGTTCCTGGGAGGGAAAGCAAAATTAGCTCATACTCAGAGAATCGGCAAATAATGCTAACGGTAAACGGTGACTTACTTGCTTCAAGGCGATCTCTTGTCTTTGACTGAGAAGTACTGACGGAGCTACAGGCTGATCGGCCAAAGATGCCGATGGAGCTACAGGTTGATCGGCTGAGATTGCCGATGGAACAATATCAACTGAAAGAAGACAAAAGGAGTTATGAGACTAAATAAGAATAAGTTCATCGGTAGCGATATTGTTAAAGTATGTTACCTGGAGGAGGGACAACGGTTGTCTGAACCGGGAGAACTGCCGATGGTATAACTGGACCCACCGGGCCAGTTGTTTGTTCACCCATGTCAGCTGATGTATCTTCTGTTTGAGATCCTTCCTGTTGGGGTTCTTCTATCTGTGGTGCTTCCTGCATAGGTGGGGGAGATGGTGCTTGCTGTGGCTAGGCTTCTGGAGAAGAAGGAGAAGATTCCACCGGAATTGGAGATACCGGAGGAGGAGGGGGAATTGCTACCTTCTGGCACTTTGTTCCAGTCTTAGCACCCGTGGTGCCCTTTCTCTTGGGTTGGCTAGACTGGGGGGCATCGGTACTCTCACGCCTGGCTTTCGCCGATGCGCCGGTTTGCTGCAATAATGAACAAGAGTTTATAAGCATAAATATAGCCGATATAAAGATAGTCAGCATAAAGGAAAAGATTTGACAAATTGCCTTGAAAGCCCGCGCGAGAGTGGGAGCAGCTACCGTTGGTGATGTCTGGGTTGTTCTGGTGGTGACTTTCCTGAGGCGTACACCCCGATGCACGATGGAAGCTAGAGTGGGAGCATTGTGGCCGATTGAGGAAATCGGGCCTGATGGAAACAAGTCGATCGGCCTGCCACTCCTGCTAACCAACGGAGGAATATTATCAACCTGCAAAAGGAATACAAGGGTAAGCTGCCGATGGAGGTAATATTGAGAAAATGAAACGTTGGTTTGAGTTACTTACAGTGTCATCAGGAACTTCGTATTCGGAGTCAATCATGCCGCGGAATGAAAGTGTCGATCTACAGAACAGATGCTCTTTCCATTCTGCCCACCATAACTTGTATGCCTGAGTGATAAAAGCAGCCGGGAAACATTCTGACAGATCTACATCTATATCGGCGTTTGGTGGTAGTTGGGCTGCTCGAGTCCACTCAAGAAGGTTGTTGATAGTTTCTCTGGGTTTTATCACATCGGCATAAGGAAGTGCAATCGGCAACTGGCCGAAAGCTAGCTGGCGAGCTAATGCCGATGGATTGTAAAATTCGTAAGTTTGAGGGGAGGTTTTTGTGCTACCAAAGAAATTCACTGGAATGATTCTGGGAGTCACAATTGCCATCATCGCCTCATTGACCCTGTCGAGAGCTTCATCAAATGGATTGAAGGTCAGAGGGAGCATGCTATCTGGGTCATCATAAGCCAACCATGGTCGTTCGTCTCTGGTCAAACCCTCATACAGAGTCTGGAAGAATCGGCCGATCTGATCTGGATTACCCCCTGAACCAGGCAGAACTATGACAACTTCGCCAAAGTTCAAGGGGGCGCGTGTTGCCGATTCCTCTTCACCCAATACATGGTTTTCAGCTATATCTCTTGGGAAACGCTGTGTGAACAGGTTGAAGTTGAGACGCTTGTGCAGATGCAGATTGAGCCACATGTTGACAAACCACCAGGGGCCTCCCAAGTTGCCAGTGGATTGGCCGAGCAGAAGTTTCTGGGCTACTTGATGGAGAAGGTGGTAAGCAGCGCCAAGCAAGTATCGGCCGAGAGGGAATCGGCCACCGTTAGCCAGTCTTTCTGCTGCCGATAGGTAGACAGAAGTCGGTCCTGCCGATCGACCACAGAATACAAACTTGTCCAGCCACATGTTCAGAAAGGTGGTTTGTTCCTTTATGGTGACAGATCCTTTCCCACGGTACTTCTGAATGTACCCCGACCAACCGCCGATAGCGCGAGTCTCCACTTTGGCACTAGGGGCAGTATCAAAAAAGTGGGTGCTATCGGCAGAAGATATATCTAGACCAGTAAGCATGGCTACATCGGCAAGAGTAGGAGAAGCAGGGCCGTGGCCAAAGGCAAAAGCATTGAGGGTGTCTGACCAAAAGTAGGATGCAGCTATCAGCAGTGACTCATTTCTATGCATATCGGCAATGGACAATCTGATCATTGGGCTAGATTCCTTTCACCCCACTGAACTTCATTAGAGTTGCTGACCCTCAAGAACCAGTCTTTCCACCCTACAGTTGGGCTGGGCCAAGAGCGGAAGGTGTCCTTCCACAGATCTAAGGAAAAATTTTCGGCTCTGAAGGGGATCCTGTTGGTTTCTGCGTTGATAAGGTCAGTTGGATCCGGGTCCCCTAGAGGGCCGAGGCATTGAAGGTGTGGTTGATCGATGGGGATGACAATTTTGTTGGACAATTCCTAGTGATTTTGGGCGTAAAAAGAAATACAAAGAGGAAAGAAAAGGAAGATGTTCAGTAAAATGGATTGCGAGTGAACAGGGATATGAAGAAAAATACAGAAGACGGGGTGGAGATTTGACCTCAGGGACGACGAACCCGACTGCCATCTTGCTGCGAAGGAAGCGTTTGAAGGCGCCGGAGTTGGTGAAGAGGGGTACTTGTCGGAGACCTTGGGAGTTTTTGGTGGCGCCGCCGCTGGAAAAGTAAAGTTGGGTAGTAGAATGGTGTGATGGGGAAGGAGTACCCAAGAAGGAACTATTTATAGGACAAAATGGGCAAGGGCAAATCCGACTTATCTCTTTGCCGCATCTGAGAAATCTGAGGGTACTCAGGTGGATATGGTAACTGTTCGCACGGTAATCCAGGGATTGTGCAGGTGATTTGACAGGAAGCGGTCATTATCTGAAGATATTTTACTGTGCGAGATCTCATGGTTGGTCCATCGGCAATATTCTACAACGGTCATATTGCCGATGGGCGGATAGAGGGGAAGTAACCGTTTGTGCGAATATCCTGGTCAGAACATCGGCAGATCTTTGTAACGGTATTGTTGCCGATGTACGGCTGAGAAAAATGCCCGTTTAGAAAGTTGGGGATTTCGAGAAATCTGCGGAGGAATAGGATCAGAGTTGTTCAGATTGAGGTTGTCGGTTACCAGATTAGGAACATTAATTGCGGGAAAAGGCATCATTACTGCAGAGAATTTCGGAGCATTAATAGTTTTATACTCCGAAACTGGGGGGCATGTGTTGACACCGTTTTTGGGCACGTGTCTGGGATGGCAGGATAAGGTGGTAGTACGATGTTTACAAAGTGGGTTGCCGATGAGGATGGTTGCCGATGAGGGAGAGGTTGAACGTGACTAAGTCCACAGGCAGTAATATGGTGCCGATGGCTAGATAAGAAAGTCTGCCGATGACTATGGCAAAGGGTCTGCCGATGGTGCAAAGAGGGAGTCCGGAAGCTGCCGGTCGTTATGTGGAGGAGTTTCGGTTTGTCACGAGGGATAGTTTTGTTATTTCCTTAATTATTTGCATCGTTTTGTATACGGATTCCGTGTAATTTGGAATTCGAATTCTAATCGTGTCTGGTTGTAGCTCTTTGAGCAGGGTATAAATGTAGACCCTAGGGCCTTGTAATAGATCATCAATCAAGGAATCAAACACACGTTTTTACTCATATTCCAGCATTTACTTTTCGACGACTTCGTCATACTTTTTCCTTTTGTTACGAGTTCTTAGGAATTCGTCGACTTAAGCTCGGCGTGTTCTCAAGTTCCGCGTGAGTACCTCTTAGCCGTGACATCCGGGCGCATCGCTGTTGTCAGGACTAAAGTATTCGAGTTATCACCTTTGCCGATAGCAAGGTCAAATCGGCTGGCACGCCTTAACGTTTGAATCGGGTATTAGCCCTTTGTGTTTGCAGATCAGTTTTGCATCAACACCATCATTCTTCCAAACTCTTCACAAAAATCTTGATTGGTTGATCCAAAGATGATATCATCAACATAGATTTGCAACACAAACAAGTCATTGCCTAGCTTCTTGGTGAAGAGGGTAGTGTCAACCTTTCCCATCTTGAACCCTTTAGAGAGAAGAAAATCTCTCAATCTCTCATACCATGCTCTAGGAGCTTGCTTCAAACCATACAATGCCTTCTTGAGCTTGTAAACATGGTTGGGTTTCTTGTCATCTTCAAAACCGGGAGGTTGTTCAACATAAACCAACTCATTGATGTATCCATTGAGAAATGCACTCTTCACATCGATTTGATAGAGCTTGATGTTGTGGGCACAAGCATAGGCTAATAATATTCTAATTGCCTCCAATCTTGCAACCGGTGCATATGTTTCTCCAAAGTCAAGACCTTCAACTTGAGTGTAGCCTTGTGCTCCTAGTCTTGCTTTATTTCTCACAACTACACCATCTTGATCTTGCTTGTTTCTAAAGACCCACTTGGTACCAATCACATTGTAGTTCTTTGGCCTCTCAACAAGCTCCCACACTTGATTTCTTGTGAAATTATTCAATTCTTCATGCATGGCATTTACCCAATCGGAATCTCTCAATGCATCTTCTATTCTCTTGGGTTCTTCAAATGAGACAAATGAATAGTGCTCACAAAAGGATGCTAGCCTTGATCTTGTTTGAACACCACTTTGAATACCTCCAATGACTTGATCCAATGGATGATCTCTTGCTATGCTTGTAGGTTGGAGTATTGGGAGTTGATTGCTTCCACTTACTTGATTTTGATTTTGATCATCACCATGAGAGCCACTAGTACTTGCTTGATTTGTCTCAATTTGCACTTCTTGATTGATCATGTGAATGTCACTATCATCATCAACTTGCATTGGCCTTATGTCACCAACATCCATGTTCTTCATTGCATTTGCCAATTGATCTCCTCTCACATCATCAAGATTTTGAGCTTCACGTTGAGATCCCTCGGTTTCATCAAACTCAACATCATGGACTTCTTCCAATGTGCCACTTGCCAAGTTCCAAACTCTATATGCCTTGCTTGTGGTGGAATAACCAAGTAAGAACCCTTTATCACATTTCTTCTCAAACTTGCTCAATCTAGTGCCTTTCTTGAGAATGTAGCATTTGCAACCAAACACTCTAAAGTATGCAATGTTGGGCTTTCTTCCATTCAATAGCTCGTATGGTGTCTTCCCAAGCTTCCCATGGCAATAGAGACGGTTGCTACAAGAGCAAGCCGTGTTGATGGCTTCACTCCAAAATGAATGGCTAACATTGTACTCACTAAGCATTGATCTAGCCATATCAATCAAGGTTCTATTCTTCCTTTCAACTACACCATTGGATTGAGGAGTGTATGTTGGAGAGAATTGATGTCCAATGCCAAGATCATCACATAATTCCTCAATTCTTGTGTTCTTGAATTCACTACCATTGTCACTTCTAATCTTCTTGATAGTGGTTTCAAACTCATTTTGCACCCTCTTGACAAAAGACTTGAATAGATCACAAACATCACTCTTGTCATAGAGGAAGAACACCCAAGTGTATCTAGTGTAGTCATCTACTATCACAAATCCATACTTGTTGCCACCAATGCTAGTATATGTTGTTGGCCCAAATAAATCCATGTGCAAAAGCTCAAATGCCTTTGATGTGCTCATTTCACTTTTCTTTGGATGTGCATTTCCAACTTGCTTTCCAGCTTGACAAGCACTACATGGTTTATCCTTCTCAAAGGTGACATCCTTCAAGCCTCTAACTAAGTCATGCCTCAATAGTTTGTTCAATTGTTTCATTCCAACATGACCAAGCCTTCTATGCCACAACCAACCCAAACTTGAGTTGCTAATTAGGCATGATGTCAATTGAGTGTCACTATCATTGAAATCAACCAAGTATAAGCTACCATGCCTAAATCCTTTGAATATCAAGTTTGATCCATCAACACTAACAACCTCAACATCATCACTTCCAAAGATGCACTTGAAACCAAGGTCACAAAGTTGTGCAATAGACAAGAGATTGAAATCAAGGCTTTCAACTAGCAACACATTTGATATGCTCATGTCATTTGAGATAGCTATTTTACCAAGCCCCTTGACCTTTCCTTTCTTGTTGTTACCGAAGGTAATTGAATCAAAGCCACCATTTTGACTAGTATCAATTGATTTGAACATACAAGACTCCCCGGTCATATGTTGAGTGCACCCACTATCAAGCACCCAATGCCTTCCTCCGGCTTTGTAATTGACCTACAAGACAAGATCAATTCTTTTTAGGTACCCAAACTTGATTGGGTCCTCCAAGGTTAGCAACTAAGCTCTTTTGGTACCCAAATGGCTTTCTTCTTTGAGCCCATCCATGGTGCACCAATGAACTTAGCATGAACACCTTTTGTATCCTTGGTAAGTACATAGAAAGAATTAAGCTTAATTGAGGATACATTAGCTTTGGGTTTCTTGTTCATGCATTGTTGCTCTAAGTGACCAACTTGCTTGCAAGCTTTGCAATACCGGCCATTTGTCTTCACAAAACTAATCTTGTGAGGAGCAAAGGCGGACTTGCCTTTCTTGGGGTTATAGCCCAATCCCTCTTTATAGAGAGAAGCTCTTTGGCTACCCAAGCACATAAGCAAGCGGTCCTCACCACCATAAGCCTTGGCTAAGGTGTGATTGAGCTCCTTTACCTCCTTCTTGAGAATTTCATTCTCAACTTTTAGTGTGGTGTCACATGTGAAACCATCACTACTAGATGAGGATGATGTAGATGTGCTACATGAAGGGTTAGTAGAAGCAACAACAATAGGCTTACTTAAGATATCACATGTTAGGCTTATGTTGCAAGTTTTAGCTTTCTTAATTTTAGTTGGCTCATTTTCACATTTGTTAACTAGAGAGGAATGAGCTTCTTCAAGCTTAGTGTGAGCCTTTTGAAGCTTCTTATGGTCTTCCTTTAGACTCTCATAAGATTCTCTAAGCTCATCAAGTTCTTGCTCAAGGGTTTTCTTATCCTTAAGCAAAGCCTTGCACTCCTTTCTAGTTTCTTTATAGTGATGAGTGCAATCTTCTAGCATAGTGATTAGTTCATCTTTAGTTGGTTCATCATCATCACTATCACTATCACTAGCATGGTCACTCTCATCATCGGATGATACCTTAGTGGCCTTAGCCATGAAGCGTGATGGAGTGTCAAAGATGGAGCTCTTTTCTTGAATTGCAATACTAGCATGTGCCTTCTTCTTGGTGCTCTCATCATCACTTGAGGAATCATCACTATCCCAAGTTGCAACATGGGCATCACCCTTCTTCTTGTTTGAGCCTTCCTTCTTTTCTTGCTTCTTCTTTTGCTTCTTTCTTTCCTTCTTGATAGCATCTTCATCATCACTATCATAAGGGCATTTGGCAATGAGATGATCCTTGCTATGGCATCTAAAGCACCTCATGGAGTGGTCATTCTTCTTGGAGGAGCTCTTCTTCCTTCTTGCCCGATAGCCCTTCTTCTTCATAAACTTGCCAAATCTCTTGACAATAAGAGCCATCTCCTCATCTTCATCACTATCACAAGAGCTTGCTTCTTCTTCACTTGATGATTCTTGCTTGGCTTTGCCCTTGGATGTGGAGGCCTTGAATGCCACACTTTTCTTCTTCTCATCATCTTTCTTCTCACCATCCTTCTTTTTCTTCTTGATCAACTCATTCTTCTGATCATCTTCTCTATAAGCATCATCGGTCATCACTTCTTGGAAGACTTGTTGGGGAGTTGATTCACTAAGTGTTGTCTTGACTAGCACGGTGATCAATGTGTCAAATCTCTTGGGCAAGCTTCTCAAGAACTTCATAGAGAATTGACTATCCTTCACTTCTTCCCCAAGTGCCTTGAGCTCATTTACAATAACTTGTAACCGGTGAAACATCTCCGGCACACTTTCATCTTCTTGCATCTTGAAGCTTGAGAACTTTTCTTGGAGGATGTATGCTTTGGCGGTCTTGGTTCCCTTGGTGCCCTCAAATGTTTCTTCTAATTTTGCCCATGCATCATGAGCAATCACAATGTTCTTGATTTGCTCAAAGGTCTTGTCATCAAGAGCTTCATGAAGAGCACTAATTGCAATATCATTGCATTGTAGCTTCTTCTCTTCAACCGGTGTTGGTGCATTCTCATTTGCAACTTCAAACTTTGTTTCGGCCACCTTCCAAACCTCTCTATTGATTGACTTAAGATGAGCGGTCATCTTGACCTTCCAATATGCATAATTGGTGCCATCAAAGAAAGGTGCCTTCTTGGTGTTGTTGATATGCAAACTAAGAGCCATTTCTTCACCGAAGGTTGTTAAGCCTCAAATAAACGGTGCCTCGGCTTTGATACCACTTGAAAGGTCCAAATGGCTAGAGGGGGGGTGAATAGCCTATTTAAAAATTCTACAAACTTCACTAAGCAAGTGAGTTAGTAAAACAAATAGCGAAGCAATTCTAGCACTAGCTTAACTAAGCTATGCAAGCCACCTATATAAACTAGTACAAGGCTAAACACTGAAGCACAACAACAAGAGAACTAAGCTAAACAAGCTACACAACTAGCAAGGTAAGCAAGTATGTAAATAGAGGAGAGTGATTGTTATACCGACGTTGTAGAGATGAGATATATCCAATCAAACACGTACACAATTACAAGAGAGACCTCGGCAAGAGATGACACAAGATTTTTTACCGAGGTTCACTTGCTTCCCGGCAAGCTACTCCTCGTTGTGGCGATACACCCACTTGATGGATCACGAGCTAATTGGCAATCCAAAGCCAAACCCTCAGCGGGTGCCGCACATCCACTCACAAGATGGGGATCCTCCAAGCCACGAGCAATCCACTAGAGTAGCCAATTGCGATCTCCCGCGGGGAAGGCTCAAGAACCCCTCACAAATCACTTGGTGAGGCTCGAAACAATCTCCAATCACGAGCTCAACACCACCGCTGCTCCAAGCCGTCTAAGGCATCGGGAAACACCCAAGAGTAACAAGAAATCCGCAGCAAACTCAAGAATCAAGTGCTACTAAATGCAACTCTCAAAGCAATGCACTTGAATCTCACTCAATCTCACTAGAATTAGCAATCAAGCAATGAGATGAGTGGAGGGAGTGTTCTCTAGCTCAATGTATGCCTCAAATAATCAAATGTGCAAGAGAGAGCCTCCCAAAGCCGGCCACCTTCTATTTATAAGCCCCTCAAAGAAACTAGCCGTTGGCTGTTTTCACTGGGCTGAAAACGGGGGCACCGGACGCTACTAAGTGAGCACCGGACGCTCGACTATCTGCGTCCGGTGCACTGGAGTTGGCCACATGTCGAACTTGAATCTCGCGCGTCAGTTTCTAACGGCTACCTGCAACACACCGGACGCTCTGCAAGTCCACACCGGACGGTCCGGTGCTCACCAGACTCGTGCGCAGAGAGGGTGTCAAACTCGCGACCTCACCGGACGCTGGGCACCGGACGGTCCGGTGCTCACCGGACTCGTGCGCAGAGAGGGTTGCAAAAACCCCTCACACCAGACGCTAAGCACCGGACTCTCTCCGGTGCGTCCGGTGCACTCTGCTGCACCCGACAGCACACCGGACGCTAAAGGCCAGCGTCCGGTGCCTCCACGCAGAGCGTCCGGTGAGTGTTTCCTACTGAGAAACACTCCCGCGACTTCTCCAAATTTCCCACCGGCGCAATAGAAAATATACACTTATTTTTCTCAAAAGCGCCGAATCCCGCCTCGCAAGCTTTTCACAAACATTTTCACCAAAGGAGAGAGGAACCCACACCCCTCTCAACCCTAGGAAAACCACCTCCTTTGCAAATGTGCTAACACCAACAAGTGTCCACCACCAAAGTGCATGTGTGTTAGCTTTTCACAAACATTTTCACCAAAGGAGTTAAGTTAGCACTTTACTAGATCCTAATGCATATGCTCAAAAAGTGGACCTAGTAGCACTTGATTCGAGAGATGACCGTGATTTCTCCTCTTGATAGTCGGCTATCTATCCTAAACCCGATCAATCTCTTCTCTACTCATCTTAGACCGGCAAAAGTAAAACCCTATGTTTATACCTTTGCCTTGATAACTTTGCTCCTCGTTTATCACCATGATCTCCACTTCATGCTTCATCCCTTTGTGATCGTGTGGCCACCTTTCCATGCCACCATGCACCTTCATCACATGTGTTGCTATGCCTAACTCAAATCGCTTAAACACAAGGCATTAGCAACTTGGTGTCATTAATTACCAAAACCAAACTTGGGCTTTCAATCTCCCCCTTTTTGGTAATTGATGACAACCATCACAAAGATATGAAATGAAATCATAAGGAACTTGAATTGCTTGTCCAAAGCATTTTTAATCAAGAGACAAGATTGGACAAACATTTCAATTTCGGTTTTGGTAGTACTAGCTCCCCCTACATATGTGCTTCCATGAGTTTGGTTCAAGTATGCACATATGCATGAATTAGAATTTTGGGAGATTTATTACTACCAAAATGATGCTAAGGTATATAGAATGGACCTTTGAAGCGTGATACCAATCGGAGTAGCCAATATACCATCCTTAGCACCAATGTAGCTAGACATACATCAAAAACTCAAGATACCTCGTGAGATCACATTATATGTCTAGATACTACAAGAAAATAAAACTCTATGCTAGAATTCAAAGCATCATTCATGTTCTATTTCTAGCAAACACCAATCAAACAAGAATAGTGAATTTAACCTTGCAATGCAACATCTCATTATGTTAGTGCACATACAAATGCAACAAATGGTTTATGAGCTTGCTCCCCCTATTTGTGTGCTCAAGTTTTAATTTAATTTTCCAAAAGTTATCTCTCCCCCTTAAGCACTTTTCTCCCCTTTTCTCCCCCTTTATGTCTTTATCTTTGTTTCTCTCCCCCTTTGTCATCAATGACCACAAAGGTTCAAATTTTAGTGAGAATTAAGTCAATCAATGTGAGGGTCAAATTATGGTTCAATCTAGATCACTTGCCTAGAACATGTAATTCGGTTTGATCCAAGGACAAGCTTTTTCACACCTCATAAAGTATAAGGGTTATCTTGACCATGTTGAATTACACATCATAGGCTTATATTCTAGATTCACCACTAGGCTTGCAAGCTCACCAACATGTCATATGCTACCACTAGATCAATCAAACATAGAAGCAATAGTGGTACCATACATACATCAAACTCTTTTGATTTTCATGAATGAGCCTATTTGTCATGCAAACATGTCTATATGTTCTAATCATGTCCTTAGCAAAGTATGAATGCTATGTCAACCAACTTTACCTTGCTTTGTTGGAGGAGAGGCATATCATATATAAGTGTGGGGGTGCACTCATCTCAAGTTGGAGAAGTCAAGTATGTTCAATTCATTTCTCAACTTGCAAAATCTCTTCTCATCAAGTGGCTTTGTGAAGATGTCGGCTAATTGATCTTCGGTCCCAATGCTTTCAATGCTAATATCACCCTTTTGTTGATGATCTCTTATGAAATGATGCCTTATGTCAATGTGCTTGGTTCTTGAATGTTGAACCGGATTTTGTGTCATCTTGATTGCACTCTCATTGTCACATAGCAAAGGCACATTCTTGAATTTGATTCCAAAGTCATTCAAGGTAGCTTTCATCCAAAGCAATTGTGCACAACAACTACCGGCACTAATGTATTCGGCCTCGGCGGTTGATAGTGCAACACTATTTTGTTTCTTTGATGACCATGAAACTAGAGACCTTCCTAGCAATTGACAAGTGCCACTTGTGCTCATTCTATCAATTTTGCATCCACCATAGTCGGAGTCCGAATAACCAATCAACTCAAAGTTAGACCCCTTGGGATACCATAATCCAACATCATGAGTGCCCTTAAGATACCTCAATATTCTTTTGGTTGCCTTCAAGTGACACTCTCTAGGTGAAGCTTGGTATCTTGCACACTTGCACACACTAAACATCACATCCGGCCTTGATGCGGTGACATAGAGCAAACTTCCAATCATGGACCGATATAGCTTTTGATCTACCATGTTGCCACTTGCATCACTACCTAATTGATCATTTGTGCCCATAGGTGT
The DNA here is from genome assembly GCF_000003195.3 of Sorghum bicolor. NCBI lineage: Eukaryota > Viridiplantae > Streptophyta > Magnoliopsida > Poales > Poaceae > Sorghum > Sorghum bicolor. Next base: position 38,295,255 of record NC_012870.2, on the reverse strand, counting down.
GCTCATTGGTTTAGCTTCTTGCAACCCAAACTTCTTGATCATGTCCTTGATGTACTTGCCTTGACTTACAAAGGTGCCATCCTTCATTTGCTTGATTTGAAGTCCAAGAAAGTAATTAAGCTCTCCAATCATGGACATCTCAAACTCATTAGCCATCATTCTTCCAAACTCTTCACAAAAATCTTGATTGGTTGATCCAAAGATGATATCATCAACATAGATTTGCAACACAAACAAGTCATTGCCTAGCTTCTTGGTGAAGAGGGTAGTGTCAACCTTTCCCATCTTGAACCCTTTAGAGAGAAGAAAATCTCTCAATCTCTCATACCATGCTCTAGGAGCTTGCTTCAAACCATACAATGCCTTCTTGAGCTTGTAAACATGGTTGGGTTTCTTGTCATCTTCAAAACCGGGAGGTTGTTCAACATAAACCAACTCATTGATGTATCCATTGAGAAATGCACTCTTCACATCCATTTGATAGAGCTTGATGTTGTGGGCACAAGCATAGGCTAATAATATTCTAATTGCCTCCAATCTTGCAACCGGTGCATATGTTTCTCCAAAGTCAAGACCTTCAACTTGAGTGTAGCCTTGTGCTACTAGTCTTGCTTTATTTCTCACAACTACACCATCTTGATCTTGCTTGTTTCTAAAGACCCACTTGGTACCAATCACATTGTAGTTCTTTGGCCTCTCAACAAGCTCCCACACTTGATTTCTTGTGAAATTATTCAATTCTTCATGCATGGCATTTACCCAATCGGAATCTCTCAATGCATCTTCTATTCTCTTGGGTTCTTCAAATGAGACAAATGAATAGTGCTCACAAAAGGATGCTAGCCTTGATCTTGTTTGAACACCACTTTGAATACCTCCAATGACTTGATCCAATGGATGATCTCTTGCTATGCTTGTGGGTTGGAGTATTGGGAGTTGATTGCTTCCACTTGCTTGATTTTGATTTTGATCATCACCATGAGAGCCACTAGTACTTGCTTGATTTGTGTCAATTTGCACTTCTTGATTGATCATGTGAATGTCACTATCATCATCAACTTGCATTGGCCTTATGTCACCAACATCCATGTTCTTCATTGCATTTGCCAATTGATCTCCTCTCACATCATCAAGATTTTGAGCTTCACGTTGAGATCCCTCGGTTTCATCAAACTGAACATCATGGACTTCTTCCAATGTGCCACTTGCCAAGTTCCAAACTCTATATGCCTTGCTTGTGGTGGAATAACCAAGTAAGAACCCTTCATCACATTTCTTCTCAAACTTGCTCAATCTAGTGCCTTTCTTGAGAATGTAGCATTTGCAACCAAACACTCTAAAGTATGCAATGTTGGGCTTTCTTCCATTCAATAGCTCGTATGGTGTCTTCCCAAGCTTCCCATGGCAATAGAGACGGTTGCTACAATAGCAAGCTGTGTTGATGGCTTCACTCCAAAATGAATGGCTAACATTGTACTCACTAAGCATTGATCTAGCCATATCAATCAAGGTTCTATTCTTCCTTTCAACTACACCATTGGATTGAGGAGTGTATGTTGGAGAGAATTGATGTCCAATGCCAAGATCATCACATAATTCCTCAATTCTTGTGTTCTTGAATTCACTACCATTGTCACTTCTAATCTTCTTGATAGTGGTTTCAAACTCATTTTGCACCCTCTTGACAAAAGACTTGAATAGATCACAAACATCACTCTTGTCATAGAGGAAGAACACCCAAGTGTATCTAGTGTAGTCATCTACTATCACAAATCCATACTTGTTGCCACCAATGCTAGTATATGTTGTTGGCCCAAATAAATCCATGTGCAAAAGCTCAAATGCCTTTGATGTGCTCATTTCACTTTTCTTTGGATGTGCATTTCCAACTTGCTTTCCAGCTTGACAAGCACTACATGGTTTATCCTTCTCAAAGGTGACATCCTTCAAGCCTCTAACTAAGTCATGCCTCAATAGTTTGTTCAATTGTTTCATTCCAACATGACCAAGCCTTCTATGCCACAACCAACCCAAACTTGATTTGCTAATTAGGCATGATGTCAATTGAGTGTCACTATCATTGAAATCAACCAAGTATAAGCTACCATGCCTAAATCCTTTGAATATCAAGTTTGATCCATCAACACTAACAACCTCAACATCATCACTTCCAAAGATGCACTTGAAACCAAGGTCACAAAGTTGTGCAATAGACAAGAGATTGAAATCAAGGCTTTCAACTAGCAACACATTTGATATGCTCATGTCATTTGAGATAGCAATTTTACCAAGCCCCTTGACCTTTCCTTTCTTGTTGTTACCGAAGGTAATTGAATCAAAGCCACCATTTTGACTAGTATCAATTGATTTGAACATACAAGACTCCCCGGTCATATGTTGAGTGCACCCACTATCAAGCACCCAATGCCTTCCTCCGGCTTTGTAATTGACCTACAAGACAAGATCAATTCTTTTTAGGTACCCAAACTTCATTGGGTCCTCCAAGGTTAGCAACTAAGCTCTTTGGTACCCAAATGGCTTTCTTCTTTGAGCCCATCCATGGTGCACCAATGAACTTAGCATGAACACCTTTTGTATCCTTGGTAAGTACATAGAAAGAATTAAGCTTAATTGAGGATACATTAGCTTTGGGTTTCTTGTTCATGCATTGTTGCTCTAAGTGACCAACTTGCTTGCAAGCTTTGCAATACCGGCCATTTGTCTTCACAAAACTAGTCTTGTGAGGAGCAAAGGCGGACTTGCCTTTCTTGGGGTTATAGCCCAATCCCTCTTTATAGAGAGAAGCTCTTTGGCTACCCAAGCACATAAGCAAGCGGTCCTCACCACCATAAGCCTTGGCTAAGGTGTGATTGAGCTCCTTTACCTCCTTCTTGAGAATTTCATTCTCAACTTTTAGTGTGGTGTCACATGTGAAACCATCACTACTAGATGAGGATGATGTAGATGTGCTACATGAAGGGTTAGTAGAAGCAACAACAATAGGCTTACTTAAGATATCACATGTTAGGCCTATGTTGCAAGTTTTAGCTTTCTTAATTTTAGTTGGCTCATTTTCACATTTGTTAACTAGAGAGGAATGAGCTTCTTCAAGCTTAGTGTGAGCCTTTTGAAGCTTCTTATGGTCTTCCTTTAGACTCTCATAAGATGCTCTAAGCTCATCAAGTTCTTGCTCAAGGGTTTTCTTATCCTTAAGCAAAGCCTTGCACTCCTTTCTAGTTTCTTTATAGTGATGAGTGCAATCTTCTAGCATAGTGATTAGTTCATCTTTAGTTGGTTCATCATCATCACTATCACTATCACTAGCATGGTCACTCTCATCATCGGATGATACCTTAGTGGCCTTAGCCATGAAGCGTGATGGAGTGTCAAAGATGGAGCTCTTTTCTTGAATTGCAATACTAGCATGTGCCTTCTTCTTGGTGCTCTCATCATCACTCTTGTCATAGAGGAAGAACACCCAAGTGTATCTAGTGTAGTCATCTACTATCACAAATCCATACTTGTTGCCACCAATGCTAGTATATGTTGTTGGCCCAAATAAATCCATGTGCAAAAGCTCAAATGCCTTTGATGTGCTCATTTCACTTTTCTTAGGATGTGCATTTCCAACTTGCTTTCCAGCTTGACAAGCACTACATGGTTTATCCTTCTCAAAGGTGACATCCTTCAAGCCTCTAACTAAGTCATGCCTCAATAGTTTGTTCAATTGTTTCATTCCAACATGACCAAGCCTTCTATGCCACAACCAACCCAAACTTGATTTGCTAATTAGGCATGATGTCAATTGAGTGTCACTATCATTGAAATCAACCAAGTATAAGCTACCATGCCTAAATCCTTTGAATATCAAGTTTGATCCATCAACACTAACAACCTCAACATCATCACTTCCAAAGATGCACTTGAAACCAAGGTCACAAAGTTGTGCAATAGACAAGAGATTGAAATCAAGGCTTTCAACTAGCAACACATTTGATATGCTCATGTCATTTGAGATAGCAATTTTACCAAGCCCCTTGACCTTTCCTTTCTTGTTGTTACCGAAGGTAATTGAATCAAAGCCACCATTTTGACTAGTATCAATTGATTTGAACATACAAGACTCCCCGGTCATATGTTGAGTGCACCCACTATCAAGCACCCAATGCCTTCCTCCGGCTTTGTAATTGACCTACAAGACAAGATCAATTCTTTTTAGGTACCCAAACTTCATTGGGTCCTCCAAGGTTAGCAACTAAGCTCTTTGGTACCCAAATGGCTTTCTTCTTTGAGCCCATCCATGGTGCACCAATGAACTTAGCATGAACACCTTTTGTATCCTTGGTAAGTACATAGAAAGAATTAAGCTTAATTGAGGATACATTAGCTTTGGGTTTCTTGTTCATGCATTGTTGCTCTAAGTGACCAACTTGCTTGCAAGCTTTGCAATACCGGCCATTTGTCTTCACAAAACTAGTCTTGTGAGGAGCAAAGGCGGACTTGCCTTTCTTGGGGTTATAGCCCAATCCCTCTTTATAGAGAGAAGCTCTTTGGCTACCCAAGCACATAAGCAAGCGGTCCTCACCACCATAAGCCTTGGCTAAGGTGTGATTGAGCTCCTTTACCTCCTTCTTGAGAATTTCATTCTCAACTTTTAGTGTGGTGTCACATGTGAAACCATCACTACTAGATGAGGATGATGTAGATGTGCTACATGAAGGGTTAGTAGAAGCAACAACAATAGGCTTACTTAAGATATCACATGTTAGGCCTATGTTGCAAGTTTTAGCTTTCTTAATTTTAGTTGGCTCATTTTCACATTTGTTAACTAGAGAGGAATGAGCTTCTTCAAACTTAGTGTGAGCCTTTTGAAGCTTCTTATGGTCTTCCTTTAGACTCTCATAAGATGCTCTAAGCTCATCAAGTTCTTGCTCAAGGGTTTTCTTATCCTTAAGCAAAGCCTTGCACTCCTTTCTAGTTTCTTTATAGTGATGAGTGCAATCTTCTAGCATAGTGATTAGTTCATCTTTAGTTGGTTCATCATCATCATCACTATCACTATCACTATCACTAGCATGGTCACTCTCATCATCGGATGATACCTTAGTGGCCTTAGCCATGAAGCGTGATGGAGTGTCGAAGATGGAGCTCTTTTCTTGAATTGCAATACTAGCATGTGCCTTCTTCTTGGTGCTCTCATCATCACTTGAGGAATCATCACTATCCCAAGTTGCAACATGGGCATCACCCTTCTTCTTGTTTGAGCCTTCCTTCTTTTCTTGCTTCTTCTTTTGCTTCTTTCTTTCCTTCTTGATAGCATCTTCATCATCACTATCATAAGGGCATTTGGCAATGAGATGATCCTTGCTATGGCATCTAAAGCACCTCATGGAGTGGTCATTCTTCTTGGAGGAGCTCTTCTTCCTTCTTGCCCGATAGCCCTTCTTCTTCATAAACTTGCCAAATCTCTTGACAAGAAGAGCCATCTCCTCATCTTCATCACTATCACAAGAGCTTGCTTCTTCTTCACTTGATGATTCTTGCTTGGCTTTGCCCTTGGATGTGGAGGCCTTGAATGCCACACTTTTCTTCTTCTCATTATCTTTCTTCTCACCATCCTTCTTTTTCTTCTTGATCAACTCATCCTTCTCATCATCTTCTCTATAAGCATCATCGGTCATCACTTCTTGGAAGACTTGTTGGGGAGTTGATTCACTAAGTGTTGTCTTGACTAGCACGGTGATCAATGTGTCAAATCTCTTGGGCAAGCTTCTCAAGAACTTCATAGAGAATTGACTATCCTTCACTTCTTCCCCAAGTGCCTTGAGCTCATTTACAATAACTTGTAACCGGTGAAACATCTCCGGCACACTTTCATCTTCTTGCATCTTGAAGCTTGAGAACTTTTCTTAGAGGATGTATGCTTTGGCGGTCTTGGTTCCCTTGGTGCCCTCAAATGTTTCTTCTAATTTTGCCCATGCATCATGAGCAATCACAATGTTCTTGATTTGCTCAAAGGTCTTGTCATCAAGAGCTTCATGAAGAGCACTAATTGCAATATCATTGCATTGTAGCTTCTTCTCTTCAACCGGTGTTGGTGCATTCTCATTTGCAACTTCAAACTTTGTTTTGGTCACCTTCCAAACCTCTCTATTGATTGACTTAAGATGAGCGGTCATCTTGACCTTCCAATATGCATAATTGGTGCCATCAAAGAAAGGTGCCTTCTTGGTGTTGTTGATATGCAAACTAAGAGCCATTTCTTCACCGAAGGTTGTTAAGCCTCAAATAAACGGTGCCTCGGCTTTGATACCACTTGAAAGGTCCAAATGGCTAGAGGGGGGGGTGAATAGCCTATTTAAAAATTCTACAAACTTCACTAAGCAAGTGAGTTAGTAAAACAAATAGCGAAGCAATTCTAGCACTAGCTTAACTAAGCTATGCAAGCCACCTATACAAACTAGTACAAGGCTAAACACTAAAGCACAACAACAAGAGAACTAAGCTAAACAAGCTACACAACTAGCAAGGTAAGCAAGTATGTAAATAGAGGAGAGTGATTGTTATACCGACGTTGTAGAGATGAGATATATCCAATCAAACACGTACACAATTACAAGAGAGACCTCGGCAAGAGATGACACAAGATTTTTTACCGAGGTTCACTTGCTTCCCGGCAAGCTACTCCTCGTTGTGGCGATACACCCACTTGATGGATCACGAGCTAATTGGCAATCCAAAGCCAAACCCTCAGCGGGTGCCGCACATCCACTCACAAGATGGGGATCCTCCAAGCCACGAGCAATCCACTAGAGTAGCCAATTGCGATCTCCCGCGGGGAAGGCTCAAGAACCCCTCACAAATCACTTGGTGAGGCTCGAAACAATCTCCAATCACGAGCTCAACACCACCGCTGCTCCAAGCCGTCTAGGGCGTCGGGAAACACCCAAGAGTAACAAGAAATCCGCAGCAAACTCAAGAATCAAGTGCTACTAAATGCAACTCTCAGAGCAATGCACTTGAATCTCACTCAATCTCACTAGAATTAGCAATCAAGCAATGAGATGAGTGGAGGGAGTGTTCTCTAGCTCAATGTATGCCTCAAGTAATCAAATGTGCAAGAGAGAGCCTCCCAAAGCCGGCCACCTTCTATTTATAAGCCCCTCAAAGAAACTAGCCGTTGGCTGTTTTCACTGGGCTGAAAACGGGGGCACCGGACGCTACTAAGTGAGCACCGGACGCTCGACTATCTGCGTCCGGTGCACTGGAGTTGGCCAGGTGTCGAACTTGAATCTCGCGCGTCAGTTTCTAACGACTACCTGCAACACACCGGACGCTCTGCAAGTCCACACCGGACGGTCCGGTGCTCACCGGACTCGTGTGCAGAGAGGGTTGCAAAAACCCCTCACACCGGACTCTAAGCACCGGACTCTCTCCGGTGCGTCCGGTGCACTCTGCTGCACCCGACAGCACACCGGACGCTAAAGGCCAGCGTCCGGTGCCTCCACGCAGAGCGTCCGGTGAGTGTTTCCTACTGAGAAACACTCCCGCGACTTCTCCAAATTTCCCACCGGCGCAATAGAAAATATACACTTATTTTTCTCAAAAGCGCCGAATCCCGCCTCGCAAGCTTTTCACAAACATTTTCACCAAAGGAGAGAGGAACCCACACCCCTCTCAACCCTAGGAAAACCACCTCCTTTGCAAATGTGCTAACACCAACAAGTGTCCACCACCAAAGTGCATGTGTGTTAGCTTTTCACAAACATTTTCACCAAAGGAGTTAAGTTAGCACTTTACTAGATCCTAATGCATATGCTCAAAAAGTGGACCTAGTAGCACTTGATTCGAGAGATGACCGTGATTTCTCCTCTTGATAGTCGGCTATCTATCCTAAACCCGGTCAATCTCTTCTCTACTCATCTTAGACCGGCAAAAGTAAAACCCTATGTTTATACCTTTGCCTTGATAACTTTGCTCCTCATTTATCACCATGATCTCCACTTCATGCTTCATCCCTTTGTGATCGTGTGGCCACCTTTCCATGCCACCATGCACCTTCATCACATGTGTTGCTATGCCTAACTCAAATCGCTTAAACACAAGGCATTAGCAACTTGGTGTCATTAATTACCAAAACCAAACTTGGGCTTTCACCTGGTCCTCAGGGTGGGCGCCCTGGGCGAGGCCCCTTTCGGGCTCTGCTTCGTTCTCGTGGCTTCTGGAATCTTCTAGATGGTAGAAAATTGTGCGGTGCATTGATATCTCTATGTAATCCCGACATGTGGGCCTTTCTTCCTTATTTCCTAATAACCCCCTGGAGAAATAGATAAACAACAAAACTCATGGAATTCTATCAGATCAAACCCTAATTCTAGGTGTTGTTTGTATATTGTTCCTTTCCCTTATTTATTTGACAATTAAAATTGGTACTTAACAACCGTCAACAGATGGTACAAACGCGTGGTGGGGGTAACAGCAACCCCGGTTTTGGAGAAGGTTCCTCCGGAGGTGGGGCTCGCAGGAATGAGGGAGGAGCGCCCTCACCGCCAGCACCACCACCTCCTCCGTACACTGCGGATGTGTTTTTCGCGCAGTTTCTGGGGAGCCAACGCAACATGGAACAGATGCAGCGCAACATGGAAGAAGCCCTGCGCAATATCGCCGACAACACCCGCCGTGGGGATAACCAAGGCGGCCGTGAAGTAAATCAATACAGCTCTTTCAAGGACTTTATGGATACTAAACCACCTGTCTTTAAGGAGGCCCTGGAACCGCTCGAGGCGGATGATTGGATTAACACCATGGAGCAGAAGTTCCGTCTCCTTCCAATGACTGAAGAACTCAAGGCAGAGTATGCAGCGCATCAGTTGCAGGGGCCTGCTGGGATTTGGTGGTCCCATCATCGCACCACCTACCTAGAGGGGACCCCGATCACCTGGAACCGCTTCACCACCGCCTTTCGGGGAAATTATATTCCTCCAGGTGTGGTGGAAATGAAGGTTTGAGAGTTCATGAAGCTGTCCCAGGGGACCAAGTCTGTGAAGGACTATCTGCACGCTTTTAATAATCTCGCTCGTTACGCTCCCGAGTTCGTGAACATCGAGGCCAAGAAGATTGCTAGTTTTTCGAGAGGCTTAGGCCCGAAGATGTTGAAGACTATGGGTATAGGGACCCGGGATACCTTCAATGCCTACATCAGCAACTGTCTGACTCAAGAGAACAATAACAACAACTATAGTGCATCCAAGTCACGCAAGAGGGCTTTTGAAGCTGGATCGTCTCAGTCCAGGGCACTAGTGGTAGGACATCAGCAGTATCGTCCTCCTGCCCCAGGTGCTAGGTTCCGACCGCCACAGAAGAGGAACACAGGGCATACAATGCAGCAGAAGTCGTACAAGGTAGCAGTGGCTCCCGCAAAGCCAAGGACGAATCAAGCTGCAGCACCTGCTGCCAACAACATGACCAAGGGGCTATGCTACAACTACAACAAGATGGGGCACTTTGCTAAAGAATGTCCCTACCCCAAGAAGCAGCAGACGACCTACCCAGCCCGTGTGCACCATACCTCGATAGAGGAGATCCCAAAAGGAGAACCGGTAACAGCTAGTATGTTCCCTATCAACCAACATCTTGTAGTTTATTTGTTTGATTCTGGATCATCACATTCATTCATGAGCCAAGCATTTGCACAAAAGCATGATCAACCAGTTACCGAGTTGGGTTGTTGTTATCGCATCAGTTCAGCAGGGGCGGATGTGTTGACTAACAAAGCAGTAATAGGGGCTACCTTGGATATCAGTGGCTGAAGGTTTCGTGTAAACCTTGTGGTCATGCCAGGGTTGGTTTTGTATGTTATCATCGGGATGAATAAGATGACCGACTAGGGTGCAGTTATAGATACTGGACACCGAACTCTCTCCCTTAAGGATCCGCAGGGGGAGGGCATGCTTCAGGTCAGGTTACCCCGACGATTTGACTTCGCCAGTCTTTCGTGTGCAGTGCAAGTGGTTCCACTGGAGCACATACCAGTGGTCTGTGAGTTTCCTGATGTTTTTCCTGAAGAGTTGCCAGGACTTCCCTTGAATAGGGAAGTAGAGTTTGCTATAGAGTTGATACCAGGTACAACACCCATCTCTAGAAGGCCATACCAGATGCCGCCCAATGAGCTTGCTGAATTGAAGACTCAACTAAAGGACCTGCTAGATAAAAGTTTCATCCGGCCGAGTTCGTCGGAATGGGGTTGCCCGGCATTGTTTGTAAAAAAGAAGGACCAATCGTTGCGCATGTGTGTGGATTATAGTCCACTCAATGCGGTAACAATTAAGAATAAGTATCCCTTTCCATGGATTGATATCTTGTTTGATCAGTTGTCCAAGGCAAAAGTGTTCTCCAAGATAGATTTGAGGTCCGGGTATCATCAAATCAAGATCCGTCTGGAAGATATACCGAAGACTGCTTTTTCTACTAGATATGGGTTGTATGAGTATCTTGTCATGTCCTTTGGGTTGACGAATGCTCCTGCATACTTTGTGTATCTGATGAACTCCATCTTTATGCCAGAGTTAGACAAGTTTGTTGTGGTGTTCATCAATGACATTCTGGTCTATTCAGAGAATGAGCAAGATCATGGCGAGCATCTGAGAGTCGTGCTGACACGACTGCGAGAACATCAGTTGTATGCAAAGTTCAGCAAGTGTGAGTTCTGGCTGAAGAAAGTTCCTTTCCTAGGGCACATTCTGTCAGAAGAAGGAATAGCTGTGGACCCATCAAAGGTACAGGAGGTTATGGACTGGAAGGCACCAACTTCTGTCTTGGAAGTTCAGAGTTTTCTTGGTCTAGCTGGGTATTATCGTCGTTTCATACCCAACTTCTCCAAGATTGCTAAGCCAATGACCAGTTTGCTATTAAAGGATCATAAGTTTGCTTGGACAGAGGGGTGTGAAGTAGCCTTCCGCACCTTGCGGAAGTTACTGACCACTGCTCCTGTTCTAGCACAACCAAATATCGAGAAGCCTTTTGATGTGTTCTGCGACACATCAAAAAGCGGTTTAGGATGTGTGTTGATGCAAGAAGGCAGAGTTATAGCTTATGCTTCACGACAACTGAGAAAGCATGAGGTCAACTATCCGACTCACGACCTTGAACTAGCAGCCGTTGTGCATGCTCTGAAGATCTGAAGGCATTATCTGTTGGGGAATAAGTGTCATATCTACACAGATCATAAAAGCCTGAAGTACATCTTCACTCAATCCAAGCTAAATATGAGGCAGCGAAGATGGTTAGAGCTGATCAAGGATTACGATCTTGAGGTCCACTATCACCCAGGCAAAGCTAATGTTGTGGCAGATGCTTTAAGTCGTAAACCACACTATCAAGTAGTTCAACCTTTGTTTGAAGATGGTTTCAAGCTCATGCATCCTAAAGTTTTATGTCACATACAGCTCAGTTGTTCACTTGAAAGTCAAGTCATCAAAGGTCAGAAGACAGACAAGGGTATTTCTCATATCAAAGAGAAGATCAAGGATGACTCAAAGACTCAGTTTCGAGTAGACAAGAAAGGTGTATTGTGATTTCAGCATCGGTTAGTAGTTCCGAAGAATCGAGAGCTAAAGAATCGCATCATGGATGAAGCACATCTCTCGAAGCTTTCTATCCATCCTGGGAGTAGTAAGATGTATCAAGACCTGAGGTCCCACTTTTGGTGGACCAAAATGAAGAAAGAGATAGCAGCATATGTGGCCCGATGTGACATATGTTGCAGAGTCAAAGCTATACACATGAAACCTTCAGGGTTGTTGTAACCGTTGTCAGTTCCACAATGGAAGTGGGAAGAGGTCAGCATGGACTTCATCATGGGTCTGCCGACTACGCAAAAAGGGAATGACTCGATTTGGGTAATCATTGATCGGTTGACCAACTCAACTCATTTCATCCCCGTTAAGACTCATTACAGGCCTCTCGAGTATGCTGATTTGTATCTGGCTGAGATTGTCAAGTTGCATGGTATTCCCAAAACTATCATATCAGATAGAGGTCCGCAGTTCACCGCTCACTTTTGGGAGCGAATGCATAAAAGTTTGGGGACTAGTCTAGTAAGAAGCACCACGTATCATCCCCAAACCTCGGGTCAAACGGAAAGACTCAATCAAGTGCTTGAAGATATGCTAAGAGCTTGTGTGTTATCTTCAAAGGGATCTTGGGAATCATGGTTACCTTTGGCTGAATTCTCTTACAACAATAGCTATCAAGAGAGTATTAAGATGGCTCCGTTTGAAGCATTGTATGGACGAAAGTGCAGGACTCCATTAAACTGGGTCGAACCTGGTGAAAGGAGGTAATATAGTATCGACTTCGTGGACGATGCTGAGAAGAAGGTGCAAAATATACAACAGTACATGAGAGCAGCGTAGTCACGCTAGAAAAGCTATGCTGACAAGGGAAGAAGGCCGCTTGAGTTTAAGGTGGGTGACTATGTTTGCCTCATAGTTACACCAATGAAGAAGGTTCAGCGCTTCCGAGTTCGAAGCAAGCTTGCACCTAGATATGTGGGACAGTATCCAGTAATAGAACGGAAGGGCCCTGTGGCCTACAAGATTCAGTTACCTGAAGAGTTGAGCTCAATCTTTCCGGTTTTTCATGTATCCCAGTTGAGGAGGTGTTTGAAAGTACCCGAGCAAAGGATTGAACCTCGAGGGATCAAGATAAAGGCAGATTTGGAATATAAAGAGCAACCGGTGGGTATCGTCGATACCAAGGAGCAGGTAACCAAGAATAGAGTTGTCAAAACTTACAAAGTGGTGTGGAGTCATCACGATGATAGAGATGCCACCTGCGAAACCGAGGATTACCTAAAAATAGTTTACCCAAAATTTTATAAGAAATGGTTAGTAACCCAAAATCTCGGGACGAGATTTCCCTAAGGGGGGAAGGGCTGTAACACCCTAGGTGTTAAGCATGCACTTAGTCTCATAAACCCTCTCATAAGCATTCCCATCAAGCATGGCATAAGCATAGCATCACATGAGCATAGTAGTAATTCAAGTGTGATTTTATGTGCTTAAATTACATGATTTAAATATGATAAAAATAGTATGCTTGCTTTCAAAATTCTTGTGATGACCAAAATAGGTTGAAATATGTTTTAGAAGAATTAAGAATAATTTTGTAAAATTTTTGGAGCTCTAGAATTTGAGAAATGGATTTTATAAAAAAAGCCCCAAAATGAATTTATTTAAAAACCTAGAACTAGTTTTGAGTTGTATTTCAAATTCTATTTGGAATTTGGAATTTCAACTTAAACCAAAGTTGTAGAGCTTTTTATTTGTGACCACTTTTGATTTAAGGTCTAAAGCTGAAAAAGGTTTTAAAATAGTCAAAACGAGTTTGGAAAATAATTAAGAAAAGAAATTCAAAAAAATGGAAAAGGGAAAGGGAGGCGCTAGCAGGCCGCGGCCTCGCTTCTGGCCCGCTGGCCGAAGCCGGCCCAGCCCGCCCGCGCTCACCCCCCCTCCCCGCGTCCGCGCCAGCGCCGCGTCCACGCGCGCGGATGGCCGCGCCGCAACGCCATGGCATGCCGGCAGCGTTTGGCCACCGCGTGGCGCGCATGCGGCGACTTGGATGTGCCTTGGTCGGCCACTAGGTGCGCCCGACCGCGCCCGCCTTCGCCCCTGCTGCCATTTGCGCCCTCGCTCTCTCGCCCTCTCGCCCTCGCTCCGCGCATGCAGAGCACCGTCGTCGCCATTGGAGCTCCGAGCTCCGCCTCGACAGTTCTTCCCCAGTGCGTGAGCCATTCTTCGATTCGTCCCTCCCCAAGCTCCGCCCTCGCTTCGTCGTTGCGGAACACGCCGCCGAGCGCTTGGTAACGCACGGTGAGCCCCGCTCGCCCTCACTTTCTTCTCCGGCGAGAGCACCGCCGCCGCGCGCGTAGTCCGCGCGCCACCGTGCCATCCTGCACCGCCTAGTTAGCGCATCGTGTTCGCCTCTGCACCGCGACGCTCGCGAGCCACTCCAATCGCGCTCTACCGGGCCAGCGCCTCGGGTTGACGGTGAGCAGAGCCACCGTTCCGCCATGGCCGGCGGCGAGCTCGGTCTGGTCCATTTTAGGTCGCGCAAAGGGGTTCATCGGGTTCGCCTTCAGCCGTAGAACGCGTAGGGGTGCTTGGTTCGCCAAAAGAGGTCACCGGCGGTGAGCTCCGGCTCGCCGGAGTTCTCCCCCTCCTCGGCGTGACCGACGCGTGGGACCCGTGGCCCACCTGTCGGTCACTCGAGCTGAGGGCGGGTGCATTGCACCGGGTGCACCTAGCCGGATCCCGGGGTGGATTTGAAAACAAATTCAGAAAATGATTTCTCAAAAATGTTTTAAACCTTGTAAAATCTATATCTTGAGATTTATGGATCCAAAATTGGTGAAATAAATTTTGATGTGCTCTATAATTCTAGATATACAGTTTGGTGTAGTTGCATGTCATGTTTGTACAACTTTTCTGTACAAATATATTTAATCCATGTTTTTGCTGAAAATTAGAAAAATGCATGGTAATTAAAATATAACTCAGAAAAATGTGAATCTTGTTTTGTTAGCTTTGCATGGATGTTTGGTTTCTGGGAAAAATATGTCACACAATATTTTCTATATAAATTAATTTATAATGATTTAAATGCTTGCATGGCAGTGGTTTATGATTTTTAATAAATAATTGGGTCATGCAATTAATCTGGAAAATTTTGTGAGTGTTTCTTATGACAGTGAGTGATTGATAAAAATATGAAATCTGTTGTTTGACACTTGGTCAACATTAGGGTATTTATACTTAATTAGGTTGAGAAATCTTGTGATTTTTGTAGGCCAAACTATGTGTCCAAATATTATGAAAAAAATGTGGTAGACTTCATAATTAACTAGTGTTCTACTGTAATTTTTGTGGAATTTATTGATGATCAGAAGTACATTCTACTATTGTAGGTCCAATACCAATTAAATAAATTATACCTTGTTATGCATGAGTTAAGTAGAGTAAAGGGGTGTTTGGTGTATCTTTGAAGCATCATGTTAGCTTGCTGGTTAACAATGAGAACAACTTGAAGAAGAGAATGCAATAGATGCTTAATTTGATTACATGTTCTTGGATGATGTTGACTACCTTGTAGAAGTACTTTCCTATGTCATCTATGCACCATGTCATGGTCATCTGGTATTCACTTGCATAAGCATTGCACCCCGAGCATCTCGCACTCCACTCATGAGCACACATGCATCATACAGGCTCGCAGGAGAATGAGGTGGGACCCGAGGAGCAGGAGGAGACCCAGGAGCAGGAACTTCCGAGAGGACTAGAGCTGGAAGGAGAGCTGCAAGAGTGCCCGTACCACAGGCCTAGCACGTTTGAGAAAGGCAAGCCCCACAGCTTTCTAAGTCTCCCTATTCTTGCTAACTTAATTGATATATTATGATTGTTCTTCTATGCTGCATTTAGGTGATAGGAATTGCTTGATACCCTTGATGCATAATTACTCCTTGATATCACCACCTTTTTATCTACCTTGTCCTATGTAGATAGGCTCGGACTCTATGCTTAGCCTGCTTTGTACGGTAGAAGCCGGGTGATTTCCTGTCACCTACGAGATATAGGTGGATACCAGTTTGTTAGCTGTTAATGCTATGATAAAAAGTAACCAGGTGTGGGAATGAACTTGAGACCGGGCAGGGTATTATGGTGTTGTTGACTGTAGTGCCCCTGCTTGTGTCGATTAAGGACCGATCGTTGATGGCCCTCTTGTCATGTTGAACGCTGTTGATATTTGGGAACGCAATAAGGAATTGATCCGCAAGCGCACGGATATCGGTGAGCACTTCACCCAGGATGTTATCCAGAGTATCGTATTTATATTTTTACCACTAGGAGGAAGACTGCATCTGGCTAACCCGGTCTATTACTACTAACCTTTAGGCTACATAGAATGTTTCTCGATGTGAGCAATGTATAGTGAAGACTACAACCTTAGTCTCGTTCTAACCTTGGTAAGGATGATCTACTATTCTATTGGGGAGGCTCACGGAATCTAGACACCACAGAGGACGTTCAACCCGCACCTATAAACCCTATTCATGCTGCTAACGAGATATGGTCTGCAAAGGTGACTCAGAGATGTCACGTTTCTCGCTACTACCACGGTCCAGCTAGTCAGGGGATATCTATGAGTATCCTAGCCCAAACACCACGTCTATGCTAGAGATGATTACTCTAAACTCTACACGAAGAGATTAAAGTAAACTCATAAACCAAAGAACAATAAAACAAGGACTTACTAGAATTTAGAAGTCAAAATACTGAAGAATCCTAGGAGCAAGCTTTGGGTTAGGAGAACTTGATCCCGCAGGTACAACCTCGGAGTAGACACCGATAGGCCGGGCTTCCTCCGATCTACACCTCCACTCTATCTCTCTCAATCTAGTAGATCTAGTCTACTCATATTAGATGCTAAGCCCTAAGTCTATTTAGAGGAGAGGTTATCCTTCGAGGGCTCCTCTCTACTCTATGATGAACATGTTCTGCTCCAGGGGCTAGGGGGTCTGCTTATATAGTCCCCTCAGGTAAACGTGGGTCGTTGGATCAAACCGACATTGATTGAACGATTATCCTTGATCCTTTAGGTCGGTGGAGCGTGATCCGCGAACTTGGACGGGATTGGACACAACTCCAGGGCGGGCGCCCTAGGGGGGAGGGCGGGCGCCCTGCCCCCGGGCCCGATCTCCTTCCCGTTCGTACCCATGGCTTCTGGAGTCTTCTAGATGGTAGAAAATTGCGCGGTGCGTTAATATCTCTATGTAATCCCGACATGTGAGCCTTTCTTTCTTATTTCCTGATAACCCCCTACAGAAACAGATAAACAACAAAACTCATGGAATTCTGTCAGATCAAACCCTAATTCAAGGTGTTGTTTGCATATTGGTCCTTTCTCTTGTTTATTTGATAACTAAAATTGATACTTAAGAACCGTCAACAAACACCGCCATACTTAGGCTTTTACTCGTCCTCGAGAAAAGGATGGTTAAGAAAAATATCTAGGGTTAAAACTTTGTAAAACATTTTCTTCATACCTGCAGGGTGTTGTACAAATTCACTATGTACTGTAGTGAGGGAAATATATGGTCAAGAGTAGAGGTCCTTTCTTCTCAATCCTGTTACTTAGAGTTTTTGTATATTTTTGAAAAGAAATTTAGCATACCTTTATCCTCATAGGTTCTCTTAGGTCACTCATTATCTTTTATATATCTCACTGAGGCTGTTTTAATGTGCAAAAATTCTCAAGCATACTTACCTTGCATTTATTGCCTGATCAAAATGGGATCCGAGGAGAGGAATGTCATACTCTTAGATCAAACACTTTGGAAATTAAAAACTTGTCAACTCTTGCTGGCATATTGCTTATTAGAGGGACCGTGGGATATCATTTTCTTCTTTTCTTTTCTCTCTTTTTTTTTGAAGTGGATACCGAGGTACCCCTAATTCTACTGTCGGACACTTGTCCATTTTTTCTGCGAGGTTGTCGAGCACTTGCTCCTTTTTATTTCCTCGAAATATCCTTATTTTTGCATAGCCCATGCCTCTAACGCAATAATACTTCGGAAGAGTGAAACTTTCTGAATAGATGTCTTGATCTTAGGAGTATGATAAATCTCTCAACAAGGGTCTAACTCATTTTGAACAAACTCAATACAGAATAAATAGCTTTTATAATTATTAATATTTTCAGTTTTAGTAGGCATATAAAAGACTGAGGTTGGTAGCTAGAATTTCGAAAGATTTTGAAATAAATTCTCCAAGCAACAATGATATCAAGAATAAGGTACTCATACTCTACCATCTCACATTCCACAGTGACTTAAGTAGCACAGGGTTTTAAAATGATTTTCAATAGTTGCAAGTTTTCAGGAAATATCACAGAGTGAGATTGATCATGTTTAGAAACATTTTAATCTTTTTAATTTATCATGTCGGAGACAATATTCTGCATAATCCAAGATATATGCTTATGTGTAAAGTGTGCAGAGTATGTACCTGAATCGTGAAGTGGTGTAGTCGACGTGTGTTTGGCATGTCGAGGGATCTCCCCATACTTGTTTTCTGATTTCTTGCATAAAAATAAAGTAGAGACACACAAGACATAATAATAATAATAATAATAATAATAATAATAATAATAATAATAATAATAATAATAATAATAATAATAATAATAATACTCTTTATTAATCTTGAGGCATTTATTACAAATGACTAGTAATGAACTGAAGCTAAATAGATCTAAACCGAATTTAAAGATAAATAACTAAGATGTATTGCCTCAAAATCTAATCTAGATAACTTAGCGGGGCTCTAACTCCCTGATCTTATTGACACTAGCAAGATCATGCCTAAGACCTAGTATCACGGCGTTGTGGTTAGAGAGCTGCCTAGTGATGGAGTTAACCGATGACTGGAGGTCTATGACGACCCTGTCTAGTCTACGAACGTCCTCATCAATATCTACTATAGTCTTGCGGCGCTTAGGAGGTGTCTCGAGAGCATTGAGAGCATACTTCGGGGCTGCCTTTGGAGGGATGAAACGGACTTTGGCTGCTCTAATCCCCTCAAAGTAAGGCCTCTCCTCCTCCGTAGTGTAGCGGATGCTGCTAATCTTGCCACTCCGGTTGGTCTTGACTCCAACGACCCTCTCATTGGGTCTAGGTGGAAGGATCCTTGTGCCGGCTGGCACCTTGACAGTGGTTTCCTTCTTGGCTGACGGTCCCTTGAGAAGTAGGGGCTGCGGCGGTGCGGTGAGAACTGGTTGAGCATGGTAGGATTGGGCGGAGCTGCGCTGGCGTAATGGCATGGCTTCTAGCTGTCGCTCTGTGTTGGCCGGTGTTGACACTTGCTAACACCACTGAAATACTAGGTTGTCATCCCCAGCATGGCACTAGAGTGTACTATGGTATTTATACGTACACAGATAAATCCGCAAGCGCATGGATATCGTTGTAGCTTTTACCCGATTAAAGGTTTTATCGTATTCACAGGGAAACGGGAGAACTGATCTATGCTCTAACTTAACCTAGATAGATAGGTAGGTGTAAATAGGAAAGATGATAGAATTGAATAAGAACAATATTAAAGGTAAGATAACAATGGGTGATAATATGGGAATAGAGAGTAGAGCAATCTAGTATATGGGCAATGGTAGGAGAATTGAGAGGATAACTATGGTTTTTCTACTTCAAAGGGGTATGTCTATGTCTAGGACGAACCACATGATAAGAATACACCACAAAGGATGCTTATCTATAGGCCGATAAACCCTACCTGTCCTGCTAACAGGAGGTGGACTACAGGGGACCAACGTAACTATCACCTACGCGGCCTACCACACTATCCAGCTAGACAGGGGATATCCACAAGTAATCTAGGTCTAAGCACCACGCTTACACCTATACTACAACTCTAACCTATAGGGTCCTATAGATTAAAAGTACTCAAAAGAGTTGTGAACCAGAACATACATGAATAGTAATTGCATAATGAAATAGAAGTAGATTACCAGAGTCATCCCATGAGCAAGCTTGATTAGAACTTGATCATGGCGAAGTACAACCGGAGGAAGAACCGACAGGCCGACCTCTCCTCTAATCCTCCCTCGCTCTCCATCTCGCTACTATCTAGATCTACTCTAGTTTAGAGATGAGAGGAGAGCTCTCATCTCCAAACCCTAGCTTTTGCTCTGTCTATGTAGAGGAAAGGTTATCCTTCGAGGGCACCTCTCAACTCTACAATGAACTTGTCCTCCTCCAAGGGCCAGGGGGGTCTGCTTATATAGTCCCCTCAAATGAATCTGGGCTGTCGGATCAAATCGACATTGATTGAACGGTTATCCTTGATCCTTTAGGTCGGTGGAGCGTAATCCGCGAGACAGGTCCTGATTGGACTCTAACTCAGGGCGGGCGCCCTGCCCTCGGGCCCGATCGCCTTCCCGTTCGTTCCTGTGGTTTCTGGAGTCTTCTAGATGATAGAAAATTGCGCGGCACGTTAATATCTCTATGTAAACCCGACATGTGGGCCTTTCCTCCATATTTCCTAATAACCCCCTACAGAAATAGACAAGCACCAAAACTCGTGGAATTCTATCAGATAAAACCCTAAGTCTGGGTGTTGGTTGGATTTGGATCCTTTTCTTTATTTATTTGATGATTATATTTGGTACTTAAGGACCGTCAACAACTCCCCAATCTTACTTCTTGCCCGTCCCTGAGCAAGGATGGACTCAAGAGTTTCTGCAGTGGTTTCATACCTTAAAAGTACACATGCGTTCAAACAAGATCTCATCTCTAGGTTAGGGTAAACTGTTAAGATTTAAACTTAGTCATTTTACCTTCCATCATGGGGCTTGCAACCATCACTTATGTCTTGAGCAGTTAAAAGATAGAACAGTCTAGTCAAGCGCCATGTCTCTTGTTCTTTGATCAACTATAGCTCTGGAGTTTTTGCAGATTTTGAAAATAAAACTCAGAGATTCCTTGTATGACTCTCTCTAGTCTCTCTTTTGTGGTATTTCTGGATCCTAACCAAGGCAGTGATGAAATATGCCTTCTCTCAAAGTATGTGGTATTTGTGGTATGAGGCGTAGTGACATTGCCTTCTCTCTCATCCTACTCTAAAAAGGCTTTGATATCTGGAGCTCATAGGTGGGAGATAAAGTATACAGACTTACAAGACATTTGTTGCATAGTCAAACCATGGATCCAGAGAAACAAGTGAATAAGTCAAATCAAGATGTGCATGTGTGGCGAATGAATGGTGTATGGTGATGATGGTGATAATCGTGAAAACAATGGTGAAAGTCTAATTCTACTTTTGCTCTTTTGAGGAGATACATACCTTTCTTTTCTCTCAGGTGGGTATCTTGTATCCCTAATTCTACTGTCGGACACTTGTCCATTTTTACCTCTCGTCTCACTTTTTCTTTTCTTCGAGGTTCTGGGCACTTGCCCCTTTTTATTTCCTCGTATTTTTTTCAGAGCACTCACCCTCCTAGAATAATGTAGCAAGTGGTAGTAACCAAAATATCTCGAGCATTTATTTCACAGGGAATAATAGGGATAGGATAATGTTTTTGGCCATTCTCTCCCGGATAGGAGTAGTCATTTTAGGTGAATCTAGAGATGGGAATGAGTGGATATATGTGGATGCATACTTCCAGAGTAGAAGAAGTATGTGAACGTGCAAGTGAATCTTGATTTTAACCGCATGACAAGTTCCTAAGCGTCTACATAACTTGACCACACTCAATGCTCATAAGTAGTAAATGTACGTTTCATAGTCTAATAAGCATGTATATGTGGCTGTGGTAGGATTTTAAACTCTCATCATACAGGAACTCATCATGCACATTTTAAAGATTTTCAAAGATAAAGTTCTCTAGAATTCTAGCATCTCTAGGAACAGATAAACAGCAGCTCAACCTTCCCATATCATATCCGTTAACGACTTAAACTTTAGATCAAGTGCTCTTCCCACAAGTTCAGGTTTAGAGCAAATCTTAATTCATAACAGTCATGCCTAAACTTGAGAGAGAATTCAATTTTGAGAACTAGTACAAGATTAAAGGACTAAACATGCTGAATTAGTTGGGTTGGTTAATTTGGAGTTATAAATCATACATGTTTGTCTCTTTATTTATGTGAACGCTAGAACCAAGGAGAAGCTTATAAAAGTGATAGTCACATATCTTAAGATGTTACCTTAATTGAAGAGTAATGGTACCATCTCACCTTGTGGAATCTTCCCTTTCTTAGCGATTGTGCATCATGTTTGTGGCACCCTCCATGGATCATCTCTTATGAGCTACGTCTTCCTTGTGTAAATTGTTAAACTTCATGTGTCTCTCTCCTTGTCTCCAATGTGAGTTTATCTCAGGACTTCCCAGGTTGATATTGAAAGTTTTTCTGCAGGGGTTAGTCCGACAAAATATACCCATATCTACTCAAGTAGTTTTTAGTTCAGTAACCAAACTAGACTCCATGTCTAATCAGATTAAGGAAGGCTATTTAACCTAAGCACCATGCTTAATTTAAATGCCAATGGAAGTATGTCGAGTACTTCCAAACCAACACTTGCTAGTAAATAGACAAAGGTAGCATGACAACATTTATAGAAATCTACTCAAGTGGAGATGAAGTAGTGTGATTAGTATTTAACAAATTGAGCATGTCTCAAAGGTAGCGACTGTTGACGGTCCTTAAGTATCAAATTTAATTATCAAATAAATAAAGAAAAGGATCCAAATGAAATCAACATCCAGACTTAGGGTTTTATCTGACAGAATTCCACGAGTTTTGGTGTTTGTCTATTTCTGCAGGGGGTTATCAGGAAATATGGAAGAAAGGCCCACATGTCAGGATTACGTAAAGATATTAACGTGCTGCACAATTATCTTACATCTAGAAGACTCCAGAAGCCACGAGACCGAAGCGGAGGCGAAACGGGGCCTGACCCTGGGCGGCCGCCCAGTTGGTCAGGGCGCCCGCCCTGCCCCTGAGTCCAATCAGGACTCTGCTTCGCGGGAGATTTCCACCGACCTGAAGGATGAATCTAAACCATACAATCTATGTCGGTTTGATCCAAGGGCCCATATTCACTTGAAGGGACTATAAAACCAGACCCCCTGGCCCCTGGAGGAGAGAGCCTCTCAACCCTAATTCATTGTTCCATCAAGGGAGAAGAAGCCTCTGTTAGAACTAGAAGGAGTCAATCTTCGATTGGTTTCCGGATGTGTCAAGAGGATTCTTGGTAATTCTCTAATTGTT
Organism: Sorghum bicolor; assembly: GCF_000003195.3. Lineage (NCBI taxonomy): Eukaryota > Viridiplantae > Streptophyta > Magnoliopsida > Poales > Poaceae > Sorghum > Sorghum bicolor. Next base: position 38,272,415 of record NC_012870.2, on the reverse strand, counting down.
CTTCTAATTGCTTTCTAATTATCTTTGTTCTTCAATATTATGAATATGACTTTGTTCTACTTCAATATATTGCTTATGACTTTGCTCTACTTGCTTATATTCAAGATTATATTGTTCTTAGTTTATCATAGTTATGTACTTGGCTTAGTTAGATTGGATCTATATACATGCTTAGGATCGTATAGCGTTTATCCATCGGATCCATAGGTAAATGATAGATATTGTGTAGGCGTGGTGCTTATAAGGTATTTATCTGCGATTGTACCCAATATGCCAGATCGTGGGGTGGTTCGTGATAGTGACAGCTTCATTGATTCTTATATAGTCCCCCTCTCGTGTATTGGGCTGGCAGAGCAACATTATTACAGGGGAGTGATTGCTATGTTTCTCATATTCCTTGCTAATATCACTATGCATGGGTGTAGTCTTGTCTCACAATGATTGCTAAGTATGCTTGCACTAACTATGATATGCTAAACTATATAGTTAAGAATAACTTAGGGAATATTCTTGTAGTTCGTTCTAATACCGTGCTAATGACTTTCTAGAGTATCTAATTGAGGTGCTTATCATATTTATTATGTGGCTAGATCAGATTAGTTATCCTTGTTACTATTATTATTTCATATATCTTTTATGTGACACTTATCTCTGTATGAAGAGTTAGATATAATGTTCTCAATTATACATGCAATGATAGATGCTCAATCTCATATTCTATTCTGTAATCATTAGTGATGATTTCTAATCCCTTCCCAGTGGTAAAAATATAAATAACGATACCTGGAATACTTCCCGGTTAAAATGCTACATCGGTATTAATCTGTGCGCTTGCAGATCCTATTCATTATTTATTTAGAAGAGCAATTGCATATTTCAATACCGCGTCTCTTACATCATGCTGGGGATGACAACTTGGCTTAAGTGGTGTGAGGGATAGGTTTGGCATTTTTGGCACCGTTACTAGATTTAGAGAACTTAGTCTACTTTTGGTAATGATGTTAAGAATACCCAACAAGCATTTTTGGCGCCGTTGCCGGGGAAGGTTGATTACTAATCAGGAATGGAATAAAAGATTTTGAGTTATCATTTGCATCACTAATATGATTGAGCTTATCTATTCTCTCATACAGTTTTACCCCGATATTTTTCTATTTTATCTTATGCAGGGGAATGCATGAATAGAAGACATCTTCCAGGAAATTTTGTTGACAATCCCGAAGCATTATTCAAAAAGACGAGGGCCAAGCTCAAGAAGAGATCATCAACACTTCACGAAGAAGCTTCATCCAATCAAGAAGATCACCGGAACTTGTCTTCAGAGTTTGAGGCCATGGCGAACAAATCGATCCGCGAGTTCTCAGCTCCCACTACGGACAACATCCGCACCGGACCTGCTGCAGAGATCGATGGCAACTTTGAGCTCAAGCCTGGACTTATCAACATGGTGCAATCCAACCAGTTCTGTGGGAAGGCACACGAAGATGCTAGTGCTCATTTACAACACTTCCTGGAGATTTGCAACACATTCACCATAGCAGGAGTTTCTAAAGACGCTATACTACTTCGCCTCTTCCCATTCTCACTGTTAGGAAGAGCGAAGCAGTGGTTCTACCCTACAAAGGAGAAGAATACTACGTGGGCACTCTGCTCAACAAACTTCCTGGCAAAATTCTTTCCCATGGGCAAGACCAATGCTCTTCGTGGGAAGATTACAAGTTTTCAGCAACAAAATGAAGAATCTGTTCCAGAAGCATGGGAGCGCTTTCAAGACTACATCCTAGAATGTCCCCATCATGGAATGGAGAGTTGGCTATTGATGCAGACATTCTATCATGGGCTCAGTAACAGTGCCCGAGAGACTATGGATGCTGCAGCTGGAGGAGCATTCTTATCACTTACTATACCACAAGCCACGGCTCTTGTGGAGAAGATGGCGTCCAATCAAAGCTGGAATGAAGAGAGGACCCAGACACGCAAGAGAGGTGGAGGTATGCATCAGCTGAAGGAGGTAGACATGCTGTCTGCAAAGCTAGACCTGCTCATGAAGAAGCTCGATGATAGAGCTGGAGACAAGAAAGAAGTTATGCACATCTATGACTCTCACATGACTTGTGAGGAGTGTGGAGACACTGGACACTCAGGCAACCACTGCCCTGAGATACTTGAGGATGTAAACTACATCAACAATAACAACAACAACTACAACAACCGTCCTCAACAAAATCAAGGTTGGAATCAACAGAGGCCTAACTACTCATGTAATTATCAAGGTAACAATTCTTACAACAATAATAATAATTTTCCACCTTTGAGGGAGTTAGTGTCTAATCAAGGAAAGCTAATGGATAACCTATCTAAGAAATTGGCATCTAATGATAAAATGCTAGAAAATATAAATAATAGAATTGATAATTTCTCTACTGCCATCAAGAATCAAATTAGCTTTAATAAAATAATTGAATCTCAGTTAAATCAAATAGCTGCTGTTGTTCCTACTACTAACCCCGGTATACCATCACAACCGGAAGGATTAGAATCTGCAAATCTTGTAGACATGTTTGATGTAGGTAATTGGAGTAACCCCATCAATGAATTCTCTACTGACCTTTTGCCGGTCAAGAGAGGCGATCCAGGACGCCCCGTCATCCCGATCTCCATCGGTATGGTGGACGTTCCAGAAGCACTCTGCGACTTTGGCTCCAGTGTCAACATTATAACCAAGGTACTCTATGAAAAATTCTTTACATATCCTTTATTAGAGACAACCATGTGTTTGCAGTTTGCAGATCAGACGATAACTTTTCCAAAAGGAATAGTGAAGAACCTTTGTGTCCGAGTTGGTACCTTATATGCCCCAGCAGACTTCGTAGTGGTAGAGACCGGAAATGATGAGAGAGCACCTATCATCCTAGGCAGGCCATTCTTAAACACCAAGGGAGCTATCATCTACGCCAGTGCTGCCAAGATCAGTTTCTACGTCAAAGGGAAGAAGGAGACATTTTTCTTCAAAAACAAGACTACACAAATTCAAGATCAACCCAGACGTAAATCAAGGAAGAGGACCAACAGGAGAAACAGGAACAAGCAAGTGTGGACCGAGTCAGCTAAGATGGTCACTGTAGTCCATGGAGGCCAAGATCATCAACTTAAGTCACCGTTTTTGACCAAGAAGGACGACCCAGGAATGCCAAGCATCTACTGCTCCATAAATGGATACAACTTCTACAAGACAATTTGCGACACCGGATCGGGCGTCAACATAATGGCCGCAGTCACCTATCGGCTCTTGTTCGGGACCATGCCACTAAGACCAACATACATTCAGCTCCAGATGGCAGATCTGACATTCCGAGAAGTCAAAGGAATAGTATCTGATGTCCCAGTCAAAATAGACGATCACTTTGTCTACACAGACTTTCAAGTTGTTGACATGGGAGAAGACGAGTATGATCCACCCATCATCCTTGGAAGACCGTTCCTCAGCACCGTTAAAGCAATTATCTACATTGGAACCGGAGAAGTCCATATGCACTTCCCCTCAGAGAAGGTACGATGTTATTTTACTGACCCTAACTATATTGTTGAAGAATCTAAGCAGGTCAGAAAGAGACGCAACCGCAACCAGAGGAGGCAGATCATCAAGGACGGATGGGCAGACTATGAAGGAGAAGTTGTAAGATCAGAAGACGTTGAGTTTAAACAGAATTATCCAGAGGAGATTGAAGCACCAAGTCAGGTGTGGAAAATGAAGATAACTATACAAGAAGAGGAGGCACTGCCGGAAGTACCGACTACGCCACCCAACGAACCTCAGGACGATTAAGAAATTGGAGAGTCCCGTTCGGAGGACTTAAAAACACCGAACGCCTTGCCAAGAGGTAAACTTGGTAGTTATCCTTTCCCTTTCAATTATTTCAAATAGTTTAGTTAGTTAATCATGTTTTATACTATCTTAAAAAAGAAAATAAAAATATGAAAAACAGTAAGCCCCATGTGAGTATACGAGTGGCATAAAACCCGTAAGTACATTCACTGTGGTGGCATAAAAATAAAATAAATATTTTTCTGCTTTATAAAATGAAAATATAAAAACAGGGAGTAATATTTATTAAGGAGTCTCAAGATAATAAAGGCTAGATATTTATGCTAACACTTAATCAGTTCCACAAGCTATGTTGTCTATTTGAGCTCCACAGAATTTAAGAATCAAGAAGACTAGCAGACGGAGGACATTCTAATCGTTGTCAGAATGCTGCCGACTTTCAAATACACCTCTGCCACCTGCTAGCTACGTCAAGAGAAATTACGTCAAAATTCAGCTTGGGGGAGAGCACCCCCATTTATCTCGATAAGTATTTCTTTCTTTCTATCTATCTTTATACTTATATTATTTTAAAATATAAATACACATAACTATGGAAAAACCAAATAAAGATTTTATGCTTATATATATATCTTTTGCTTAGTGTGTTTAATAAATAAATAAAGTGGCTATGCTAATCTGTATCTAAATAAAACTTAAGCATGGATATAATAAATAGTTGCTCTGCCTAATTTGCACATTTTAAGTTCTCTCTCAAGTTTAGATATAACTGTTATAATTTAAAGCTTGCCCTAGACCTAAACTTGTGGGATGAAAACTTGATCTGAAGTCTAAGTTGTTAACGGATATGATATGCGAAGGTTGAGCTGCTGTTTATCTGTTCCTAGAGATGCTAGAATTCTGGAGAATTTTATCTTTAAAAATCTTTAAAATGTTGCATGATGAGTTCCTGTATGATGAGAGTTTAAATTCCTACCACAGCTATATATACATGCTTGCTAGACTTTGAGCCACACATTAAATATTTACTGGTTATGAGCATTGAGTGTGGTCAAGCTGTGTAGACCCTTAGGAGCTTGTCATGTGGTTAAATCAAGATTTCACTTGCACGTTCACTCATATATGCTACTTCTACTCCGGAAGTTCCATCCACATATATCCACCCATTCCATCTCCAGAATCACCCAAAAATATTCTACTCCTAGTCCGGGAGAGAGTAACCAAAAATATTTCTGTTTTTCCCTTGTGAAATAAATGCTCAAGTTATCTTGTTACTACCACTTGCTATATTATCTCAAGAGATGAATGCTCTGAAAAAAAAAGAGAAAGAAAAAAAAAGAGATACGAGGAAATAAAAAGGAGCAAGTGCTCGGAACCTCGAAAGAAAATAAAAAGTGAGACAAGAGGTAAAGATGGACAAGTGTCCGACAGTAGAAGTAGGGGTACAAGATACCCACCTGAGAGATAAGAAAAAGAAGAGCATCTCATTCTCCTCATAAAGTTTCAAAAGCAAGGAAGGTATGTATCCCCTCAAAGAGCAAAAGTAGAATTAGACTTCCACCACCATTGTTTTCACCATTGTTATCACCATCATCACCATACACCATTCATTCGCCACACATGCACATCTTGATTTGGCTTATTGATTTGTTTCTTTGGATCCATGGTTTGACTATGCAATAAATGTCTTGTAAGTATGTATACTTTATCTCCCACCTATGAGCTCCAGATATTAAAGCCTAATTAGAGTAGGGTGAGAGAGAAGGCAATGTCACTATGCCTCATACCACAAATACTACATATCTTGAGAGAAGGCATATACCATCACTGCCTTGGTAAGGATCCAAAAATACCACAAAAGAGAGACCTGAGAGAATCATACAAGGAATTTCTGAGTTTTATTTGAAAATCTGCAAAAACCCCAGAGCTATAGCTGATCAAGAATAAGAGACATGGCACTTGGCTAGACTGTTCTATCTTTTAACCACTCAAGACAGAAGTGACAGTTACAAGTCCCATGGTGAAGGTAAAGTAAGTAAGTTTTAAGTCTTGACAGTTTACTCTAACTCAGAGATGAGATCTTATTTAAAAGCATGTGTACCATCAAATTTTTAAAGATATTGCAACTACTTATGATCTATAGCTAAGTCTATCCTTGCTCAGGGACGAGCAAGAGGTAAGCTTGGGGGAGTTTGTTGACGGTCCTTAAGTATCAAATTTAATTATCAAATAAATAAAGAAAAGGATCCAAATGAAATCAACATCCAGACTTAGGGTTTTATCTGACAGAATTCCACGAGTTTTGGTGTTTGTCTATTTCTGTAGGGGGTTATCAGGAAATACGGAAGAAAGGCCCACATGTCAGGATTACGTAAAGATATTAACGTGTTGCACAATTATCTTACATCTAGAAGACTCCAGAAGCCACGAGACCGAAGCGGAGGCGAAACGGGGCCTGACCCTGGGCGGCCGCCCAGTTGGTCAGGGCGCCCGCCCTGCCCCTGAGTCCAATCAGGACTCTGCTTCGCGGGAGATTTCCACCGACCTGAAGGATGAATCTAAACCATACAATCTATGTCGGTTTGATCCAAGGGCCCATATTCACTTGAAGGGACTATAAAACCAAACCCCCTGGCCCCTGGAGGAGAGAGCCTCTCAACCCTAATTCATTGTTCCATCAAGGGAGAAGAAGCCTCTGATCAAGATTAGAGCCACCACATCAATTAGATATCTAGATTAGCATAGCTACATAGGATTAGAACTAGAAGGAGTCAATCTTCGATTGGTTTCCGGATCTGTCAAGAGGATTCTTGGTAATTCTCTAATTGTGCTTCTAATTGCTTTCTAATTATCTTTGTTCTTTAATATTATGAATATGACTTTGTTCTACTTCAATATATTGCTTATGACTTTGCTCTACTTGCTTATATTCAAGATTATATTGTTCTTAGTTTATCATAGTTATGTACTTGGCTTAGTTAGATTGGATCTATATACATGCTTAGGATCGTATAGCGTTTATCCATCGGATCCATGGGTAAATGATAGATATTGTGTAGGCGTGGTGCTTATACCGTATTTATCTGCGATTGTACCCAATATGCCAGATCGTGGGGTGGTTCGTGATAGTGACAGCTTCATTGATTCTTATATAGTCCCCCTCTCGTGTATTGGGCTGGTAGAGCAACATTATTACAGGGGAGTGATTGCTATGTTTCTCATATTCCTTGCTAATATCACTATGCATGGGCGTAGTCTTGTCTCGCAATGATTGCTAAGTATGCTTGCACTAACTATGATATGCTAAACTATATAGTTAAGAATAACTTAGGGAATATTCTTGTAGTTCGTTCTAATACCATGCTAATGACTTTCTAGAGTATCTAATTGAGGTGCTTATCATATTTATTATGTGGCTAGATCAGATTAGTTGTCCTTGTCACTATTATTATTTCATATATCTTTTATGTGACACTTATCCCTGTATGAAGAGTTAGATATAATGTTCTCAATTATACATGCAATGATAGATGCTCAATCTCATATTCTATTCTGTAATCATTAGTGATGATTTCTAATCCCTTCCCAGTGGTAAAAAAATAAATAACGATACCTGGAATACTTCCCGGTTAAAATGCTACATCGGTATTAATCTGTGCGCTTGCAGATCCCATTCATTATTTATTTAGAAGAGCAATTGCATATTTCAATACCGCGTCTCTTACATCATGCTGGGGATGACAACTTGGCTTAAGTGGTGTGAGGGATAGGTTTGGCATTTTTGGCACCGTTACTAGATTTAGAGAACTTAGTCTACTTTCGGTAATGATGTTAAGAATACCCAACAGGGACAACCAGGATAGCAACATGGCAAAGGATGTTTTTATGTAAAGTACTCCCCCAAGCTTGAATTTTGCAAAATTCAAGTTTGGATGAATTTAATTCAATGTTGTATGATGATCGGTTGGACATACCTTGTGCTTGTCATTCATCCGATCTTCTTGCTCCAATCTTAGAAAGGTTTGTGACAAGAATACCCGAAGGAATATTTTTACAATTATCCTTATATGCTCAATACACAAGGTAATTTTGCAAATAATTAAAAGCTCATGTTACGATCTGATCAGTGCTTATTTTAGGACACTAAGCTTGTCCTTGGGAAACCATCAATTTATGTCGGCGGAGTGGTTTCCCTTCCAACGCTGACCTATATCAAGATCAACTCAACGAGATCTACAATATTTATTATAGACATATGCATCGACAACCGCCCTTTTAAAGTTTTTATAAATATAAAGGAAGAGGGGGTTGGAGATCTCAGATGTGGTGATGTTGGAGAGACCAATAGATTGGGAAGATGTTCCATATGAGCATGGAGTGAATAAAGTGGCTATGAAATAAATTCCATGCTTATTAATGTTATCTTCGTTTCCAATCTGAATGTTTGGAGTTCCTCCTGGATTGGTCTCACCTATGTCCTCTTCCGTAGTTGGATGAATCTCATCTTCAAAGGGAGTCAAGAACTCACCATTTGAAATTGAGCCAAAGTCAGAATCCATTAAGGCTTCTTCCTTATCCATCCATTCTACACATTCCAGCCATTTAGAACTTGTGATCAAGACAGGGGAGCTGATAGAATCTTCTCCATGGCTTAGCTCTCCTTCTATGGCATTACTTGACATGCCATCCTTATGGTCTTCATGGCTCCTATGGATTGGTCATCTTGATGGATTGCTAGGATCATCATGAGACTTAAAAGGAGAGGGATAAGAGGGGTCTCTAAGGTCAAGGATATATTTAGAATTTGTGAACATGGAAGGGGAGCAGATAGAATTTTCTATATGGTTTAGCTCTCCTTCACTTGATATGTCATCCTCAACTTCTTCATAACAGGAACCAGGACATTTTCTAAGAGAAACATTATTGTAAGGATTTGAATTATCCCTGCTTGAAGGTCTCTTATGGAACCAGAAGTCTAAACCATCAGCATTTGAAAGATTTAAGGTCAGAATTCCTTCCTCCCTTGGAGAATTTTGGGATATTGATGGTTTAGGATCGATAGCTAAAGTTTGGAATTGAAGTGGTTGTGATCTGGCTATCGAAACTTCTTGTTCTTGTCTAGGAACTAGTTCTTTCTCTTTCTCAGGGTTATAAATGCTTGGAAATTAAGTTTCCACTCAATGAATCAATTAAATCCCTAGCTTCACTAGCAGGTAGGTGATAGAAGGATCCTCTAGAGGTTGTATTCACGGTTTGCTTATTTTCCCTACTAAGGCCCTCAAAAAAGTGAATTAGAAGAACTTCTTCTGGAATAGAAAGCTTTGGGCCAGTGAGAGTAAGGTTAATAAAGCGGTCCCATGATTTGTCGAGAGATTCTTCTTCCAGTTGTTTAAAAGAAAGAATCTCACGCCGAAGTTCCACCACTTTGGAGATTGGAAAATATTTAAAAAGAAAACTATTATATAACTCCTTCCAATCTCCATGAACACTCCCTACTTTGAGTTTGTACCAATGTCTAGCTTTTCCTATTAAAGAGAACAGAAAGAGCTTCCATTTAAGGGTCTCATCGGACATGCCTTCTATGCGAAGGAGGTCACAGACTCGATAAAACTCTCTTAGGTGTGTGTATGGGTTTTCCTCACCTTCTCCTAAGAAAGGTTGTTTTTGAACAAATTCTATGTATTCGAGGTCTATCTCAAAACTAGATGCTATGATAGGCTTTGAAGATTTTGGTGGTTCGAGATGTGTGCCCATAGGTCTATGAAATTCATAGATAGACATGTTTGAATTTATGATAGACAAGAGATCAGGGATTAGAAAAGAAGAAAGAATAGCAGAGATAAGGCAAAAGATAAAAGGAAAAGTATATTTTTTTATATTTTTTTTTGAAAATGATTAAGCTAGTTCGTAGTCAACTCAGCAACCGTTTCCCCGGCAATGGCGCCAAAAATGCTTGTTGACACTTGCTAACACCACTTGAATACTAGGTTGTCATCCCCAGCATGGCACTAGAGTGTACTATGGTATTTATACGCACACAGATAAATCCGCAAGCGCATGGATACTGTTGTAGCTTTTACCCAGTTAAAGGTTTTATCGCATCCATAGGGAAATGGGAGAACTGATCTACGCTCTAACTTAACCTAGATAGATAGGTAGGTGTAAATAGGAAAGATGATAGAATTGAATAAGAACAATATTAAAGGTAAGATAACAATGGGTGATAATATGGGAATAGAGAGTAGAGCAATCTAGTATATGGGCGATGGTAGGAGAATAGAGAGGATAACTATGGTTTCTCTACTTCATAGGGGTATGCCTATGTGTGGGACGAACCACGTGATAAGAATACACCACAAAGGATGCTTATTCATAGGCCGATAAACCCTACCCGTCCTGCTAATAGGAGGTGGACTACAGGGGACCAACGTAACTGTCACCTACGCGGCCTACCACACGATCCAGCTAGACAGGGGATATCCACAAGTAATCTAGGTCTAAGCACCACGCTTACACCTATACTACAACTCTAACCTATAGGGTCCTATAGATTAAAAGTACTCAAAAGAGTTGTGAACCAGAACATACATGAATAGTAATTGCATAATGAAATAGAAGTAGATAATCAGAGTCATCCCATGAGCAAGCTTGATTAGAACTTGATCATGGCGAAGTACAACCGGAGGAAGAACCGACAGGCCGGCCTCTCCTCCTATCCTCCCTCGCTCTCCATCTCGCTACTATCTAGATCTACTCTAGTTTAGAGATGAGAGGAGAGCTCTCATCTCCAAACCCTAGCTTTTGCTCTGTCTATGTAGAGGAAAGGTCATCCTTCGAGGGCACCTCTCAACTCTACAATGAACTTGTCCTCCTCCAGGTGGCTAGGGGTTCTGCTTATATAGTCCCCTCAAATGAATCTGGGCCGTCGGATCAAACCGATATTGATTGAACGGTTATCCTTGATCTTTTAGGTCGGTGGAGCGTAATTCGCAAGACGGGTCCTGATTGGACTCCCGGGCCCGATCGCCTTCCCGTTCGTTCCCGTGGCTTCTGGAGTCTTCTAGATGATAGAAAATTGCGCGGCACGTTAGTATTGTTGATATTTGGTAACGCCATCAGGAAATGATCCGCAAGCGCACGGATATCGGTGAGCACTTCACCCAGGAGGTTATCCAGAGTATCGTATTTATATTCTTACCATTGGGAGAAAGCGTGCATCTGACTAACCAAATCTTTTGCTACTACCCTGTAGGCTACAAAGAATGTGACTCGATGTGAGCGATGTATAGAGAAGACTACAACTGTAGTCTCGTTCTAACCTTGGTAAGGATGATCTACTGTTCTATTGGGGAGGCTCACGGAATCTAGACACCACAGAGGATGTTCGACCCACACCTATAAACCCTACCCATCCTGCTAACGAGATGTGGGATGCAAAGGTAACTCGGAAATGTCACGTTCCTCGCTACTACCACGGTCCAGCTAGTCAGGGGATATCTATGAGTACCCTAGCCGAAACACCACGTTTACGCTAGCAATGATTACTCTAAACTCAACCAGAAGAGATTAAAGTAAACTCATAAACCAAAGAACTATAAAACAAGAACTTACTAGAATTTAGAAGTTGAATTACTGAAGAATCCTAGGAGCAAGCCTCGGGTTAGGAGAACTTGATCCCATAGGTACAACCTCGGAGTAGACACCGACAGGCCGGGCTTCCTCCGATCTACACCTCCACTCTATCTCTCTCAATCTAGTAGAACTTAGAAGAACTAATTCTACTCTCACATTGGATGCTAAGCCCTAAGTCTATTTAGAGGAGAGGTTATCCTTCGAGGGCTCCTCTCAACTCTATGATGAACTTGTTCTCCTCCAGGGGCCAGGGGGTCTGCTTATATAGTCCCCTCATGTAAACGTGGGCCGTCGGATGCAACTGACATTGATTGAACTGTTATCCTTGACCCTTTAGGTCGGTGGAGCATAATCCGCGAGACGGGTCCTGATTGGACTCTACACCAGGGCGGGAGCCCTAGGGGGGAGGGCGGGTGCCCTGCCCCCGGGCCCGATCACCTTACCATTTGTTCCCGTGGCTTCTAGAGACTTCTAGATGATAGAAAATTGCGTGGCACGTTAATATCTCTATGTAAACCCGACGTGTGGGCCTTTCTTCCATATTTCCTCATAACCACCTGCAGAAATAGACAAACACCAAAACTCATGGAATTCGGTCAGATAAAACCCTAAGTCTGGGTGTTGGTTGCATTTGGATCCTTTTCTTTATTTATTTGATGATTATATTTGGTACTTAAGGACCGTCAACAACTCCCCCAAGCTTACCTCTTTACTCGTCCCTGAGCAAAGATGGACTTAAGAGTTTCTGCAGTGGTTTCATGCCTTAAAAGTACACATGCGTTCAAGCAAGATCTCATCTCTGAGTTAGAGTAAACTATTAAGACTTAAAACTTACTCATTTTACCTTTCACCATGGGGCTTGCAACCGTCACTTGTGTCTTGAGCAGTTAAAAGATAGAACAGTCTAGTCAAGCGCCATGTCTCTTGTTCTTTGATTAACTATAGCTCTGGAGTTTTTGCAGATTTTTAAATAAAACTCAGAGATTCCTTGTATGACTCTCAAATCTCTCTTTTGTGGTATTTCTGGATCCTTTCCAAGGCAGTAATGGTATATGCCTGCTCTCAAAGTATGTGGTATTTTTGGTATGAGGCATAGTGATATTGCCTTCTCTCTCACCCTATTCTAATAAGGTTTTGATATCTGGAGCTCATAGGTGGGAGACAGATAATACATACTTACAAGACATTTATTGCATAGTCAAACCATGGATCCAGAAGAACAAGTCAATAAGTCAAATCAAGATGTGCATGTGTGGCGAGTGAATGGTGTATGGTGATGATGGTGATAACAATGGTGAAAATCTTATTCTACTTTTGCTCTTTTAAGGGGATACATACCTTTCTTGCACCTTGAAGCTTTTTGAGGAGAATGAGATGCTCTATATTTTCTTTTTTTCTTTTCTCTCAGGTGGGTATCTTGTACCCCTAATTCTACTATCGAAAACTTGTCCATTTTTACCTCTCGTCTCACTTTTTCTTTTCTTCGAGGTTCCGGGCACTTGCCCCTTTTTATTTCCTTGTTTTTCTAGAGCACTAATCTCGTGAAATAATATAGCAAGTGGTGTAACCAAAATAACTGGAGCATTTATTTTACAGGGAATAACAGGGATAGGGAAAAGTTTTTGGGTGAATCTGGAGATGGAAATGAGTGGATGTAAGTGGATGCGTACTTCCGGAGTAGAAGCAGCATGTATGAGTGAACGTGCAAGTGAATCTTGATTTTAACCACATGATAAGCTCCTAAGGGTCTACACAGCTTGACCACACTCAATGCTCATAAGCAGTAAAAAGTAAATGTATGGTTCATAGTCTAGCAAGCATGTATATATGGTTGTGGTAGGAATTTAAAATCTTATCATACAGGAACTCATCATGTGTTATTTTAAAGATTTTCAAAGATAAAATTCTCCAGAATTCTAGCATCTCAAGGAACAGATAAACAGCAGCTCAACCTTCCCATATCATATCCGTTAACGACTTAGACTTCAGATCAAGTACTCTTCCCACAAGTTCAGGTTTAGAGCAGGTTTAAATTATAACAGTTATGCCCAAACTTGAGAGAGAGCTCAAACTTGAAAACTAGGTACATGGTAGAGCAACTATTCATCATTTCCATTTGGGAGTTTATCATTGAAGTTCAGTTTAGCCTAGACACTTTATTTATTTATTTAGCAACTAAGCAAAGATATATATAATCACAAAATTTTTATTTGGGTTTTCATGATTGTGCATCTTTTTATTATTTGAGTAAAGTATAAACGCGAGTAGAAACACTTAGCTGGATAAATGGGGGGTGCTCTCCCCCAAGCTGGATTTTGATGTAATTTCTTCTGATGTAGCTAGCAGGTGACGGAGATGTATTTGAATGTCGGCAGCACCATGACAGCGATTAGGATGTCCTCCGTCTGCTAGTCTTCTTTGATCCTTGAATTCTATGGAGCTCAAATAGACAACAAAGCTTTGTGGAACACTTGGCAAGGCGTTCGGTGTTTTTAAGTCCTCCAAACGGGACTCTCTGTTTTCTCAGTCGTCCTGGGATTTGCTGGATGGCGTAGTCGGTGGTTCGGGCGGCGCCTCTTCTTCGTGTATAACTATCTTCTCTCTCTACACCTGACTCGGTGCTACTGTCTCCTCGGGATAGTTTTGTTCAAGCTGTATGTCTTCAGACCTTACCACTTCTCCTTCGTAGTCTACCCATCCGTCCTTGATGATGTCCTGACCTGCTTAGAGTCTTCAACTATATAGTTAGGGTCAGTAAAATAGCGGCGTACCTTCTTAGAGGGGAAGTGCATGTGGACTTCTCTGGTTCCAATGTAGATGATTGCTTTAACGGTGCGGACGAACGGTCTCTCAAGGATGATGGGTGGATCATACTCGTCTTCTCCTATGTCAATAACCTTTAACCTTTCAGAATGTCTGATCTGCCATCTGGAGCTGGGTCATCCTTTTTGGTCAGAAACGGTGACTTAAGTCGACGATCTTGACCTCCTTGAACTGTAGTGACCATCTTAGCTGACTCAGTCCACATTTGCTTGTTCCTGTTTCTCCTGTAGGTCCTCTTCCTTGGTTCATGTCGGGATTGCTCTGAGATTTGTGTAGTCTTGTTCTTGAAGGAAAACGTCCTTCCTCCCCTTGATGTAGAGACTAATCTTGGCAGCACTGGGGCGTACAAGGTATCAACTCGGACGCAGAGGTCCTTCAATATTCCCTTTGGGAAACTTTAGTTTCCATCTGCAACCCTAGGCATAATGTTAACGCTGGAGCCTGTTGGGTATTTTAAACGCAAACAGAAAAAATCCGCAAGCGCACGGATACCGATGTAGCCTTCACCCGGGAGTATTCCAGAGTATCGATTTTCCACAGAGAACGTGAGTGTACTAATTAAGATCCAAGATCGCCCAAGGATAACTATATGAATATTTTTGGTAGGAAGAGAGGAAGTTTCCTGAGAGTTCTCTAGTTGATCTAAGAATCAAGAATTACTTCAAGATTATCTATATCGGGACATCAGAGCACTAACCACAGAAAGAGATGAGAAGGGGGCTAGCAAGGTCTGACTACGGTCCTACAAACACCGATCCGAACGTGGTGGAATACGTCGACCGTTAGGGCTGTCACTACCCTAAGGCTACCACAACAATCCGCAGGATTGGGTGCGATTCCAGGTAATTACAAGACTAAACACCACGTCTAATCTATTAATTACTACTCTAGCGTTATAAAGACTAGAGCACTTGATGCAAGCGGGAATCCAATAAATAACTTAAATGTAGATAAAAGTAATTAAAGAACTCAGGATTATGAATTGAAGAACCTGGAGAACGATGAAGGACGAACCAGTTGCTGCAAAAGTACAATGTTGAGGAAGATCCGACAGATCCGACTCCTCCTCCGCTCTCCTCTTCTCTCTCCCTATTTTCTAGATTACAACTAGAACTAACTAGAACTAGAACTAGATGAACTAGAACTAGATCTAGATGAACTAGCGGTAGAACTAGAAGAACTAGAGGGATCCTCTCTAGTTGGATGAAGAATTAAAACCCTAGCTTTGATTCTGTAGAAGAGGTATGCTCTCCAAGGGCCAGGGGGCCTTGCTTATATAGTCTTTTCAGATGAATCTGGGCCGTCCGATCAAACCGACATTAATCGCACGGTTTTCCTTAGTCCCTTAGGTCGGTGGAGCACGATCCGCGAAGTTGAAGCTGATTGGTTACTGTAGCTGGGCGGGCACCAAAGGGATTTAGGTGGGCGCCCTGCCCTCGGGCCCGATCGGCCTCCCGTTCGTTCCCGTGGCTTCTGGAGTCTTCTAGATGGTAGAAAATTGCGCGGCACGTTAATATCTCTATGTAAACCCGACGTGTGGGCCTTTCTTTCATATTTCCTGATAACCCCCTGCAGAAATAGACAAACACCAAAACTCGTGGAATTCTGTCAGATAAAACCCTAAGTCTAGGTGTTGGCTGCATATAAGTCTTTTTCCATGATTAGTTGATGGTTAAATGTGAGCATTAAGGACCGTCAACAAGCTCCCCCAAGCTTAACCTTTGCTCGTCCCTGAGCAAGGATGAACTCAAGAATTTCTACATTGGTTTCAATACAAGCGTTCAAACAAGATCTCATCTCTGGGTTAGGGTAAACTGTTAAGATTTAAATTTACTCATTTTTCCTTCCACCATGGGGCTTGCAACCGTCACTTGTGTCTTGAGTAGTTAAAAGATAGAACGGTCTAGTCAAGCGCCATGTCTCTTGTTCTTCGATTAACTATAGCTCTGGAGTTTTTGCAGATTTTCAAATAAAACTCAGAGATTCCTTGTATGACTCACTCTCTAGTCTCTCTTTTGTGGTATTTCTGGATCCTTACCAAGGCAGTGATGGTATATGCCTTCTCTCAAAGTATGTGGTATTTGTGGTATGAGGCATAGTGGCATTGCCTTCTCTCTCACCCTACTCTAATAAGGTTTTGATATCTGGAGCTCATAGGTGGGAGACAGCTAATACATACTTACAAGACATTTATTGCATAGTCAAACCATGGATCCAGAAGAACAAGTCAATAAGTCAAATCAAGATGTGCATGTGTGGCGAATAAATAATGTATGGTGACGATGGTAATAACAATGGTGAATGTTAATTCTACTTTTGCTCTTTTGAGGGGGTACATACCTTTCTTGCTCTTTTGAAACTTTTTGAGGAGAATGAGATGCTCTATATTTTCTTTTTCTCTCATGTGGGTATCTTGTACCCCTAATTCTACTGTCGGACACTTGTCCATTTTTACCTCTCGTCTCACTTTTTCTTTCTTTCGAGGTTCCGAGCACTTGCCCCTTTTTATTTCCTCGCATTCTTTCTTTTTTTTTCTTTCTTTATTTTTTTTAGAGCACTCATCTCCTAAAATAATATAGCAAGTGGTAATAACCAAGATAACTTGAGCATTTTTTTCACAGGGAAAAACAGAAATAGGAAAATGTTTTTGGCTATTCTCTCCCGGATTAGGAGTAGAATATTTTTGGGTGGTTCTGGAGATAGAAATGGATGGATATATGTGGATGGTACTTCTGGAGTAGAAGTAGCATGTGTGAGTGAACTTGCAAGTGAATCTTGATTTAACCACATGACACGCTCCTAAGGGTCTACACAGCTTGACCACACTCAATGCTCATAAGCAGTAAAAAGTAAATGTGTGGCTCAAAGTCTAGCAAGCATGTATATATGGCTGTGGTAGGATTTTAAACTCTCATCATACAGGAACTCATCATGCAACAATTTAAAGATTTTTAAAGATAAAATTCTCCAGAATTCTAGCATCTCTAGGAATAGATAAACAGCAGCTCAACATTCCCATATCGTATCCGTTAACGACTTAGACTTTAGATCAAGTACTCTCCCCACAAGTTCAGGTTTAGAGCAAATCTTAATTAATACTAGTCATGCCTAAATTTGAGAGAGATTACAATTTTGAGAACTAGTCATGGCAGAGCAACTATTCATCATTTCCATGTGAGAGCTTATCATGAGGGTTCATAGCCAACTTTACTTATTTATTTATTTAGCAAACTAAGCAAAGATATATATAAGCAAAAAATCTTTATTTGGGTTTTTATGATTATGCATCTTTTTATTATTTGAGTAAAATATAAACGTGAGTAGAACACTTAGCTAGATAAATGGGGGTGCTCTCCCCCAAGCTAGATTTTGACGTAATTTCTTCTGATGTAGCTAGCAGGTGACGGAGGTGTATTTGAATGTTGGCAACACCTTGACAGCGATTAGGATGTCCTCCGTCTTCTAGCCTTCTTTGATCCTTGAATTTTGTGGAGCTCAAATAGACAACAAAGCTTTGTGGAACTGGTTAAGTGTTAGCATAAATATCTAGCCTTTATCATGTTGAGCCTTCTCAATAAATGTTACTCTCTATTTTTTTATATTTTCATTTTATAGAGCAGAAAAAATATTTATTTTATTTTGATGCCACCACAGTGAATGTACTTATGGGTTTTATGCCGTGAGCATACTCACATGGGGCTTACTATCTTCAGCATTTTTATTTTCTTTTCGAGATGATATGAACCTGGTTAACTAAGTAAAATAATTGAAAGGAAAAGGATAACTACCAAGTTTACCTCTTGGCAAGGCGTTCGGTGTTTTTAAGTCCTCCGAACGGGACTCTCCGTTTTCTCAGTCGTCCTGGGATTCGCTGGATGGCGTAGTCGGTGGTTCCGGCGACGCCTCTTCTTCATGTATAACTATCTTCTCTCTGCACACCTCACTCGGTGCTACGGTCTCCTCAGGATAGTTCTATTCAAGTTGTATGTCTTCCGACCTTACCACTCCTCCTTCATAATTTGCCCGTCCGTCCTTGATAATTTGCCTCCTCTGGTTGCGGTTGCATCGTCTTCTTCTTGTCCTGACCTGCTTAGAGTCTTCAACTATATAGTTAGAGTCAATAAAATAGCGGCGTACCTTCTCAGAGGGGAAGTGCATGTGGACTTCTCCGGTTCCAATGTAGATGATTGCTTTAACGGTGCTAAGGAACGGTCTTCCAAGGATGATGGGTGGATTGTACTCGTCTTCTCCCATGTCAATAACCTGAAAATCTTTCAGAATGTCTGATCTGCCATCTGGAGTTGTATGTCGGTTTTAGGGGCATGGTTCCGAACAGGAGCTGATAGGTGACTGCGGCCATTATGTTGATGTCAGATCCGGTGTCGTAGAGTGTCTTCTTAAAAGAATATCCGTTGATTGTGCACTCGATGCTTGGAACACCAGGGTCATCCTTCTTGATCAAGAAAGGCGACTTGAGTTGACGATCTTGACCTCCTTGAGCTATAGTGACCATCTTGGCTGACTCAGTCCACATTTGCTTGTTCATGTTCCTCTTGTTGGTCCTCTTCCTTGGTTCATGTTGGGATCGCTCTAGGATTTGTGTAGTCTTGTTCTTGAAGGAAAACGTCTCCTTCCTCCCCTTGATGTAGAAATTGATCTTGGCAGCACTAGCGTAGATGACAGCTCCCGAGGTGTTCAGGAATGGCCTCCGTATGATGATGGGTGCCTTCTCATCAGTTCCAGTTTCTATCACCAGGAAGTCTGCTGGGGCGTACAAGGTACCAACTCGGACGCAGAGGTTCTTCACTATTCCCTTTGGGAAACTTAGCATACGATCTGCAAGCCTGGGCATAATGTTGACGCTGGAGCCAAAGTCATAGAGTGCTTCTAGGAAGTCCACCATGCCGATGGAGATCGGAATGACGGGGCGTCCTGGATTGTCTCTCTTGACTGGTAGAAGGTCAGTAATTACTTCCACAATGGGGTTACTCCAGTAGTTACGTCCTCAAGCATCTCAGGGCAGTGATTGCCTGAGTGTCCAGTATCTCCAGTGTGTTTGTGCTCGTAGATCTAGGTTCTTCACATGGTGGAGTCTGGGAGTTGTAAAAGTCCTTCATATGCTGCTCGAAGTGTACCTGCTCACAGAGACAAGGCAGAGATCAAGTGCATGGGCCCTGTTGGTGGAAAACACCAATAGAACCAAAAGTATATTTGTTCTTCTCTAACCTTAAGCATAGTGAGCAAGACAAAGTTGATGGATAATAAGATCATGAGTCTAGCATTTAAAACATTTGTCAGATCAGATTGCTCAACCTTATGGAAAGATAATCTATCTATATTTATATTTTGTTTATATCTTCCAAAGATTGAATGTGCAACATTTTAGCTTATATGATTAGGAGTGTGGGATCACAAAGGTGGAAGGACTAAACATGGTAAATTGATTGGGTTGGTTAATCTAAAGTTGTAAATCATACATGTTTGTCTCTTTTATCCATGTGAACGCCAGAACCAAGGAGAAGCTTATAGAATTGATAGTCAAGTACTTTAAGATGTTACCTTACTTGAAGAGTGATGGTACAGTAACACCTTGTGGAAGCTTTCCTTTCTTAGCGGTTGTGCATCGTGTTTGTGGCACCCTCCATGGATCATCTCTTGTGAGCTATGCCTTCCTCGTGCAAATTGTTAAACTTCATGTGTCTCTCTCTTTGTCTCCAATGTGAGTTTATCTCAGGACTTCCTAGGTCGATATTGAAAGTTTTCCTGCAGGGGTTAATCCAACAAAATATCCAATATCTACTATAGCATACTATTGGCTCAAAAATCAACCTAGACACCATGTCTAATTTGATTTAGGAGGGCATTTTAACCTAAGCACCATGCTTAATTTAAAACCCCTTGGTAGTAAGATCATCATTCCTAAACTAAGCACCAAGCTTAATTAAGAGATAAATGAAACTACTCCAAACCTAAACATATACTAATGCAAATAAAGGTAGCATGAGAGCATTTATAGAGATCTACTTAAGTGGAGATGAAGTAGTGTGATTAGTATTTAACAAATTGAGCATGTCTCAAAGGTAGGGACAACCAACATAGCAACATGGCAAAGGATGTTTTTATGTAAAGTACTCCCCAAGCTTGAATTTTGCAAAATTCAAGTTTGGATGAGTTTAATTCAATGTTGTATGATGATTGGTTGGACATACCTTGTGCTTGTCATTCATCCGATCTTCTTGCTCCAATCCTGGAAAGGTTAGTGACAAGAATACCCGAAGGAATATTTTTACAATTATCCTTATATGCTCATCACACAAGGTAATGTTGCAAATAATTAAGAGTTTATGTTATGGTCTGATCAGTGCTTATTTTAGGATGCTAAGCTTGTCCTTGGGAAACCATCAATTTATGTCAGTGAAGTGGTTTCCCCTCCAACGCTGACCTATATCAAGATCAACTCAACGAGATCTGCAAAATTTATTATAGACATATGCATCGACAACCGCCCTTTTAAAGTTTTTATGAATAGAAAGGAAGAGAGGGTTGGAGATCTCGAATGTGGTGATGTTGGAGAGACCAATGGATTGTGAAGATGTTGCATATGAGCATGGAGTAAGTGAAGTGGCTATGAAATAAATTCCATGCTCATTAATGCTTACAGTGAAATCCATGTGGTATGGTGAAAGTGATAAGGTGAGTGTGGTAAAAAGGAAAAGAAAAAGGATACACGGACGACTTGGTTCAAAACTAGCACAGCTACCGTTCCCCGGCAACGGCGCCAGAAAGCTTATTGGGTATTTTAAACGCAAACAGAAAAAATCCGCAAGCGCACGGATACCGATGTAGCCTTCACCCGGGAGTATTCCAGAGTATCGATTTTCCACAGAGAACGTGAGTGTACTAATTAAGATCCAAGATCGCCCAAGGATAACTATATGAATATTTTTGATGGGAAGAGAGGAAGTTTCCTGAGAGTTCTCTAGTTGATCTAAGAATCAAGAATTACTTCAAGATTATCTATATCGGGACATCAGAGCACTAACCACAGAAAGAGATGAGAAGGGGGCTAGCAAGGTCTAACTACGGTCCTACAAACACCGATCCAAACGTGGTGGAATACGTCGACCGTTAGGGCTGTCACTACCCTAAGGCTACCACAACAATCCGCAGGATTGGGTGCAATTCTAGGTAATTACAAGACTAAACACCACGTCTAATCTATTAATTACTACTCTAGCGTTATAAAGACTAGAGCACTTGATGCAAGCGGGAATCCAATAAATAACTTAAATGTAGATAAAAGTAATTAAAGAACTCAGGATTATGAATTGAAGAACCTGGAGAACGATGAAGGACGAACCAGTTGCTGCAAAAGTACAATGTTGAGGAAGATCCGACAGATCCGACTCCTCCTCCGCTCTCCTCTTCTCTCTCCCTATTTTCTAGATTACAACTAGAACTAACTAGAACTAGAACTAGAGGAACTAGAACTAGAACTAGATGAACTAGAACTAGATCTAGATGAACTAGAGGTAGAACTAGAAGAACTAGAGGGATCCTCTCTACTTGGATGAAGAATTGAAACCCTAGCTTTGATTCTGTAGAAGAGGTATGCTCTCCAGGGGCCAGGGGGCCTTGCTTATATAGTCTTTTCAGATGAATCTGAGCCGTCGGATCAAACCGACATTAATCGCACGGTTTTCCTTAGTCCCTTAGGTCGGTGGAGCACGATCCGCGAAGTTGAAGCTGATTGGTT
The DNA here is from genome assembly GCF_000003195.3 of Sorghum bicolor. Taxonomy (NCBI): domain Eukaryota; kingdom Viridiplantae; phylum Streptophyta; class Magnoliopsida; order Poales; family Poaceae; genus Sorghum; species Sorghum bicolor. The sequence goes on along the minus strand of NC_012870.2, from coordinate 38,250,378 downwards.
ACTGTAGCTGGGCGGGCACCCAAGGGATTTGGGCAGGCGCCCGGCCCCCGGGCTCGATCGGCCTCCCGTTCGTTCCCATGGCTTCTGGAGTCTTCTAGATGGTAGAAAATTGCACGGCACATTAATATTTCCTGATAACCCCCTGTAGAAATAGACAAACACCAAAACTCGTGGAATTCTATCAGATAAAACCCTAAGTCTAGGTGTTGGCTGCATATAAGTCTTTTTCCATGATTAGTTGATGGTTAAATGTGAGCATTAAGGACCGTCAACAGAGCCAAAGTCGCAGAGTGCTTCTGGGAAGTCCACCATGCCGATGGAGATCGGGATGACGGGGTGTCTTGGATCGCCTCTCTGAGTAGTTAGGCCTCTGTTGATTCCAACCTTGATTTTGTTGAGGGCGGTTGTAGTAGTATTTGTTATTGTTGTTGTTGATGTGGTTTACATCCTCAAGCATCTCAGGGCAGTGATTGCCTAGGTGTCTAGTATCTCCAGTGTGTTTGTGCTCGTAGATCCAAGCCCTTCACTTGGTGGAGTCTGGGAGTTGTAAAACTCCTTTAGGTTTTGCTCGAAGTGTACCTGCTCATAGAGACAAGGCAGAGATCAAGTGCATGGGCCCTGTTGGTGAAAAACACCAACAGAACCAAAAGTGTATTTGTTCTTCTCTAACCTTAAACATAGTGAGCAAGATAGAGTTGATGGATAATAAGATCATGAGTGTAGCATTTAAAACATTTGTCAGATCAGATTGCTTGACCTAATGGAAAAATAAATCTATCTATATTTATGTTTTGCTTATATCTTCCAAAGATTGAATGTGCAACATTTTAGCTTACTAGGAACAAAGATTAAAGGACTAAACATACTGAATCAGTTGGGTTGGTTAATTCGGAGTTATAGATCATACATGTTTGTCTCTTTATTTTATGTGAATGCCAGAACCAAGGAGAAGCTTATAAAAGCGATAGTCAAGTACCTTAAGATGTTACCTTAATTGAAGAGTGATGGTACCATCTCACCTTGTGGAAACCTCCCATTCGCAATGGGTGTGTATCTTGTTTATGTACTTTGTCTCCTTCCATGGATCATCTCTCTATGATGAATGAGCTATGTCTTCCTTGTGCAAATCGTTAAATTTCATGTGTCTCCTTTATCTCCAATGTGAGTTTGTATCTCAGAACTTCCCAGGTTGATATTGAAAGTTCTCCTGCAGGGGTTAGTCCGACAAAATATACCAATGCCAACTCAAGCAGTTTTTAGTTCAGTAACCAAACTAGACTCGATGTCTAATCAGATTAAGGAAGGCTATTTAACCTAAGCACCACGCTTAATTTAAATGTCAATGGAAGTATGTCCAGTACTTCCAAACCAACACTTACTAGGATAAACAAAGGTAGCATGATGGCTTTTATAGAGATCTACTTAAGTGGAGATGAAGTAGTGTGACTAGTATTTAAGCAAATCAAGCATGTCTCAAAGGTAGGGATAACCAACATAGCAACATGGCAAAGGATGTTTTTATGTAAAGTACTCCCCCAAGCTTGAATATTGCAAAATTCAAGTTTGGATGAATTTAATTCAATGTTGTATGATGGTTGGTTAGACATACCTTGTGCTTGTTAGTCATCTGATATTCTAGCTCCAATCCTGGAAAGGTTAGTGACAAGAATACCCGAAGGAATATTTTTACAATTATCTTTATATGCTCAATACACAAGGTAATGTTCCAAATAATTAACAGCTCATGTTACGATCTGATCAGTGCTTGTTTTAGGACACTAAGCTTGTCCTTGGAAAACCATCAATTTATGTCGGCGAAGTGGTTTCCCCTCCAACATTGACCTATATCAAGATCAACTCAACGAGATCTGCAATATTTATTATAGACATATGCATCGACAACCGTCCTTTTAAAGTTTTTATAAATAGAAAGGAAGAGGGGGTTGGAGATCTCAAATGTGGTGATGTTGGAGAGACCAATAGAATGGGAAGATGTTGCATATGAGCATGGAGTAAACGAAGTGGCTATGAAATAAATTCCATGCTCATTAATGTTATCTTCGTCTCCAATCTGAATGTTCGGAGTTTCTCCTAGATTGGTCTCGCCTATGTCCTCTTATGTAGTTGGATGAATCTCATCTTCAAAGGGAGTTAAGAACTCACCATTTGAAATTGAGCTAAAGTCAGAATCCATTAAGGCTTCTTCCTTGTCCATCCACTCAATGGTGATAGCACATGGATTTTTAATGCCCTCTAGCCATTGATGTTGCTCTTCTCGATCCTCCTTATTGTCTTGGTGACTCTTATGCATGGGATGTCTAGAGAGATTCATAGGATCATCGGGAGGTTCAAGAGAAAGAGCATAGTAGAAATTATTAAGCTCAAGGATGGGTTGGATAGCCGAATCATGGGATTGAAATGTTTGGAAATCGGCTAATGAAACTTCCTTTCCTCGTCTGGGAGATGATTCCTTCTCTATCTCTAGGATTTTTTTATGAAGACTAGTGCAAGAAGGATGTCCACGAATGAAGACATACCTTACTTTACTAATAGATAAAGAAAGAAAAACTCTACCAAAGGTTATATGATCAAAACCTATGTGAAAATATCCAGAAAAAACATGGTCTTGTAGGGCTAGGTTTAAACCAGAATTTATAGAGAGATTAAAAGATTCCCTAAGTGTAGCTAAAAGTTCATTATCTTCTTGATTAAAAGATAGGACCTCAGCTATAGAAAAGGGTTGGTTTTGACCTATTGCAATTAACTCCGGACACAGATCATAATTAGGGGCAAAGAAATGACTTGTTGACTCCCATGGTCTATGGCTGGTCTCCGAAGGTGCAAAGAATTCAATAATAGGTGTGGAATTTAAGTTATCCATAAAGATGGAAAAATAAAAAGATAAAAGAATAAAAGTATAAAAGTATAATACAAGATAATAGCAAGAATTAAAGTTATCTCAGCAAACCGTCTTTCTCCCCGGCAACGGCGCCACAAATGCTTGTTGATATTTGGTAACGCCATCAGGAAATGATCCGCAAGTGCACGGATAACGGTGAGCACTTCACTCGGGAGGTTATGCAGAGTATCATATTTATATTCTTACCACTGGAAGAAAGCGTGCATCTGACTAACCAAATCTATTGCTACTACCCTTTAGGCTACAAAGAATGTGACTCGATGTGAGCGATGTATAGAGAAGACTGCAACCGTAGTCTCGTTATAACCTTGGTAAGGATGATCAACTATTCTATTGGGGAGGCTCACGGAATCTATACACCACAGAGGATGTTCGACCCACACCTATAAACCCTACCCGTCCTGCTAACGAGATGTGGGATGCAAAGGTAACTCAGAAATGTCACGTTCCTCACTAATACCACAGTCCAGCTAGTCAGGGGATATCTATGAGTACCCTAGCCGAAACACCAAGTTTATGCTAGGAATGATTACACTAAACTCAATCGAAAGAGATTAAAGTAAACTCATAAACCAAAGAACAATAAAACAAGAACTTACTAGAATTTAGAAGTCGAATTACTGAAGAATCCTAGGAGCAAGCCTCGGGTTACGAGAACTTGATCCCGTACGTACAACCTCGGAGTAGACACTGACAGGCCGGGCTTCCTCCGATCTACACCTCCACTCTATCTCTCTCAATCTAGTAGAACTTAGAAGAACTAATTCTACTCTCACATTGGACGCTAAGCCCTAAGTCTATTTAGAGGAGAGGTTATCCTTCGAGGGCTCCTCTCAACTCTATGATGAACTTGTTCTCCTCCAGGGGCCAGGGGGTCTGCTTATATAGTCCCCTCAGGTGAACGTGGGCCGTCGGATCAAACCGACATTGATTGAACGGTTATCCTTGATCCTTTAGGTCGCTGGAACGTAATTTGCGAGACAGGTCCTGATTGGACTCTGCACCAGGGCGGGCGCCCTAGGGGGAGGGCGGGCGCCCTGCCCCCGGGCCCGATCACCTTCCCATTTGTTCCCATGGCTTCTAGAGTCTTCTAGATGATAGAAAATTGTGCGGCATGTTAATATCTCTATGTAAACCCGACGTGTGGGCCTTTCTTCCATATTTCCTGATAACCCCCTACAGAAATAGACAAACACCAAAACTCGTGGAATTCGGTCAGATAAAACCCTAAGTCTGGGTGTTGGTTGCATTTGGATCCTTTTCTTTATTTATTTGATGATTATATTTGGTACTTAAGGACCGTCAACAGCCAGGATGAGAGCACGGGCGTCGGGGTCTTCCTTAGGCTTCTTGTTGAGGTCATAGGGGACGACTTCCCAATCGTCGTGGAACTCTTCGGCCATTGGAGCAGCGAGGAACTAAGCAAGCTCTAATTGAAGAAGGAGAGAAGGCTTGAATAGATTGGTGTTTGAAAAATGACGTCAGGGGTCTGTTTATATAGGGGTCAAAAAGTGCCTCTAGTGTTTGTTCGGGTTACTCCCGCCGACGTGCATGCGAAACTTTCCATCTGTGTGATTATTTGGTTTACCATAAATATGTTTTCCGTGACGGAGGAAATCGGGACCGAGAGGGGGCAGGGGCTGGGCGCCCGCCCTCTTCATCAGGGCGCCCGCCCTGTGCCTGGCCCCTCTATGGGACCGCTTCCTCGAGCGTGCTTCTAGATGCAGACTTAATTAGGAAAATAAATACATGGCCCTAAAACGTCAGATTCAAAAGGTCAGGCTCTAATTCTCCATGGGAAGGTAGAAATGGATTACGTCTATTTCTTCTAATTCTTTATTGGGCTCTAAAAATAATTTAAGACGTTGACCATTTACCTTGAATAACGTACCTTCGTCATTTTGAACTGTGATAGCTCCGTGGGATGATGAATTAATTACCTTGAATGGTCCTTCCCATTTACTCCAGAGTTTTCCATGCCCGAAAAGCTTCACTCTGGAATTAAAAAGTAATACCTTATCTTCGGGTGCGAACTCCTTCTTCTTGATCCTCTTGTCATGCCACCTTTTAACTCTTTCTTTGTAGATCTTTGAATTGTGGTATGCTTTCTCTCGCCATTCTTCCAGTTCTGATAGTTGCATTCTTCTATGATCTCCAGCGACATCTAGGTCCATATTCCATCTCCTTATGGCCCAATGTGCTTTGAACTCTAATTCAGCAGGTAGGTGGCAAGTCTTCCCGTACACCAATTGGTATGGAGACATTCCAATTGGGGTCTTGTATGCAGACCGGTATGCCCAGAGTGCATCGGGTAACATGTCCTTCCATACTGTTCCCATCTCATTGACTGTTTTCTGAAGAATATTCTTGATTTGCTTGTTGGAAGTCTCTACTTGGCCACTTGTCTGAGGATGGTAGGGGGTACCGACGTTGTGACCGATTCCATGTCTTGATAGATATTGCTTGAAGCGTTTGTCGATGAAGTGTGCTCCTCCATCACTTATCACCATTCTTGGAACTCCAAATCTTGGAAATATAACTTCTTCAAACATCCTTTTTGAACTGATGTTGTCAGCGTGTTTGTAAGGTAGTGTCTCTACCCACTTGGAGACATAGTCAACTGCCACCAAGATGAACTCACACTTCTTTGATGAGGGAAATGGACCCATGTAATCTATTCCCCAGACATCAAAGAGCTCAATCTGAAGGTTGTTGGTGAGTGGCATGGCATCTCTTGTGTTAATGTTTCCATGCCTTTGGCATGGCCCACATCTTCTGATATATTGCTTTGTGTCTTCACACATTGTAGGCCAGTAGAATCCACACTGCCAGATCTTTAAATGCGTACAGAATGCTCCATAATGACCTCCATATGGTGATGAATGACATCTATCGATGATCTTCCATCCTTCCTCAGTGGTCACACACCTCCTGAGTAAGCCATCAGAGCATACTCGGAAGAGGTATGGCTCATCCCATATATGTGAACGACTTTCTTGAATAAGCTTCTTCTTGTTTGCTCCTAGTGGTACATACCCTGAAACCATAAAATTAACAATATCTGCATACCAGGGGTCAGACCTGTTAATCCCGTAGAGCATATCGTCCCGGAGTGAATCATTGATGGGGGTTTCCTGTGGATTCTTAAAATACATTCTAGACAAGTGATCAGCAACAGAATTTTCTATTCCCTTTTTATCTTTTGTTTCTAAGTCAAACTCTTGAAGTAATAAGATCCATCTAATCAGGCGAGGTTTAGCATCTTTTTTAGTGAGCAGATATTTTAGTGCAGCATGATCAGTGTAAACAATTATTTTAGCTCCAACTAAATAAGATCTAAATTTATCGATGGCAAAGACAACAGCCAGAAGCTCTTTTTCAGTGGTTGCATAATTAAGTTGAGCTCCTGTCAAAGTTTTACTGGCATAAGCAATTGCATGATGCTTCTTATTTTTAGTTTGTCCCAAAACTGCCCCCACAGCATAATCACTAGCATCACACATAATTTCAAAAGGCAACGACCAATCATGGGGTTGAATGATTGGTGCAGAGATGAGTGCATTCTTTAATAAATTGAAAGATGTTAGACATGCATCATCAAATTCGAAAGGAGCATCCTTGGCTAGCAAAAGAGTAAGTGGTCTAGCAATAAATGAAAAATCTTTTATGAATCTGTGATAAAAACCTGCATGGCCAAGAAAGCTTCGAATTCCTTTTATATTCACAGGTGGAGGTAGTTGTTCAATTACTTCAATTTTAGGTTTGTCTACCTCAATACCTCTTTCAGACACTAGGGGTCCCAGCACTATTCCTTCCCTAACCATAAAATGACATTTTTCCCAATTAAGGACTAAGTGCTTTTCTTCACATCTTTGCAAAACCTTGTCTAAGTTTTCAAGACAACTATCGAAAGTTTTTCCATAAACAGAGAAATCATCCATGAAAACTTCCATAATTTTTTCAATCATATCAGAAAATATAGACATCATGCATCTTTAAAAAGAAGCTAGTGCATTACATAATCCAAAAGATATTCTACGGTAAGCATAAGTTCCGTACGGGCATGTAAAAGTGGTTTTGCTTTGATCATCAGGATGGATCGGGATTTGGTGATACCCTGAATATCCATCTAGGAAACAGAAGAACGAATGGTTCGCTAATCGCTCCAGCATCTCATCTGTGAAAGGTAAAGGAAAATGATTCTTTCTCGTGGCTTTGTTTAATTTTCTATAGTCTATGCATATCCGCCACCCTATGACGGTGCGTTGCGGAATTAGCTCGTTCTTTTCATTCATAATGACAGTCATGCCTCCCTTTTTAGGCACAACTTGAACTGGGCTCATCCACTAACTGTGCGGCACAGGATATATAATCCTTGCATGCAGCAACTTTATAACTTCCTTTTTAACTACCTCTCTCATCGCGTTGTTAAGTCTACGTTGAGGCTCTCGAGAAGGTGAAACAGAAGGATCTGTTGGAATACGATGAGTACAAATCATAGGACTGATTCCTGTGAGATATTGGAGTGAGTAGCCGAAAACTGAGTGATGTTTCTCAAGAACGGTCATTAATCGCAGAGTTTGCTCCTGAGTGAGTTTATCACTAATGATCACAGGGAACTCTAGATTATTGTTTAGGAAAGCATAGATAAGACCGGGTGGTAAAGTTTTAAGCTCTATGGGAGGTCTAGGTGTTTCTGCAAACTCATCTAAGGGTCCAGGTTCAGATGGTTCAGCTTCTTCTTCTTTGAAGAAAGGAGCTTCTTCTTCTTGAGTCTGGTTCATCTAAAAGCTCTAGAGATGCAGCCTTTACCTCCTCCATAGGATCAGGCAAAAGATATGACTCGGCCTTATTATTTAAGGAGTGTGAAATCGTTATTGGAAATTTAATAGTTTTTCCAAAAGAAATGTGTAGCTTTCCAGTATGACCATAAAGGAGTCTTCTAAAAGGTTGTCCTATCAACAGGTCAAAGTCCCATGTATTAAAGATATAGAAGTTCAAATGAACCATGGAGCCTTCTACCATAAGGGGTAGGACATTAATAATTCCAAGACTGGGGACTAATCGTCCCGAAGATTCCTTTATGACCTTTGTTGTGGGGGTTAAGACCAAATTTTTAAATAGTTTAAGTGCAAAAGATTCAGACATGATGTTGATCCCCACAACAGGATTATAGAGAGCATCAAATTGATCAGAATCATAAGCACAACGTATAGTTATAGGAGGTGTGTCCAAACGGATCACATCAGAGGAAAGCTCTGATTCCTCCAACCATTCGCTACTCATGACCGCGATAAGCTCTCTTAATTGATGTTCAGTTGGCAAACAAATGCTAAAATGGCCGTTTTGGGATCTGTTTATAGAATGGTAGTTTGAAATGTTTCCAAAATCGGCAAAAGATCAGATTCTATATCTAGCATGAAATCAGGTGGTGGAATTTCTTCCTTTTGTGGCTCAAAACTTGGGATAGCTAAAGTAGATGGAGAATTTGGCAGAGTGTCTACTTCGGCTTCGTGGGTTTCATCATGAAGGGTATTATGCATCTCAGCTTCTACGATTCTATCTAGGATCACTCTAGCATCATCAGTAGGGATGCGAAAGAAAGAACCTCTAGACATTGTATGTAGCATTTGTTTATGATCAGAAAAACGTTTCTAGGATTTTCCTAAAGTTTCATTATCTTTTTGTTTAAAAGATAGGACTTCGAGTCTAAGGTCGCCGATACGGTCGAGGGAATAAAAATCTAGACAAAAGTTGGCTCGTAAAACTCCCCATTCACCTCGTTGTTGACTTAACTTCTGATTATACCATTGTCTAGCTTCTCCCCTTAAAGAAAAAGGAAAAAGCTTCCAACATAAAGTTTTATCAGAAATGCCTTCAATGCGAAGACAATCACATGTTTGCTCAAAATCTCTAATATGAAGGTAGGGGTTTTCATCTTCCTTTCCTGAAAAAGATAGGTTTTGAATCATGGCAATTAACCTGGAACTTAACCTATCTGGGATGTTTGGATAGGCTGTGACGACTCCCATGGTAAAAGGTCAGTTTCTGAAGGTGTTGCAAATTGATAGATTTATTTAGAATCTTGGTTTTCCATAAGGTAAGAATAAAGAAAATAAATAAAGAATATAAAAGATAAGAAAAGATAAAAGTATAGATACAAGCTAGTAGTAAGACTCAAGGTTATCTCAGCAAACCGTCTTTCTCCCCCGGCAACGACGCCAGAAATGCTTGTTGATATTTGGGAACGCAATAAGGAATTGATCCGCAAGCGCACGGATATTGGTGAGCACTTCACTCGGGATGTTATCTAGAGTATCGTATTTATATTTTTACCACTAGGAAGAAGAGTGCATCTGACTAACCCGGTCTATTACTACTAACCTTTAGGCTACAAAGAATGTTTCTAGATGTGAACGATGTATAGAGAAGACTACAACCTTAGTCTCATTCTAACCTTGGTAACGATGATCTACTATTCTATTGGGGAGGCTCACGGAATCTAGACACCACAGAGGATGTTCAACCTGCACCTATAAACCCTATCCGTCCTGCTAACGAGATATGGTCTGCAAAGGTAACTCGGAAATGTCACGTTCCTCGCTACTACCACGGTCTAGCTAGTCAGAGGATATCTATGAGTATCCTAGCCCAAACACCACGTCTACGCTAGAGATGATTACTCTAAACTCTACGCGAAGAGATTAAAGTAAACTCATAAACCAAAGAACAATAAAATAAGAACTTACTAGAATTTAGAAGTCGAAATACTAAAGAATCCTAGGAGCAAGCTTCGGATTAGGAGAACTTGATCCCGTAGGTACAACCTCGGAGTAGACACCGACAGGCCGGGCTTCCTCCGATCTACACCTCCACTTTATCTCTCTCAACTTGTAGATCTAGTCTACTCACATTAGATGCTAAACCCTAAGTCTATTTAGAGCAGAGGTTATCCTTCGAGGGCTCCTCTCAACTCTATGATGAACTTGTTCTCCTCCAAGGGCCAGGGGGTCTGCTTATATAGTCCCCTCAGGTAAACAAGTGTTGTTGGATCAAACCGACATTGATTGAACAGTTATCCTTGATCCTTTAGGTCGGTGGAGCGTGATCCGTGAAGTTGGACGGGATTGGACACAACTCCAGGGCGAGCGCCCTGCCCCCGGGCCCGATCTCCTTCCCGTTTGTTCTCGTGGCTTCCGGAGTCTTCTAGATGGTAGAAAATTGCACGGTGCATTAATATCTCTATGTAATCCCGACATGTGGGCCTTTCTTTCTTATTTCCTGATAACCCCCTGCAGAAATAGATAAACAACAAAACTCATGGAGTTCTGTCAGATCAAACCCTAATTCTAGGTGTTGTTTGCATATTGGTCCTTTCTCTTGTTTATTTGATAACTAAAATTGATACTTAAGAACCATCAACAGCATGCCCCACACTTAGCTGGAAGGATAAGTCGTTCCGACCGTGAAGCCTGAGCACTATCCGGGCCGGTAATCGGCTCGATGTACGCGCTGTATTGGTGATGGTTGAGGAGAACGACGAGGGCGCGGCGTGCAACCTTGGTATACCTTGGATACCTCGGTCACCGGAACGGTCCTCGGGTACGGGCGGTGCCTGTCGAACCCACGAATTGGTCCTGGATAGTGCAATACGGTGATCTGTAACTCACTTGATCAGTGAGTGTGGTTTGTGTGGGGAATAAACTTGCCAGCTGGTTAGAAATCGATTCGAATCGCCATCGCTCCTAGATAGTGAGCACTTAACATGAGCCCTGTCCTCGTAGTAAGGACTATGGAAACACTTGGGTTATGATGAGAAATGATTTATGAATGCTATGATAAGGTACTATCATATCACAACACTTGTTTGCAATAGTACAGGTGCAAATTTAGATGATAGGTAATAATACCTAACCTGAGCTAATTAAAAGAAGAAGGGGAAATGTTAGGAAATACTTCTAGTTGGGTAACGCTTTTACGCAAAAGGTTTCAGCTACCCACCATACAGCCTTCATGATCCTTTAAGAGTCTTTTATTTTTAGTTTATGACGAGTAAGTCTAGCTGAGTACATTCTCGTACTCAGGGTTCCATTCCCATGTTGTTTTGTAGATGGGCAGATGTACTATGGTTATTGCATTCACTTCTTGTACCCAGCAATAGGTGATGACTAGACCAAGGGCGATGGTCACTCTACCTCCTCTTTTGCTTTTGTGGTAATGATCAAACTATGGCACTGTATCAGACTAAGTGTGTGTGTGTGTCTTATTTTAAAACTATGAAGCTTCCACTACTCGTGAACTTGGTTTGTAATAACTTTAAGTAACTCCGATGTATGTGATGAATGTTGTGAGCTGCATGTAACTGTGAATGGTGACCGCTGAACTTATTACGATCTTGGTTGCACGTACGAGTTATGGTTTGAAATCCTTCAAGATTTCATGGACTATCGGGATTATATGGGCTTAAGCTTGATGGTTCAACTGTAAAAAGGGTCACTGTTAGGCTTAATCTCTTATAATTTGGGCGGTTCTATTACAGGCCACTCACATTTCACCAATCCCGCGCTCTACGGTGATCTGGTTTGGGAGCCTTGAGTTCATGTCCACTGGCTTCGGCTACGACATGATCCTGCTCTCAGTCAAAGGGCCAGGAGGGGCTCGCGCCATGCCCACACGATCAAAGGCCCCACGACGGCCTCAACACCACACTTCCCCGCCCAAGGCATGATCAGCATCGCACCGCCCCACTGCTGTTGCACGATCATCGCGCCGTACAGGATAGGCAACGATAGAGGGCTCGACAGCTCCGTGCACCGAGACCACAGCCACGACGGCCAGACAATAGAGCGGCCACGCGACGGCGTCGGGGGGCAGCGTACCCCACGCGTCGTCGCCACCATCTGCACTAATACCACATGGTCTGTTCACCACAAGGCGGATGCTCCGGTTTGGCTTGGACAACGCCGCAACGTTGCTCGCCAGGACAATATGTCCCGGCACCGGGACGTGCGTGGAGCAACCACTGGTCCTCCCGCGCAACATGGAAACGCGGCAGCAGGCTCAGCAAGTGGCTGAGTGGTCATGTTTTCCCCAGATACGCAGGCCTCGACGCCTGGGAACTGGACAATACACCCTCACCACGCTCAGGCAGTAGTTGGCAGAGGAGTGGCGCGGATGCTTCTACACCGCCGAGCCAGACCCCGACTCTGAGTCCGATAGCTATGACCCTACCAGAGAGTGCTTCAACATCGACGGAGTCGTGGCTACTACGGATGACATTGAGGACGCCGCCGCCGGTGCACGAGCTCCCACAGCAAGAGGAGATCCCAGGACACCTAGGAACGATGGGCAGTTATACCCACCTCCTCAGGACGACAAGGCCGCGCAACTTGTGCAGCTACGAGAGCTGAAAGCCAAGCTAGACGAGGATCGCGAGTGCCTCCGCAAGCTTGAGAGGGCCCTTGAGCGAGACCAACTGCATCCGCATGGTGGGGGGCGCGCGGTCATGCCCGAGACGTGTATCGATAGATCGTCTGGGACGAGGAGCCTGAACCGCTCGTCAGCCGTTTCCCTCGAGCTGGTCAAAACATCATGGCAGCAACCATGCTGCTACGCAACATGCCTGAGCCCTCGAACTCCCAGGCGCGGCGCATTTGAGACGAGGTGAAAGGACTGCTCCACGTGGTAGCAGCCCAGCAAGCTGAAAGCTCGACCTCTCGACGTCGAGGGGCAGCCACAGAAAAGCACCCCGAGCCGGCCCGAAACGAGAGGGAGGTGTCGATTCATCAGGAACCACCACCTCGAGGCAAGAAAACGGTCCCTGTCTAGGAGCGTGTTGACGGTCCTTAATGCTCACATTTAACCATCAACTAATCATAGAAAAGGATCCAAATGCAACCAACACCTAGACTTAGGGTTTTATCTGACAGAATTCCACGAGTTTTGGTGTTTGTCTATTTCTACAGGGGGTTATCAGGAAATACGGAGGAAAGACCCACACATCGGGTTTACATAGAGAGATTAACGTGCCGCGCAATTTTCTATCATCTAGAAGACTCCAGAAGCCACGGGAACGAACGGGAAGGAAATCAGACTCGGAGGCAGGGCGCCCGCCCAGCTACAGTGCCCGATCAAGACACGTTTCGCGGATTATGCTCCACCGACCTAAAGGATCAAGGAAAATCGTGCGATCAATGTCGGTTTGATCCAACGACCCATATTCACTTGAAGGGACTATAAAACCAGACCCCCTGGCCCCTGGAGATCATACCTCTTCTACAGAATCAAAGTTAGGGTTTCAATTCTTCATCCAAGTAGAGAGGATCCCTCTAGTTCTTCTAGTTCTACCTCTAGTTCATCTAGATCTAGTTCTAGTTCATCTAGTTCTAGTTCTAGTTCCTCTAGTTCTAGTTCTAGTTAGTTCTAGTTGTAATCTAGAAAATAGGGAGAGAGAAGAGGAGAGCAGAGGAGGAGCCGGATCTGTCGGATCTTCCTCAACATTGTACTTTTGCAGCATCTGGTTCATTCTTCATTGTTCTCCAGGTTCTTCAATTCATAACTCCTAAGTTCTCTAATTACTTTTATTTACATTCAAGTTATTTATTGGATTCCCGCTTGCATCAAGTGCTCTAATCTTTGAAACATTAGAGTAGTAATTAATAGATTAGACGTGGTGTTTAGTCTTGCAATTACCTGGAATTGCACCCAATCCTGCGGATTGTTGTGGTAGCCCTAGGGTAGTGACAGCCCTAACGGTCGACGTATTCTACCACGTTCGGATCGGTGTTTGTAGGACCCTAGTCGGAGCTTCCTAGCCCCCTTCTCATCTCTTTCTGTGGTTAGTGTTCTGATGTCCCAAAATAGATAATCTTGAAGTAATTCTTGATTCTTAGATCAACTAGAGAACTCTCAGGAAACTTCCTCTCTTCCCACCAAAAATAATTATATAGTTATCCTTGGGCGATCTTGGATCTTAATTAGTACACTCACGTTCTCTGTGCAAAATCGATACTGTGGAATACTCCCGGATGAAGGCTACATCGGTATCCGTGCGCTTGCGGATTTTTCTGTTTGCGTTTAAAATACCCAACAAGCTTTCTGGCGCCGTTGCCGGGAAACGGTAGCTATGCTAGTTTCGAACCAAGTCGTCCGTGTATCCTTTTTCTTTTCCTTTTTTACCACACTCACCTTATCATTTTCACCATACCACATGGATTTCACTCTAAGCATTAATGAGCATGGAATTTATTTCATAGACACTTCATTTACTCCATGCTCATATGCAACATCTTCACAATCCATTGGTCTCTCCAACATCACCACATTCGAGATCTCCAACCCCCTCTTCCTTTCTATTTATAAAAACTTTAAAAGGGCGGTTGTCGATGCATATGTCTATAATAAATTTTGCAGATCTCATTGAGTTGATCTTGATATAAGTCAGCGTTGGAGGGGAAACCACTTCACTGACATAAATTGATGGTTTCCCAAGGACAAGCTTAGTGTCCTAAAACAAGCACTGATCAGATTGTAACATGAGCTTTTAATTATTTGCAACATTACCTTGTGTATTGAGCATATAAAGATAATTGTAAAAATATTCCTTCGGGTATTCTTGTCACTAACCTTTGCAGGATTGGAGCAAGAAGATCGGATGAATGACAAGCACAAGGTATGTCCAACCAATCATCATACAACATTGAATTAAATTCATCCAAACTTGAATTTTGCAAAATTCAAGTTCGGGGGAGTACTTTACATAAAAACATCCTTTGCCATGTTGCTATGTTGGTTGTCCCTACCTTTGAGACATGCTCAATCTGTTAAATACTAATCACACTACTTCATCTCCACTTGAGTAGATCTCTATAAAAGCCATCACGCTACCTTTGTTTATCCTAGTAAGTGTTAGTTTGGAAGTAGTGTACATACTTCTATTGGTTTTTAAATTAAGCATGGTGCTTAGGTTAAACAGCCTTCCTTAATCTAATTAGACATGGAGTCTAGTTTGGTTATTGAACTAAAAACTGCTTGTGTAGACATTGGTATATTTTGTTGGACTAACCGCTACAGGAAAAACTTTCAATATCGACCTGGAAAGTCCTAAGATAAACTCACATTGGAGACAAAGAGAGACACACATGAAGTTTAACAATTTACACAAGGAAGGCGTAGCTCACAAGAGATGATCCATGGAGGGTACCACAAACACAATGCACATCCGCTAAGAGAGGAAAGCTTCCACAAGGTGATACTGTACCATCACTCTTCAAGTAAGGTAACATCTTAAAGTACTTGACTATCACTTCTATAAGCTTCTCCTTGGTTCTGGCGTTCACATGAATAAAAGAGACAAACATGTATGATTTACAACTCTAGATTAACCAACCTAATCGATTCAACATGTTTAGTCCTTCCACCTTTGTGATCCCATACTCCTAATCATATAAGCTAAAATGTTGCACACTCAATCTTTGGAAGATATAAACAAAACATATATATAGATAGATTATCTTTCCATAAGGTTGAGCAATCTAATCTGACAAATGTTAAATACTACACTCATGATTTTATTATCCATCAACTTTGTCTTGCTCACTATGCTTGAGGTTAGAGAAGAACAAATACACTTTTGGTTCTGTTGGTGTTTTCCACCAACAGGGCCCATGCACTTGATCTCTGCCTTGTCTCTATGAGTAGGTACACTTTGAGCAAAATATGAAGGAGTTTTACAACTCCTAGACTCCACCAAAGTGAAGAACCTAGATCTATGAGCACAAACACGCTGGAGATACTGGACACTCATGCAAACACTGCCCTGAGATGCTTGAGGATGTAACTACTGGAGTAACCCCGTTGTGGAAGTAATTACTGACCTTCTACCGGTCAAGAGAGACAATCTAGGATGCCCCGTCATCCCAATCTCCATCGGCATGGTGGACTTCCAAGAAGCACTCTACGACTTTGGCTCCAGCGTCAACATTATACCCAGGGGAAGCCATTCCTGAACACCTCGGGAGCTGTCATCTACGCTAGTGCTGCCATGATCAGTTTGTACATCAAGGGGAAGAAGGAGACGTTTTCCTTCAAGAAACAAGACTACACAAATCCCAGAGCAATCCCGACATAAACCAAGGAAGAGGACCAACAGGAGGAACAAGAACAAGCAAATGTGTACCGAGTCAGCTAAGATGGTCACTGCAGCTCAAGGAGGTCAAGATCGTCAACTCAAGTCACCTTTCTTGATCAAGAAGGACGACCCTGGTGTCCCAAGCATCGAGTGCACAATCAACGGATATTCTTTTCAGAAGACACTCTACGACACCAGATCTAACGTCAACATAATGGCCGCAGTCACTTATCAGCTCCTGCATGGAACCATGTCCCCACAACCAACATACATTCAGCTCCGGATGGCAGATCAGACATTCTGAAACATTGAAGGTTATTGACATGGGAGAAGATGAGTATGATCCACCCACCATCCTTGGAAGACCGTTCTTTAGCACCATTAAAGCAATCATATACATTGGAACCAGAGAAGTCCACATGCACTTCCCCTCAGAGAAGGTACGCCACTGTTTTACTGACCCTAACTATATAGTTGAAGACTCTAAGCAGGTTGGGACAAGAAGGAGACGGCGCAACCGCAACCAGAGAAGGCAAAATCATCAAGGACGGATGGGTAGACTATGAAGGAGAAGTTGTAAGGTCTGAAGACATACAACTTGAACAGAACTGTTCTGAGGAGACCGTAGCACCGAGTCAGGTGTGGAAAGAGAAGATAGTTATACACGAAGAGGAAGCACCGTCGGAACCACCGACTACGCCATCCAGCGAATCCCAGAATGACTCGGGAAATGGAGAGTCCCGTTCGGAGGACTTAAAAACACCGAACGCCTTGCCAAGAGGTAAACTTGGTAGTTATCTTTTTTCTTTCAATTATTTAAAATAGTTTGCTTAGTTAATCAGGTTCACATCATCTTGAAAAGAAAATAAAAATGTTAAAAATAGTAAGCCCCATGTGAGTATGCTCATAGCATAAAACCCATAAGTACATCCACTGTGGTGGCGTAAAAATGAAATAAGTATATTCCTATCCTATAAAAAATTAAATTATAAAAATAAATTTATGATCCTACTAAAGAAAGTAATATTTGTTGAAGAGGCTCAACATGATAAAGGCTAGATATTTATGCTAACACTTAACTAGTTCCACAAAGCTTTGTTGTCTATTTGAGCTCCACAGAATTCAAGGATCAAAGAAGACTAGCAGACGGAGGACATCCTAATCACTGTCAGGGTGCTGCTGACATTCAAATACACCTCCACCACTTGGTAGCTACATTAGAAGAAACTACGTCAAAATCCAGCTTGGGGGAGAGCACCCCCATTTATCTAGCTAAGTATTCTACTCGCGTTTATACTTTACTCAAATAATAAAAAGATGCATAATCATAAAAACCCAAATAAAGATTTTGTGCTTATATATATCTTTGCTTAGTTTGCAAAATAAATAAATAAATAAAGTTTGCTATGAACCCTCATGATAAGCTCTCACATGGAAATGATGAATAGTTGCTCTACCATGACTAGTTCTAAGAATTGAAATCTCTCTTAAGTTTAGGCATGACTGTTATTAATTAAGATTGCTCTAAACCTGAACTTGTGGGGAGAGTACTTGATCTAAAGTCTAAGTCGTTAACGGATACGATATGGGAAGGTTGAGCTGCTGTTTATCTGTTCCTAGAGATGCTAGAATTCTGGAGAATTTTATCTTTGAAAATCTTTAAAATGTTGCATGATGAGTTCCTGTATGATGAGAGTTTAAATTCCTACCACAGCCATATATACATGCTTGCTAGACTTTGAGCCACACATTTACTTTTTACTGCTTATGAGCATTGAGTGTGGTCAAGCTGTGTAGACCCTTAGGAGCTTGTCATGTGGTTAAGTCAAGATTCACTTGCACGTTCACTCATACATGTTGCTTCTACTCCGAAAGTACGCATCCACATATATCCACCCATTTCCATCTCCAGATTCACCCAAAAATATTCTACTCCTATTCCGGGAGAGAATAGCCAAAAACATTTTTGTTTTTCCCCTGTGAAATAAATGCTCAAGTTATCTTGGTTACTACCACTTGCTATATTATTTTAGGAGATGAGTGCTCTAAAAAAAAGAGAAAAAAAAAGAAAGAATACGAGGAAATAAAAAGGGGCAAGTGCCCGGAACCTCGAAAGAAAAGAAAAAGTGAGACGAGAGGTAAAAATGGACAAGTGTCCGACAGTAGAATTAGGGGTACAAGATACCCACCTGAGAGAAAAGGAAAAAAAGAAAAGAAAATATAGAGCATCTCATTCTCCTCAAAAAAAAAGGGTTTCAAAAGAGCAAGGAAGGTATGTATCCCCTCAAAAGAGCAAAAGTAGAATTAGACTTTCACCATTGTTATCACCATCATCACCATACACCATTCATTCGCCACACATGCACATCTTGATTTGACTTATTGACTTGTTCTTCTGGATCCATGGTTTGACTATGCAATAAATGTCTTGTAAGTATGTATTAGCTGTCTCCCACCTATGAGCTCCAGATATCAAAACCTTATTAGAGTAGGGTGAGAGAGAAGGCAATGTCACTATGCCTCGTTCCAAAAATACTACATACTTTGAGAGAAGGCATATGTTGACGGTCCTTAAGTATCAAATTTAATTATCAAATAAACAAAGAAAAGGATCCAAATGAAATCAACATCTAGACTTAGGGTTTTATCTGACAGAATTCCACGAGTTTTGGTGTTTGTCTATTTCTGCAGGGGGTTATCAGGAAATACGGAAGAAAGGCCCACATGTCGGGATTACATAGAGATATCAACGTACCGCGCAATTTTCTATCATCTAGAAGACTCCAGAAGCCACGGGAACGAACGAGAAGGCAAACGGGCCCGGGGGCAGGGCGCCCGCCCACCCCCCTTGGGCGCTCGCCCAGGTGTTTCCACCAATCACAGAATGGAGTCCACCATTGCAAAGATCTCGTCGAGCTGATCGAAATGCATATATTATTTGCTATATTTGGAGTTCGGAATCAAGAGATATTAATAAAAGAAGGACTCCACATAAAAGAGCTGCGGGATTAATTGGGCCCAAATTAGATTTTGGTCCATTAAGGCCTATGTGCATTTTAATGAGATAGGGTGCAAAGTTTAGTACCACATCGCCTGCTGAACCAAAAACGCACAGAGGAGGAGGACTATATAAGCAAGGCCCCTGGCCCCTGGAGGAGAACAAGGAATTATCATAGAGATTGAGGGGTGCCCTCGAAGGAAAACCTTTTCTCTAAATAATATTTCTTTTTAGGCTTAGCAACCAATGTAAAGTAGAAATAGATCTTCTAGTTTCTACTAGATTGAGGGAGATAGAGTGGAGGTGTGGATCGGAGGAAGGCCGGCCTGTCGGTGTCTACTCCGAGTTGTACCTACGGGATCAAGTCTCCTAACCCGAGGCTTGCTTCAAAGATTCTTCAGTAATTCGACTTCTAATACTAGTAAGTTCTTGTTTTATTGTTCTTTGGTTTATGAGTTTACTTTAATCCTCTTCCGGTTGAGTATTAGAGTAATCACTTGTTAGCGTAAACGTGGTGTTTAGGCTAGGGTACTCATAGATATCCCCTGACTAGCTGGACCGTGGTAGTAGCGAGGAACGTGACATTTCCGAGTTACCTTTGTATCCCATATCTTGTTAGCAGGACGGGTAGGGTTATAGGTGCGGGTCGAACATCCTTTGTGTTGTCTAGATTCCGTGAGCCTCCCCAATAGAACAGTAGATCATCCTTACCAAGGTTAGAACGAGACTACGGTTGCAGTCTTCTCTATACATCACTCACATCGAGAGACATTCTTTGTAGCCTAAAGGGGTAGTAGCAATAGATTTGGTTAGTCAGATGCACCCTTTCTCCCAGTGGTAAAAATATAAATACGATACTCTGGAAAACCTCCCGGGTGAAATGCTCACCGATATCCGTGCGCTTGCAGATCATTTTCTAATTGCGTTACCAAATATCAACAGCATATACCATTACTGCCTTGGTAAGGATCCAGAAATACCACAAAAGAGAGACTAGAGAGAGTCATACAAGGAATCTTTGAGTTTTATTTGAAAATCTGCAAAAACTCCAAAGCTATAGTTAATCGAAGAACAAGAGACATAGCGCTTGATTAGACCGTTCTATCTTTTAACTACTCAAGACAGAAGTGACAGTTACAAACCCCATGGTGAAAGGTAATATGAGTAAGTTTTAAGTCTTAACAGTTTACTCTAACCCAGAGATGATATCTTGTTTGAACGCATTTGTATCTTTAAGGCATAAAACCACTACAGAAACTCTTGAGTCCATCTTTGCTCAGGGATGAGCAAAGGTTAAGCTTGGGGGAGCTTGTTGACGGTCCTTAATTCTCACATTTAACCATCAACTAATCATAGAAAAGGATCCAAATGCAACCAACACCTAGACTTAGGGTTTTATCTGACAGAATTCCACGAGTTTTGGTGTTTGTCTATTTCTGCAGGGGGTTATCAGGAAATACGGAGGAAAGGCCCACACGTCGGGTTTACATAGAGATATTAAAGTGCCGCGCAATTTTCTATCATCTAGAAGACTCCAGAAGCCACGGGAACGAACGGGAAGGAAATCGGGCTCGGAGGCAGGGCGCCCGCCCAACTCTCCTGGGCACCCGCCCAGCTACAGTGCCCAATCAGGACACGTTTCGCGGATTATGCTCCACCGAGGAAAACCGTGCGATCAATGTCGGTTTGATCCAACGACCCATATTCACTTGAAGGGACTATAAAACCAGACCCCCTGGCCCCTGGAGATCATACCTCTTCTACAGAATCAAAGTTAGGGTTTCAATTCTTCATCCAAGTAGAGAGGATCCCTCTAGTTCTTCTAGTTCTACCTCTAGTTCATCTAGATCTAGTTCTAGTTCATCTAGTTCTAGTTCTAGTTCTAGTTAGTTCTAGTTGTAATCTAGAAAATAGGGAGGGAGAAGAGGAGAGCAGAGGAGGAGCCAGATCTGTCGGATCTTCCTCAACATTGTACTTTTGCAGCATCTGGTTCGTTCTTCATCGTTCTCCAGGTTCTTCAATTCATAACTCCTGAGTTCTTTAATTACTTTTATTTACATTCAAGTTATTTATTGGATTCCCGCTTGCATCAAGTGCTCTAATCTTTGAAACATTAGAGTAGTAATTAATAGATTAGACGTGGTGTTTAGTCTTGCAATTACCTGGAATTGCACCCAATCCTGCGGATTGTTGTGGTAACCCTAGGGTAGTGACAGCCCTAACGGTCGACGTATTCCACCACGTTCGGATCGGTGTTTGTAGGACCGTAGTCGGAGCTTCCTAGCCCCCTTCTCGTCTCTTTCTGTGGTTAGTGTTCTGATGTCCCAAAATAGATAATCTTGAAGTAATTCTTGATTCTTAGATCAACTAGAGAACTCTCAGGAAACTTCCTCTCTTCCCACCAAAAATAATTATATAGTTATTGTTGACGGTCCTTAAGTATCAAATTTAACTATCAAATAAACAAAGAAAAGGATCCAAATGAAATCAACATCAAGACTTAGGGTTTTATCTGACAGAATTCCACGAGTTTTGGTGTTTGTCTATTTCTGCGGGGGGTTATCAGGAAATAAGGAAGAAAGGCCCACACGTCGGGATTACATAGAGATATCAGCGTGCCGCACAATTATCTTACATCTAGAAGACTCGAGAAGCCACGAGACCGAAGTAGAGGCGAAACGGGGCCAGAGACAGGGCGCCCACCCTGTCCTACTGGGCGCCCGCCCACCTCCTGTGGCCAATCACGCTCAATCTCGCGAATTATGCTCCACCGACCTAAAGGATCAAGAATAACCGTTCAATCAATGTCGGTTTGATCCTACGGCCTAGGTTCACTTGAGGGGACTATAAAACCAGACCCCCTGGCCCCTGGAGGAGACACCCCCTTGATCATTATTCATTATTCATTATTCATAGACAGTGCAAAAGCTAGGGTTTAGAGATGAGAGCTCTCCTCTCTTCTCTAAACTAGAGTAGATCTAGATAGTAGCGAGATGGAGAGCGAAGGAGGATTAGAGGAGAGGCCGGCCTGTCGGTTCTTCCTCCGGTTGTACTTCGCCATGATCAAGCTCTAATCAAGCTTGCTCATGGGATGACTCTGGTAATCTACTTCTAATTCATTATGTAATTACTAATCATGTATGTTCTGGTTCACAACTCTTTTGAGTACTTCTAATCTATAGGACCCTATAGGTTAGAGTTGTAGTATAGGTGTAAGCGTGGTGCTTAGACCTAGATTACTTGTGGATATCCCCTGACTAGCTGGATCGTGTGGTAGGCCGCGTAGGTGACAGTTACGTTGGTCCCCTGTAGTCCACCTCTCGTTAGCAGGACGGGTAGGGTTTATCGGCCTATGGATAAGCATCCTTTGTGGTGTACTCTTATCACGTGGTTCGTCCCAGACATAGACATACCCCTTTGAAGTAGAGAAACCATAGTTATCCTCTCTATTCTGCTACCATCGCCCATATACTAGAATTCCTCTAATCTCTATTCCCATATTATCACTCATTGTTATCTTACCTTTAATATTGTTCTTATTCGATTCTACCATCTTTCCTATTTACACCTATTTACTTATCTTGGTTAAGTTAGAGCGTAGATCAGTTCTCCCGTTTCCTTGTGGATACGATAAAACCTTTAACCGGGTAAAAGCTATAACGGTATCCATGCGCTTGCGGATTATCTGTTTGCGTATAAATACCATAGTACACTCTAGTGCCATGCTGGGGATGACAACCTAGTATTCAAGTGGTGTTAGCAAGTGTCAACAAGCATTTTTGGCGCCGTTGCCGGGGAAACGGTTGCTGAGTTGACTACAAACTAGTTTAATCATTTTATAAAAAAAATATATAACAAAAATATTTTCCTTTTATCCTTTGCCTCATCTCTGCTATTCTTTCTTCTTATCTAATCCTTGATCTCTGGTCTATTATGAATTCAAACATGTCTATCTATGAATTTCATAGACCTATGGGCAAACATCTCGAACCACCAAAATCTTCAAAGCCTATCATAGCATCTAGTTTTGAGATAGACCCCGAATACATAGAATTTATTCAAAAACAACCTTTCTCAGGAGAAGGTGAGGAAAACCCATACACACACCTAAGAGAGTTTTATCGAGTCTGTGACCTCCTTTGCATAGAAGGCATGTCCGATGAGACCCTTAAATGGAAGCTCTTTCCGTTCTCTTTAACGGAAAAAGCTAGACATTGGTATAAACTCAAAGTAGGGAGTGTTCATGGAGATTGGAAGGAGTTATATAGTAGTTTTCTTTCTAAATATTTTCCAATCTCCAAAGTGGTGGAACTTCGGCGTGAGATTCTTTCTTTTAGACAACTGGAAGAAGAATCTCTTGGCAAATCATGGGTCCGCTTTATTAACCTTACTCTCACTGGCCCAAAGCTTTCTATTCCAGAAGAAGTTCTTCTAATTCACTTTTT
Organism: Sorghum bicolor; assembly: GCF_000003195.3. Taxonomy (NCBI): domain Eukaryota; kingdom Viridiplantae; phylum Streptophyta; class Magnoliopsida; order Poales; family Poaceae; genus Sorghum; species Sorghum bicolor. Next base: position 38,226,886 of record NC_012870.2, on the reverse strand, counting down.
TGAGGGCCTTAGTAAGGAAGATAAGCAAACCCTTCATGCGGCCTCTGGAGGATCTTTCCACCACCTATCCGCTAGTGAAGCTTGGAATTTGATTGATTTAATGAGCGGAAAGTCTCCTAGCTTCTATATCCCTGAGAAAGAGACAGAACCAGTTCCTAGACAAGAAGAAGAAGTTTCGATAGCCAGATTACAACCACTTCAATCCCAAACTTTAGCTATCGATCCTAAACCATCAATACCCCAAAATTCTCCAAGGGAGGAAGGAATTCCGACCTTAAATCTTTTAGATGCTGATGGTTTAGACTTCTGGTTCTATAAGAGACCTTCAAGCAGGGATAATTCAAATCATTGCAATAATGTTTCTCTTAGAGAATGTCCTCATTTCTATTATGAAGAAGTCGAGGATGACATATCAAGTGAAGGAGAGCTAAGCCATATTGAAAATTCTAACACCTCCCCTTTCCTGATCACAAGTTCTAAATGGCTAGAATGTGTAGAATGGATGGATAAGGAAGAAGCCTTAATGGATTCTGACTTTGGCTCAATTTCAAATGGTGAGTTCTTGACTCCCTTTGAAGATGAGATTCATCCAACTATAGAAGAGGACATAAGTGAGACCAATTCAAGAGAAACTCTGAACATTCAGATTGGAGACGAAGATAACATTAATGAGCATGGAATTTATTTCATAGCCACTTTGTTTACTCCATGCTCATATGCAACATCTTCCCAATCTATTGGTCTCTCCGACATCACCACACTTGAGATCTCCAACCCCCTCTTCCTTTCTATTTATAAAAACTTTAAAAGGGCGGTTGTCGATGCATATGTCTATAATAAATATTGCAGATCTCGTTGAGTTGATCTAGATATAGGTTGGCGTCGGAGGGGAAACCACTTCGCCAACATAAACTAATGGTTTCCCAAGGACAAGCTTAGTGTCTTAAAATAAGCATTGATCAGATCGTAACATGAGCTTTTAATTATTTGCAACATTACCTTGTGTATTGAGCATATAAGGATAATTGTAAAAAAATATTCCTTCGGGTATTCTTGTCACTAACCTTTCTAAGATTGGAGCAAGAAGATCGGATAAATGACAAGCACAAGGTATGTCCAACCAATCGTCATACAACATTGAATTAAATTCATCCAAACTTGAATTTTGCAAAATTCAAGCTTGGGGGAGTACTTTACATAAAAACATCCTTTGCCATGTTGCTATGCTGGTTGTCCCTACCTTTGAGACATGCTCAATTTGTTAAATACTAATCACACTACTTCATCTCCACTTGAGTAGATCTCTATAAATGCTGTCATGCTACCTTTGTCTATTTACTAGCAAGTGTTGGTTTGGAAGTACTCGCCATACTTCCATTGGCATTTGAATTAAGCATGGTGCTTAGGTTAAATAGCCTTCCTTAATCTGATTAGACATGGAGTCTAGTTTGGTTATTAAACTAAAAAAACTGCTTGAGTAGATATTGGTATATTTTGTCGGACTAACCCCTGCAGAAAAACTTTTAATATCGATTTGGGAAGTCCTGAGATAAACTCATAGAGACGAAGAGAGTGACACATGAAGTTTAACAATTTGCACAAGAAGGACATAGCTCATTCATCATAGAGAGATGATCCATGGAGGGTGCCACGAACACGATGCACAACCGCTAAGAAAGGAAAGCTTCCACAAGGTGATACTGTACCATCACTTTTCAAGCAAGGTAACATCCTAAGGTACTTGACTATCACTTTTATAAGCTTCTCCTTGGTTCTGGCGTTCATATAAATAAAAGAGACAAACGTGTATGATTTACAACTCTAGATTAACCAACCCAACTGATTAAACATGTTTAGTCCTTTAATCCTTGTTCTTAGTACTACCTCCATGATCCCACACACCTAATCATATGAGCTAAAATGTTACACATTCAATCATTGAGAGATATAAAGAAAAAGACATATACATAGATAGATTATCTTTCCATAAGGTTGAGCGATCTGATCTGACAAATGTTATAAGTGCTACACTCATGAACTTATCATCCATCAACTTGTCTTGCTCACTATGCTTAAGGTTAGAGAAGAACAAATACACTTTTGGTTCTGTTGGTGTTTTCCACCAACAGGGCCCATGCACTTGATCTCTGCCTTGTCTCTATGAGCAGGTACACTACGAGCACAAACACACTGAGCAAGATACTGCTAACACCGCACTTCGAACTGCTGGGCAAACGAAGAACATGGGTGACACCGTATTAAAAGGTGCAGACGTCAAGGTCCGCACCTGAATCAAATGACGCACCTGAAGAATGAACACGGTGAGAAGTCTTGTCAAGAAGACTTAAAACATTGAACCCTCGCCGAAAGGTAAGATTGGTAGTTATCCATATTTATCCTTTCTGCATTCCCTTTTCCCTTTAATTATTTACTTTCCTTAAATAGATTATTAGTTAATCATGCTATCTTGAAAAGAAAATAAAAATGTTAAAAAAAATACTAAGCCCCATGTGAGTATACGAGTGGCATAAAACCCATAAGTACCTTCACTGTGGTGGCATAAAAATAAAATAAATATTTCTTTTCTACTTTATAAAATAAAAATATAAAAACAGGGAGTAATATTTATTGAGGAAGCTCAACATGATGAAGGCTATATATTTATATATTTATGCTAACACTTAATTAGTTCCACAAGCTTTGTTGTCTATTTGAGCTCCACAGAATTTAAGAATCAAGAAGACTCGCAGACGGAGGACATTCTAATCGCTGTCGGAATACTGCTGACTTTCAAATACACCTCTGCTACCTGCTAGCTACATCAAGAGAAATTACGTCAAAATTCAGCTTGGGGGAGAGCACCCCCATTTATCTCGCTAAGTATTTCTACCTATCTTTATACTTATATTATATTAGAATATTAAAATACATAAACTATGAAAAACCAAATAAAGATTTTATGCTTATATATATATATATATATATGTTTTCTTAGTTTGCTAAATAAATAAATAAATAAATAAATAAAGTTTGCTATGAATCTTAATAATAAAACTCTAGCATGGATATGATGAATAGTTGCTCTGCCTAATTTGCAAATTTGAAGTTCTCTCTCAAGTTTAGACATAACTCTTATAATTTAAAGCTTGCTCTAGATCTAAACTTGTGGGATGAAGACTTGATCTGAAATCTAAGTTGTTAACGGATATGATATGGGAAGGTTGAGCTGCTGTTTATCTATTCCTAGAGATGCTAGAATTCTGGAGAATTTTATCTTTGAAAAATCTTTAAAATATTGCATGATGAGTTCCTGTATGATGAAAGTTTAAATTCCTATCACAGCCATATATACATGCTTGCTAGACTTTGAGCCACACATTTATTTACTGCTTATGAGCATTGAGTGTGGTCAAGCTGTGTAGACCCTTAGGAGCCTGTCATGTGGTTAAATCAAGATTCACTTGCACGTTCACTCATATATGCTACTTCTACTCCGGAAGTACCATCCACATATATCCATCCATTTCCATCTCCAGAATCACCTAAAAATATTCTACTCCTAATTCGGGAGAGAATAGCCAAAAACATCTGTGTTTTTCCCTTGTGAAATAAATGCTCAAGTAATCTTGCTACTACCACTTGCTATATTATCTCAAGAGATGAGTGCTCTGAAAAAAAAAGAAAAGAAAAAAAATAATAAATAAACGAGGAAATAAAAAGGGGCAAGTGCCCGGAACCTCGAAAGAAAAGAAAAAGATAGAGCATCTCATTCTCCTCATAAAGTTTCAAAAAGCAAGGAAGGTATGTATCCCCTCATAAGAGCAAAAGTAGAATTAGACTTTCACCATTGTTATCACCATCATCACTATACACCATTCATTCGACACACATGCACATCTTGATTTGGCTTATTGATTTGTTTCTCTGGATCCATGGTTTGACTACACAATAAATGTCTTGTAAGTATGTATACTTTATCTCCCACCTATAAACTCCAGATATTAAAGCCTTATTAGAGTAGGGTGAGAGAGAAGGCAATGTTACTATGCCTTATACCACAAATACCACATATTTTGAGAAAAGGCATATACCATCACTGCCTTGGTAAGGATCCAGAAATACCACAAAAGAGAGATATGAGAGAGTCATACAAAGGAATCTCTGAGTTTTATTTGAAAATCTGCAAAAACTCCAGAGCTATAGCTGATCAAGAATAAGAGACATGGCACTTGACGGGACTGTTCTATCTTTTAACCACTCAAGACAGAAGTGACGGTTACAAGTCCCATGGTGAAAGGTAAAGTAATTAAGTTTTAAGTCTTGACAGTTTACTCTAACTCAGAGATGAGACCTCATTTAAAAGCATGTGTACCGTCAATTTTTAAAGATATTGCAACAACTTATGATCCATAGCTGAGTCTATCCTTACTCAGGGACGAGCAAGAGGTAAGCTTGGGGGAGTTTGTTGACGGTCCTTAAGTATCAAATTTAACTATCAAATAAACAAAGAAAAGGATCCAAATGAAATCAACATCAAGACTTAGGGTTTTATGTGACAGAATTCCACGAGTTTTGGTGTTTGTCTATTTCTGCAGGGGGTTATCAGGAATTAAGGAAGAAAGGCCCACACGTCGGGATTACATAGAGATATCAACGTGCCGCGCAATTATCTTGCATCTAGAAGACTCCAGAAGCCACGAGACCGAAGCGGAGGCGAAACGGGGCCAGAGACAGGGCGCCCGCCCTGTCCTACTGGGCGCCCGCCCACCTCCTGTGGCCAATCACGCTCAATCTCGCGGATTATGCTCCACCGACCTAAAGGATCAAGAATAACCGTTCAATCAATGTCGGTTTGATCCGACGGCCCAGGTTCACTTGAGGGGACTATAAAACCAGACCCCCTGGCCCCTGGAGGAGACACCCCCTTGATCATTATTCATTATTCATAGACAGAGCAAAAGCTAGGGTTTAGAGATGAGAGCTCTCCTCTCTTCTCTAAACTAGAGTAGATCTAGATAGTAGCGAGATGGAGAGCGAAGGAGGATTAGAAGAGAGGCCGGCCTGTCGGTTCTTCCTCCGGTTGTACTTCGCCATGATCAAGCTCTAATCAAGCTTGCTCATGGGATGACTCTGGTAATCTACTTCTAATTCATTATGCAATTACTAATCATGTATGTTCTGGTTCACAACTCTTTTGAGTACTTCTAATCTATAGGACCCTATAGGTTAGAGTTGTAGTATAGGTGTAAGCGTGGTGCTTAGAACTAGATTACTTGTGGATATCCCCTGACTAACTGGATCGTGTTGTAGGCCGCGTAGGTGACAGTTACGTTGGTCCCCTGTAGTCCACCTCTCGTTAGCAGGACGGGTAGGGTTTATCGGCCTATGGATAAGCATCCTTTGTGGTGTACTCTTATCACGTGGTTCGTCCCAGACATAGACATACCCCTTTGAAGTAGAGAAACCATAGTTATCCTCTCTATTCTGCTACCATCGCCCATATACTAGAATTCCTCTAATCTCTATTCCCATATTATCACTCATTGTTATCTTACCTTTAATATTGTTCTTATTCGATTCTACCATCTTTCCTATTTACACCTATTTACTTATCTTGGTTAAGTTAGAGCGTAGATCAGTTCTCCCGTTTCCCTGTGGATACGATAAAACCTTTAACCGGGTAAAAGCTATAACGGTATCCGTGCGCTTGCGGATTATCTGTGTGCGTATAAATACCATAGTACACTCTAGTGCCATGCTGGGGATGACAACCTAGTATTCAAGTGGTGTTAGCAAGTGTCAACAGTTATCCTTGGGCGATCTTGGATCTTAATTAGTACACTCACGTTCTCTGTGGAAAATCGATACTCTGGAATACTCACGGGTGAAGGCTACATCGGTATCCGTGCGCTTGCGGATTTTTATGTTTGCGTTTAAAATACCCAACAGAGCGCCTCGTCGACAATCGAGGACAACACGACACTCGACACGACATGAACGAACATCGATGCCGTAGACACAGGGACGCTGAGGAGTGGGGCTACAGCACCCACCGTGGCGGACGGTACGACAGCAACGAGGACCGGATGGCTCCAGAGCCACTGGGCCCTCGAGTTTTCAGCAGGGCGATCCGTAGCGCACCATTGCCAAGCCCGTTCTGACACCCGACCAGCATCGCCAAGTATAACGGTGAAACCAAGCCAAAACTATGGCTGGTAGACTTCTAGCTGGCATGCCAGTTGGGAGGCGCTCAAGGGGACGATCGGGCCATCATCCGGCAGCTCCCACTCTTCCTCTCCGACACCGCTCGCAGGTGGCTCGAGGAGCTCCCAGCTAACCAAATCCATGATTGGACCGATCTGGTCTGGGTGTTCAAGGGAAACTTCAAGGGAACCTACGTCCGCCTCGGCAATTCGTGGGACCTCAGCAAGTGCAAGCAGAAATCTAGAGAATCTCTCCAAGAGTACGCTCGACGCTTCTCCAAACAGCGCACGGAGCTCCCGCATATCCCCGACCACGACATCATTCTAGCGTTCGTCTCAGGTACCACTTGTAAGGATTTGGTGCGGGAGTTAGGCTGGAATCATCCACAGACCTCGATAAGCTGATGGATGTAGTGGCAAACTACGCCGCCGGCGAGGAGCTGGTCGGTGCTTTCTTCAGCCACGAGAACGACAAGCGGAAGGCACCACCAGACGACGATGAGGGTCCTAGCAGGGGGCCAAAAAAGAACAAGAAGAAGAAGCAGAAGGTGCGGGCAGAACAAGCTAGAGGCCCTCGACGACAATTTTGTCGCCGCGATCGAACGTAAGAAACCTCGAGGCCCCCCGGAAGGGGCCGTCTTCGACAAGATGCTCAAAGAGCCCTATCCTTACCACAAGGGAGGGGCCAATCACAAGCTCGAGGATTGCCGCATGCTGAAAAAGTACTTCGACAGCCTAGGGCTGAAGAAGGATGACCAAAGGAACGATAAAAGCGACGACAAGGGCGGGAGCAAAGACGATGAGGGATTCTCCGCCATCCATGATTGCTACATGATATACGGCGGACCGTCGATGCAGCTGACCTCAAAGCAACACAAGAGGGAGCGCCGGGAGGTTTTTGTGGCAAGGATGGCAATGCCACAATACCTCGACTGGTAGAGCACCCCCATCACCTTCGATCGCAACGACCACCCCGATAGGGTCGTCGCCCCTAGCGTCTACCCGCTCATCGTCGACCCCATCATCATCAACACTAGACTCTCAAAGGTGTTGATGGACGGCGGCAGCAGCCTCAACATCAACTACCTCGAGACCCTCGACCTCCTAGGCATCGAGAGAGCATAGCTCCAACCCAGCTCTGGCGGTTTCCACGGTATCATGCTAGGAAAGAAAGCGCTGCCAGTAGGTCGAATCGACCTACCAGTTTGTTTTGGCACGGCGGCCAACTTTAGGAAGGAGACCCTCACTTTCGAAGTAGTGGGTTTTCGAGGCACCTACCACGCCATCATTGGACGCCCGGGATATGCCAAGTTCATGGCGATCCCCAACTACACCTACCTCAAGCTGAAGATGCCCGGGCCCAAGGGAGTTATCACCGTCAGGTCCTCTTACGAGCACGCCTATGAATGCGACGTCGAGTCCGTCGAGTACGGGGAGGCGGTCGAGCGCACCACCGAGCTCGCCTTGAGGATCGAGGCCCTCGCCGCTGAGGCCCCAGAGCTAAAGCGCCACGTAGGCAGCTTTGAGCCCACAGAAGGCACAAAGAAGGTCCCGCTCAACCCCGACAACTCTGATGGCAAGGTGCTGACGATCAGCGCCGACCTTGACTGCAAATAGGAGGCCGTGCTCGTCGACTTTCTCCGTGCGAACACCGACATGTTTGCATGGAGTCCCTCGGATATGCCTGGCATACCGAGGGAAGTCGCCGAGCACTCCTTGGAGATCCGAGTCGATTCCAGACCAGTGAAGCAACCCCTGCGCCGCTTTGATGAAGAGAAGCATAAGATCATTGGCGAGGAGGCCCACAAGCTTTTGGCGGCTGGATTCATCAAGGAGGTTCATCATCCCAATTGGTTAGCAAACCCTGTACTAGTTAAGAAAAAGAATGGAAAAATGAGGATGTGTGTAGATTATACTAGTTTAAATAAAGCATGTCCGAAAGTTCCATTTCCTTTGCCACGTATTGATCAAATTGTTGATTCCACCACGGAATGTGAAACCCTTTCATTCCTTGATGCTTATTCCGGCTATCATCAAATAAAAATGAAAGAGTCTGACCAGCTCGCGACCTCTTTCATTACCCCGTTTGGGATGTATTGCTACGTGACCATGCCCTTCGGACTATGAAACGCTGGGGTGACATACCAATGGTGCATGCACCATGTTTTTGGAGAACACATAGGGTCAACGGTCGAGGCATACAACGATGATACCATCGTCAAGTCAAGGATGCGAAGTGACCTAATTCAAGACCTCGAAATCACGTTCGGCTACTTGCGCACCAACAATATCAAGCTAAACCCCGAGAAATGTGTCTTTGGCATGCCTCGAGGCATGCTCCTAGGTGTTGACGGTCATTAATGCTCACATTTAACCATCAACTAATCATGAAAAAGGATCCAAATGCAACCGACACCTAGACTTAGGGTTTCATCTGATAGATTTCCACGAGTTTTGGTGTTTGTCTATTTCTGCAGGGGGTTATCAGGAAATACGAAGGAAAGGCCCACACGTTGGGTTTACATAGAGAATTAATGTGTGTGGTAATTTTCCATAATCAGGAAGACTCTAGAAGCAACTCGACCGAAGCGGAGCCGAGACGGGCCCGGGGCCGGGGCGCCCGCCCTTGATCCTAGGGTGCCCACCCTGGTACAAGCACCAATCATAGAATGGAGTACACCATTACAAAGATCTCGTCGAGCTGATCGAAATGCATATATTATTTGCTATATTTGGAGTTCGGAATCAAGAGATATTAATAAAAGGACTCCACATAAAAGAGCTGCGGGATTAATTGGGCTCAAATCAGATTTTGGTCCATTAAGGCCTATGTGCATTTTAACAAGATATGGTGGAAAGTTTAGTACCACATCGCCTGTTGAACCAAAAAGGCACAAAGGAGGAGGCTATATAAGCAAGGCCCATGGCCCCTGGAGGAGAACACATCATTATAGAGTTGAGAGGTGCCCTCGAAGGATAACCTTTCCTCTATAGAGAATTAGGGCTAGACATTCCAATGTAGTAGATTAGTTCTAGTCGGGAGTTAGGGAGAGCGGAGCTGCGCTTTGGTTCTGGAGAAGTCTTCAGAGTTTTGGTATGTCTTTAGTTTTGGTATGTCTTTATATTTATTGAAAGACTTATGCTTTAATATATTTATCTTCTCTATTAATTTTTATGCCTTTATTATTATCGAGTAGTGTAGTTGTTATATTTTGGCATAGGATCTTCGTTCACATCGAGTGCTCTAGTTATTCATCGTAATTAGAGTAGTAATCGTTAGTGTAGACGTGGTGTCTATACTAGAGGTTACCTGAGGTTGCACCCAGTCCTACGGATTGTTGTGGTAGCCCTAGGGTAGTGACAGCCCTAACGGTAGACGTATTCCACCTCGTTCGGATCGGTGTTTGTAGGACCGTAGTCAGAGCTTTCCAGCCCCCTTCTAGTTCTCTTTCTGTGGTTGGTGTTCTGATGTCCCAAAGTGCTAATATGTGATTGCTATATCTATTCATTGTTTGTTATCATAGAATTAAAGTAATAGAGAAGTATACAGGAACCCAGGTCTCTCCCGTTGTCCTCTCGCTATGGCTATCTACGCATTTATCATAGAATTCTCACCTTTATATTATTACCTATCATATATCATTTACCCCTACTTTAGTCTAGTTGGTTTATTAAATTAGTAGATGCATGATAGTAAGTTATCAGATTCTTTGACCTTAGCTTCCCAGTGGTAAAATATAAATAACGATACCTGGAATACTCTCGGTAAAATGCTACGATGATGTTCTGTGCGCTTGCGGAATTTTTCTTATTCTTATTGGACTTAACGAATGTCAACAAGCATTTTTTGGCGCCGTTGCCGGGGAAGCAATTGGTGTGAAGATTTTGATAATGATCTTGATGTCTGCTAATTTAATGTATCACTAGCTTTAGTAGGTTTATTGTATTTATCTTTTCTGCATTTGTTTTTAGCATATTTATTTCTCCACAACATATTTATCTTTCTGCATTATTATTGCATTAGAAAATATAATAAAAATATTTTATATAACTCATTGCATCTTAAATACTAAAACCCCATGTGAATAAATGGTGTGGTGTGTAAAAGCCGATAGGGATATTCACTGTGGTGGAATTAAAAAAATATAATAAAAAAATAAAAATAAATAAACATGCATTCATCTTGTTCCATTTCCTTTTTGCTTCATAGAAAGATTAAAACCCAAAAATATATATATATTGAGAAAGAGATCTTGTTTGAACTCTGCTTAGAAGAAGAATTAAGAAAAATCTAAAAAGCTTGGACAACTAAGGCTTAAGTGGCCAACTACTAATGTTTAATCGGTGCCACAAGTTTTGTTGTCTATTTGAGTTTAACATGATTTAAAGAGAGAATCCCCAACGATCAAGATATCTTCATCACCTTGGAAGCGCTGCAATCATCACTGACATTTTGAAGCTCAAGAATATTGAAGAACATCTGTGTTGTGCAGATTCAAGATTAAAGACTATGTCAACATTCAGCTTGGGGGGAAGCAATCCCGTTATCTTCGTGATTCAGGCTTGAAGTAAAAGAGTGAAGAATAACAACAAGGTATGTCCAACCAATCATCATGCAACATTGAATTAAATTCATCCAAACTTGACTTGTTCAAGCTGGGGGGAATACCTTACACAAAAACATCCTTTGCCATGTTGCTATGTTGGTTGTCCCTACCCTTAAGACATGCTCAATTTGTTAAACACTAATCATTCTACTTCATCCCCACTTGAGTAGATCTCTATAATGTTGTCATGCTACCTTTGTCTATTCACAAGTAAGTGTTGGTTTGTAAGTACTCGACATAATTCCATTGGCATTTAAATTAAGCATGGTGCTTAGGTTAAATAGCCTTCCTTAATCCGATTAGACATGGAGTCTAGTTTGGTTATTGAACTAAAAACTGCTTGTGTAGACACTGGTATATTTTGTTGGACTAACCCCTGTAGGAAAATTTTCAATATCGATTTGAGAAGTCCTGAGATAAATTCAGAATGGAGATAAAGAGGGAGACACATGAAGTTTAACAATTTGCACAAGAAAGACATAGCTCGTCCATCATAGAGAGATAATCCATGGAACGAGACGAAGAGTGCCACGAACAAGATGCACAACCATTGAGAAAGAAAAGCTTCCGCAAGGTGATATTATACCATCACTCTTCAATTAAGGTAACGTCTTAAGGTATGTGACTGTCACTGTTATAAGCTTCTCCTTGATTCTGGCATGCACATGGATAAAAAGACAAACATGTATGATTTATAACTCCAAATTGACCAACCTAATTGATTCAACATGTTTAGTCATTTAATCTTTGTTCCCGGTACTACCTTCTTGATCCCACACTCTTAACCATATGAGCTAAAATGTTGCACATCTGATCCTTGGAATGATAGTCATGTAAAGAAAAAAAAGCATTTACTTAGATAGATTATCTTTCCATAAGGTTGAGTGATCTGATCTGACAAATGTTTTAAATGCTACACTCATAATCTTATCATCCATCAACTTTGCCTTGCTCACTATGCTTAAGGATAGAGAAGAACAAATACACTTTTGGTTCTGTTGGTGTTTTCCACCAACAGGGCCCATGCACTTGATCTCTGCCTTGTCTCTATGAGCAGGATACACTTCGAGCAAAACATGGAGGAGTTTTCCAACTCCCAGACTCTACCAAGTGAAGGACCTAGATCTACAAGCACAAACACACTAAGGAGGATGCTGCCAACGCCGTACTTTGAACTGCTGGGCAAACGAAAAACATGGGTAACACCATATCAAGAGGTGCAGATGTCAAGGTCCAAACCTAACTCAAATGACGCACCTAAAGAATAAACACGGTGAGAAGTCTTGTTCAGAAGACTTAAAACATTGAACCCTCGCCGAAAGGTAAAATTGGTAGTTATCCATAACTCAAATGACGCACCTTAGCTTCCTAGTGGTAAAATATAAATAATGATACCTGGAATACTCCCGGTAAAATGCTACGATGATGTTTTGTGCGCTTGCGGAATTTTTTTTATTCTTATTGCACTTAATGAATGTCAACACTAGGATACATACTCTCCCAGCGTGGCATCGAGGCCAACCCCGAGAAAGTCTCGACCATCACCAAAATGGGGCCGATTCGAGATGTCAAGGGCGTACGGAAGGTGACGGCCTGTTTGGCAGCACTCAGCCGCTTCATCTCACGGCTGGGGGAAAAAGCGCTACCCCTATACCAGCCCCTGAAGAAAGCCGAGCACTTTGCATGGACCGCCGAGGCTGAGGACGCTCTCGACAAACTCAAGAGAATGTTGACCACCACTCCGATCCTTGTGCCCCCTCGACCCGCAGAACCTCTACTCCTTTATCTCGCGGCAACGACCCAAGTCGTCAGCGCTGCTGTGGTGGTTGAAAGGCCAGAAGAGGGGCATGCGCTTCTAGTTTAGCGGCCGGTCTACTTCATCAGCGAGGTGCTCTCAGAAACAAAGGTCGATACCCCTAGATCCAGAAGCTAATCTACGCTGTGATTCTCGCTCGACGCAAGCTATAACACTACTTTCTTGGCCATCCGATCATGGTGGTCTCATCCTTTCTGCTGGGTGAGATCATCCAGAATCGAGAGGCCACGGGGAGGATTGCCAAATGGTCGATCGAGCTCATGGGGGAGGCCCTCACGTACGCACCTCACAAGGCTATCAAGTCCCAGGCGCTGGCTAACTTCATCCCGGAATGGACAAACACCCAGCTCCCCCTACCCAGGTCCAGGCAGAACTCTAGACAATTTACTTCGACAGGTCACTCATGTAGACGGGGGTTGGGGCAGGCTTGCTATTCATCTCACCTCTCGGCGTCAACATGAGGTATGTCATCCGAATACATTTTGCTGCGTCTAATAATGTTGCAGAATACGAGGCCCTCGTCAATGGGTTAAGGATCACTATCGAGCTCGGGGTCCGACGCCTCAATGTTCGAGGTGACTCTTAGTTGGTCATCAACCAAGTCATGAAAGCCTCAAGTTGCCATGACCCAAAAATGGAGGCTTACTACAAGGAAGTACGCATACTTGAAGACAAGTTCCATGGCCTCAAACTCATTCATGTCACACGGTGATACAATGAAGTCGCCGACAAACTTGCCAAGATTGCGTCCACTCGAGGCACTGTCCCACCAGACGCGTTCTCAAGGTACCTGCTCGAACCATCTATCGACCTAGGCACAGGGGCTAGCGTCGAGACCTCCGCTCCCAAGCCCATCGACAAGATCAAGGCCCTACTGGCAGCAGTAGAAGTGATGGAAATCGAGCAACCCCCTCGACACTCTAGTCGACCGTTTGATTGGCGTATGCCCTTCCTCGATTGCCTGATCTAGGGTGAATTACTAGAAGATCGAGCTGAGGCCCACCGTATCGCTCGATGAGCCAAATAATACGTGATCTACGGCGAAAGCAAAGAACTCTACCGGCGAAGCCCGACCGGGATCTTGCAGCGCTGAATCACCATAGAAGAAGGTTGGAAGCTCTTCGAGGATCTACACTTGGGGGCTTGTGGCCACCATGCGGCTCCTAGAACCCTCGTCGGCAATGCCCTCCGACAAGGCTTCTACTGGCCAACTGTCGTCGTTGACGCCATCGAGCTTGTTCGTTCATGCCACGGGTGCCAATTTTACGCCAAGCAAAACCACCTCCCCGCTCATGCTCTACAGATGATCCCCATCACTTGGCTGTTTGCGGTATGGGGCCTCGACCTCGTGGGCCCTCTCCAAAAGGCAGCAGGAGGGTATACCCATTTACTAGTGGCCATCAACAAGTTCTCAAAGTGGATCGAGGCTCGACCCATCACGAACATTCACTCCGAGCAGGCTGTCCTCTTCTTCACCGACATAATCCACTAGTTCGGGATACCCAACGTTATCATCACCGACAATGGCACGCAATTCACCGGCAAAAATGTTCTTGGACTTTTGTGATCGGCATCACATCCATGTGAACTGGTCTACAGTAGCTCACCCTCGAACTAACAGCCAAGTCGAGCGTGCCAATGGCATGATTTTGTAAGGCCTCAAGCCTAGAATCTACAACTGGTTGAAGAAGTTTGGCAAGAAATTGGTCGAGGAACTCTCCTCGGTCCTATGGAGCTTAAGAACGACGCTGAGCAGAGCCACGAAATACACCCCGTTCTTCATGGTCTACGGCTCTGAGGCCGTGCTTCCAATAGACCTCGAGTACGGGTCACCTTGACTCAAAGCCTACAACGAGCAGACAAACAAGGAGACCCAAGAGAACGTGGTCGACTAACTTAAGGAATCTCGAGACATAGCCCTCCTCAACTCAACAAGATATCAATAGAAGCTTCGATGCTACCACGACTAGCACGTACGAAAAAGGGACCTGAACATGGGCGACCTCGTCCTACGTCGACGGCAAAGCAATCAAGGACGCCACAAGCTGACTCCACCTTGGGAGGGTCCATACGTGGTGGCTGAGGTCCTGAAGCCTGGGACGTACAAGCTTGTGGATGAAAAGGGGGCGTTCTTCACCAACGCACTGAACATCGAACAGCTACATCGCTTCTACCCCTAGAGCTTTGAGGCTTTACATTTTCCTGCACATCTTGTACCATTGAGACCCCATGAATGAATATTTGAATAAACAAAAGTACTTTTTCAAGTAACGCATGATATTACCATTAAAATTACAATGTTAAGAAGAAGTTCTGACTATAACCCATTATAGTCGAAACTCCCTCGGGGGCTAGCACGGGGGAAACCCCCCCCCCCACAGGCTCCTAAAAATTGAACGGTTTTTCAAAAAGCTCGACGTTATGTTTTCCCCTTCAAGCCGCAAGGAAACCCCGGACGATCGAGTAGTAAAGACACTTCAAGCGCCTTAAGGGCCGAGGGACGTCGAGCCTAAGAACCCCTACGCCTCTGGGCTATGGTAACTCTACTCACTCCGTTACCCTCGAGGCAATCAAAGTCGTTTTAATGAAAGATCAATCGAGGAACACAAACTTAGGCAACAAGGCAATAAAGGAAACTCGAGCATAAAAATAACGAGTACTTACAAAAACCACGAGTCTTAAGGCCACTTAGGCCACTATGCTTATATAAGACAAGTGCTAAATATATTACAATGGGTCTAAGTACCTAGATTAGGCTCACAGGCCTTAGTCATCTCCACCCTCACCCCCATCTTCTATGCCCGCGCCGGTCTCAAGAGGGAGCACCTCTGGCTCGAACAGCTTCGCCAGCCTTTCACCAGGAACCTCTGCATCATCGATCAAGGCATGGAGCCTCTCCTCGTTCTCAGCATCGGTCTTCGAGATGTCGGTGACAAAGCCATGGGACACTACCTCCATATCATAGGAGAAGCCCGAGCAGACAACTGCCATAGCCTGCTTCACCCTAGTATGGAGTGTCCCGCACTCGGTCTCACAGAGTGGCGCCCAGGTAGCATAGCTGGTCGACCAGAGCGTCGCCTCGAGCCGCCTCCCCTGTCTCATTTGCAGGCTCGAGCTCCCAAGAGGCCGAGAGGTCATTGATCGCCATTCTGAGTCGACCTGTTAGCTCGACCTCTCCCTCAAGCCGCGCCTTAACAGATTGGGAGTCGACCTGGGCTGCCAACAGATCATCCTTAAGCCCTGTAGAGACCGAGACATGGAATCAGATGATAGAAAAGAAAATAAGCTCCAACAAAGCAAACACAAGGGCATAGAAGACTTACCGCGGATCTTCTCCTCAAGAGTCGTATTTTCAGCAACTAGGTCGGTGTTGGCCCTCTCAATCTTCTTGTAGGAATGGGCCAGCTCGGTCTTGTCAACCCGCAGGTCCTCGATTAGCTTGCCTGACTGCAAGATAGCATCCTCTTTCTCCCACAATGCCTTCTTTAGATGATCGACGTCGTCGGAAAGGTTGCGAGAGCGAGCCTGCTCCGCCTCGAGATCCTCCTAGGCCTTCCTCTCGGCCTCCTCCGTGGTGCCTCGAGCGATCTCGCTCGTTAGAAGTGCCTCCTTCATCCCAGCGTAATTGCTCCGGGCGGCAGCAAGGTGTGACTCGACGAGCCTCTTCCCCTTGTCTAGCTCGATAGCGTCGCCCTTATACCGAGTCGCTTCCTCCTGGCTTTAGCAGCCGCTTCCTCAGCCGAGGCAGCCTGCTCCCTCAATCGAAGGGCCTCCTCCTGGACTTTTTCTGCTGCCTCCTTAGCAACATGGGCATCCTCCTCCACCCGATAAATCTTCCAATTGAGGCTGGCTAAGGTTTTCCAAGCTTCCGTCAGGGTGGCCCCTTTCTTCTGCTTCTCCTCCTCGGCCATAGCGAGCTCCTTGTACGCCTTAAGGAGCTTTTCTTGCGACTTGAGGAGCTGATCCTTAAGAAAAGGGATCTACTCCCAGCCACCCCTTGTTGCATGAATGAAGCCCGATTTCAGTCGGGAGGTTTCCTTCAAATCCTGCAATAGAACACGAGGCCGTAAGCACACCGACAAGGTATAAAGATCTGAAATAATGAATGTCGAGATGTCCTTACAAAGAAGGCCTCGCCCAAGCTATTGTTGATGATGTTGGACATGAGACCCATGACGTGCTTCATCCAAAGACGAAGCTCTTCAAGATGCTCCCATTTCTCGGCCTCTTTCCGGTCGTCCATCATGATGTTGGGCTCGTCTGGAGACATAGAGCATCGAAGGCAGATCCTCTTGGGCCCCCAGTGCTCGAGCTCTTCCTTTGTGCGCTCCTTGACGCCCCAGATAAGCTCCTGCACCGTCTCGAGCGACCCCCCATGACGCAAAAATAGGTCGATGAGGGAGGGGTGTTGACGGTCCTTAAGTACCAAATATAATCATCAAATAAATAAAGAAAAGGATCTGAATGCAACCAACACCCAGACTTAGGATTTTATCTGATAGAATTCCACGAGTTTTGGTGTTTGTCTATTTCTGCAGGGGGTTATCACGAAATATGGAGGAAAGGCCCACATGTCGGGTTTACATAGAGATATTAATGTGCCGTGCAATTTTCTATCATTTAGAAGACTCCAGAAGCCACGGGAATGAATGGGAAGGCGATTGGGCCCGGGGGCAGGGCGCCCGCCCTCCCCCCTTGGGCGCCCGCCCTGTTGTAGAGACCAATCAGGTCCCGTCTCGCGGATTATGCTCCATAGACCTAAAGGATCATGGATCACCGTTCAATCAATGTCGGTTTGATCCGACGGCCCACGTTCACTTGAGGGGACTATATAAGCAGACCCCCTGGCCCCTGGAGGAGAACAAGTTCATCATAGAGTCGAGAGGTTCCCTCGAAGGATAACCTTTCCTCTACATAGACTTAGGGCTTACCATCCAATGTGAGAGTAGACTAGATCTACTAGATTGAGAGAGATAGAGTGGAGGTGTAGATCGAAGGAAGCCCGACCTGTCGGTGTCTACTCTAAGGTTGTTCCTGCGGGATCAAGTTCTCCTAACCCGAGGCTTGCTCCTAGGATTCTTCAGTATTTCGACTTCTAAATTCTAGTAAGTTCTTGTTTTATCGTTCTTTGGTTTATGAGTTTACTTTGATCTCTTCGCGTAGAGTTTAGAGTAATCATCTCTAGCGTAAACATGGTGTTTGGGCTAGGATACTCATAGATATCCCCTGACTAGCTGGATCGTGGTAGTAGCGAGGAACGTGACATTTCCGAGTTACCTTTGCAGCCCATATCCCGTTAGTAGGATCGATAGGGTTTATAGGTGCGGGTTGAACATCCTCTGTGGTGTCCAGATTCCGTGAGCCTCCCCAACAGAACAGTAGATCATCCTTACCAAGGTTAGATCGAGATTACGGTTGTAGTCTTCTCTATACATCACTCACATCGAGTCACATTCTTTGTAGCCTAAAGGGTAGTAGCAATAGATTTGGTTAGTCAGATGCACGCTTTCTCCCAGTGGTAAAAATATAAATACGATACTCTGGATAACCTCCCGGGTGAAGTGCTCACCAATATCCGTGCGCTTGCGGATCAATTCCTGACGGCGTTACCAAATATCAACAAGGGGAATCGCCCATCATCATCGATAGAACCCCACATCCCGGTCTCGTCCGCCTCGCCGCCACCAGAGGTCCCGGTCTCGTCTTCCCCACCAGCACCAGAGGTTCTAGCCACGTCCTCCCATGGCCGCCGACCCTCTACATAGCCCAGGATGATCCCCTCAATGCCATAGAGGGTGCCTTTAATCTCTGAACTCGGATCCGCTGGCGTGCGTATGGCGAGCGCCAGCGCCACGACACCGTCCTCCTGTCGTGGCTCAGTCGGGACGGTGGCAGGCCCCCCAAGACGAAGCCATCTTCTGGAGTCGTGGGGCCATAAACTGGCAGCTCCTCCTCCCCTATCTCAGGGCCCTACCCTTCCTCGAGCTGCTGCTGCTGCTACGGCTGCTGCGATTGCTGTTCATGCAGACCATGGGGTTGTTGTTGCTCGAGCAGCTCCTCTAACTATTGCTGCCACTACCACTGTTGTAGTTCAAGCTCCTGCAGCTCTTGCTGCCAGTGCGGCTCCAGCTGTTCCTCGAGCTGCTGCTATTGCCCTTGTTGCTCCTACAGCTCCCGCTGCCGCTGCTGCTCCTACACCTCTTGTCGCTGCTGCTGCTCCAGTAGACGACTCTACTCCTCCTCTTCCTCTTCTTTCTTCTGCTTCTCTTCCTTCCTCCTCCTTTGCTCTTCTTCGGTCTTCTTCTTCTCTTCCTCGATGGAATGGAGCCCAATGGGCCATGGCGTCTGCCCCTCGACTCGAGGTACCTTAGTCACCTTGTCTACGGCGCGATCACCCGTCGAACACGGGCCATCCCTGGATTCATCACTAATAGTGATTGGGTCGACCTCTCCCCCTAGCTTGGGTGACTCGGGGCCCCTCCTGACCTTGGGGGCGAGTCGTTTCACCCTAACCAGGGAGTGGCGTGACGCCTTTCGAGACATCACCCCCCTCCGACGGTCGAGGCGGGGTCTCGTCATCACCAACAGGCGGTCGTGAGCCAGGAGAACCTGCATACGTCCCAAACCACACGTGAGTCACAAGGAATCTTTACGATAAGCAGAGCCAACCTTGAACCACAAGAGAGAAGCCATTCACTTACCCGGAATCTTGGAGCTCGCCCCCACCTTGAGCCTCTTGGCGGTCGAGGACTGGGCCTGCCCCAACTGCCTCTTCAACTTGAACAAGAGAGAAATTGATGCAGGTCGATCAGCGTCAACAAACAAATCAATCAAAAAGACAGCGTGGTGGTTTTTAAAAAAATCTTACCCCACAAGGAGGACGACCCTCGTACCAGTCCTGCGGCCAGGAGGCCTCGAGCTGCCACGAGTCGAGGCCCCCAGTTTCTCTAGGACAAGAGCGGGCCTCGGTTTCACTCTCCCCGCGTGACGATCCTCAGGACTAGCACTCCTCCGACGCCCTCCTCCCTAGCTCAAGGACGCCACGGCGGCACGGCCCCGAGATAGCGGCCCCGTTACTGAGGTCTTGACCCTATGGCCCGGGCCAAATGCTTGAGGAGATCATGGCGGAAGAACTGCCCGACCTTGGGTGGTGGCACGAGGCGTGTCGGTGCGCGAATGGCGAGGCGACGCCTCCTTTTGGCGCCCATCATGATCCCCGCCTTGTGGCCCTTTCGAAGCCTCCGCACGCGACGAAGAAGTGTCGGTCTGTGGTAGGCCTTGCAGGACCCGGTCGAGGCGAGCCGCCATCCCCTCAGAGTCATCGTCATCATCGTCGTCGTCACCATCATCTTCATCGGGTGATTCTTCCTCAGGCTCCCCCTCACGCCTCTGTTTAGCTCATCGTTCCTCGAGTGCCTAACGCTCGAGGTTCTCCCTCTTCTCCTTCTTCTTCTCCATGTCTTTCACAGACTTGTGCTTCTCTGTGGAGGCGCACCTTTTCTCGCGCTCAGCGTCATCCTCCTTCACCGGAGGCTTAGAGGACCAGGCGTCAATCGCCCCCTGGCAAAATAGGCACAAGTCTTAGAAAAATTGGAAAGGAAACAACGAAACCAACAGGAAGGGTCGAGTGACAACAACTCGAGGGGCTTACCAGATCATAGTAACCTTCCTCAGGCTTCATGGGGAAGCCGTTCACCTGCTCCGGCTGGAAATCACCCGTGATGGTTGCCATAAACCTAGCAGCAACCTCCTCGTTCAAAAGTGCCTCGTTAGACATTCGGCACGCCTCGAGGTCCCATAGTGGAACGTGGGGGCCCATCTCATCCATTCTCAGCGGTCGAGACATCAACGGGAGTACCCGTCGATGGTGGACCGCCGAGAGAACGAGTGCGGCGGTCAAGCCCTCCTCGCATAGACGCTTCAGAGCGTCGAGAAGGGGGCGAAGCCGGGCCTAGAGAGTCTTGACGACGCCATAGTTCTAATTATCCGGGCGCTTCGAGATCAACCGCCTGGTGTAGACAAGGAAGAAGCTATCATCGTTGTGGAGATAAAACCATTGAGAGTCCCACTGGGCATGGTTGGACGTAAGCCCAGTGGGGATGTACTCTCGAGTCTCTTCCGCATGGCCCATCTTCTGGACTAGGTTGAGGCAGCCGGCTCACACCAGTGGTCCCGCCGGGAGCACGGAACAGCTCACCCTGGTAGAGGTGGAGCCACAAGTCCCAGTGCGGCATCACCCCAAGTAGCCCTCACACACCGCGGCAAAGATAACCGCAGCGGAGATAGCATTGGGGGAAAGTGTTGGAGCTTGACGCTGTAGTGGTGGTAGAGCGCCCTTATGAAGCGGCTCAGAGGATATCCGAGCCCGTGGTGATGGAACTTGGCGAAAGAGATGATGTAGCCCTCTGGCGGAGTCGGCTCCTGGTGCTCCACTGGCGGCGCGATCCACTCAGGCCATGTCGAGGAAGAACGGGGGCGCAGGAGCCCTTCCTTCTCTAAATCCCGTAACCGACGCTCCATCATGGACGACGGACGCCACTCATCGGTGGCAATAAGCCTCACCGGCATCTTGCTAGGTGGTGGAAGATGCCTCTACGGATCTCTCCGCTCGAGAATGTGTTGTGCCTCAGGTGCACGAGAAGATGCAGAGGAAACAAGGGCGAAAGTAATGGCAGGATGCGGAAGGGACGACAGCCGGACAAACCCCCAATATTTATAGACACCTCGCAACGGGCAGATCCGACAATCGCGGTAACCTCCTCCATGAATGCACCGCCTAACAGTTCTATTTCTCTCTGACAGGACGTTATGGATTCCACCAACAGAACCTCGTCGCAACGGCCCCCTCCTAAAAAGGCGTGCCTAACGGGCAAGAAAGCGAACCGCCGCAACTCTTCCTTCCGTCGCAAGGTAAGATGGGCGCATGCCGCCATAAGAACCTCGAGGGAGCGTAGACCGGCCCACCGGATGGCTTCGACGGTCGCCCTCGAGTATCCAAGTTAGGGACACCCAGCGAGAGGTCGAAAACGAGGCATGCCTCGAGGACTCGCTGGGAGTATCCAAGGCAGAGGCAAGAAGGTCGAGAGGAATCCCCATGGAGGGAGGCGTCGAGCCGCTGGACTCTATCAAATGAGACTAGTAGCCTAGCTTTAATAAGAACGCCTCTGGGCTACAGCCAACCCCATCGAACGGGGCATGGGTTCTTGCTTGGATTACTCGATAAAAGCTCACCGAGGACAATGACGCTCGCTCCATCGGGAGTACGTCACGCTCCTAGCCTCAAAGAGGTAAAACCAGCCAATGAGGGTCGGAGGTTCCCTTCCAGAACGAACGACCTTCAGTGGAAAGGTAAATTGGGAGCGGTCGCATCTGAAAAAGTAATACAGCCCTCGAAGGAGTCCAAGACTCCTTCAAGGTCTCGGGGGCTACCCCCGCGGGGGTTGCTCGCGCGACCCCCATAGAAACTCAACCATCGGAAGAACCCCTGCTCGAACACAAGTGCTCGAACAGGGGCTCGGGGGCTACTATTGAGGATGTCAATAGGGGGTACCCCAGCCAACACTCACAATGAGAAGTTTCACAAACAATTTGAGACTCAGGCTCGACGCTCCAGCATAAATACGGGATCACTAAAGCCGCGGTTCGAACCGAGACATAGTGTCGGCCATAGCCTCAAATACGGAAATAGGGTCGAGCGAATCAGCAAAGGGCTCGATAGCCAATGATCGTCGATTACGGAAAGAGCGTCGAGCGAATCGACGAGCCTCGAGTGCAAGAGCGCTCCCAGCCGCCTGTTGCGGGTAAGGGAGCCAGAGCATTAAATGCGCCTGCCATGCTCCTACCTAACCCAACAATCACAGGAAGCGTGATAGGGGAACAAGCACCCGTCAAATCTCTACTTTCTCCAGCTTTATCCTCAATATTGGAGAAAAGTACAAACTAGTACAGTGCAGCAAGCATAATATCCCATCGCGACCCCCCTCGAGATGTTCAAGGTCAGCGCTCCTGCATCACAAGGCTACCTGTGCCACCTGACCCTCGAGCAGGCACGCTCCTTCCCAGGGAAGGATCAAGCGATGGAAGTCAGCGCTTCAACCACTCCAGACATGACTACTGCCATGACGTACAAGCGTGCTCGCGCCTAAGCAAATACCAGACGATGTACAGGGGTTGAATTCAGAGAACGCACGCGCCATCATCACCAACCCAGTAATAAGACGGCTCGAGGCCACGCCGGTACGGAGGCCTCGAGTAGGACAGCGCCATACCCCCATCGAGGCCTACTCTAACATCTACACCCTGTAATCTAGGTCTCCCCTTGGAACTATAAAAGGGGATGCTGAGGACGATATCGAGAGAGACATCTAGAATACATGATCCACACACCATCACAACCGACTAGGACTTAGAACCCTCAGCAACATTCACTTGTATTCGCCCCTGTACGAGCACATAGGTGCAAGATAATACATACTCTCCCCCCCCCCGTTGGACGTAGGGCCTTCTTTTGTCCGAACCAGGATAAATCTTTGTGTCACTCTTGCATCACCATCCGGAAAATGGAGCACACATACAAATTCACTCGTTGGTGTCACCCCCCGGGGTCAAAACACCGACAGGCATGTTAGGTTTAGTCCAAGACCTCTGGACCCTAGCTTCGTACATGTTTTGACATTCTATTTAATGTCTTATATGGTGTCAATTATGTAGTCCACTAGTTTGTTAAATTTTATGTCTACTACTTCGACTTGTTTCACTACCTCTACAATATTGAACTTAATATAACCACTACTAATAATAAAACCATAAACAAATATAACATGTGCAATAATACTTGAAACATGGCAAAAAAAACTAGTTAACACATAACATGACCTACATACGGCCTTACTTAAAGTCCATTACATGATACCGCATTGCATAGTCCAACACAATCATAAAACTAGCATTAATAAAAATTACTGAGTGCAACGAGGCCACTTTCCCTTCCTCTGTGCATTGGGATTCTCCTCCATCACTGCCTTTGCTCGGCGCACACGCTCAAGCTTCTTCTCTCTCTCCTCCCTTAACGCAGCAACACATCTCCTTTCCTCCTCTTCCTTGTGCTCCTTCTGTAGAGCCTTCTCTTTGCGTCTCATCTCGAATATCTTCGCACGCTCTGCATCCCACTCCTTCAGGCTTTGTAGAAGCCACTTGTCCGACTCCTCAATCTCAGTGTCGATCCACTGCTCAAAATCACACAACGGTGGAGGGGTCTGCAATAAAATAATTTTTATAAAAAAATAAATAATGTTCATATGACATAAACTACGTAATGCACAATACAATTCTCACAATATATTTGTTGAGGCGTTGTTGTGGCGTAGGCTTCCATGCAAAATTGGAACACATCCAATACCTCTGGTTATAGGTTTCCTCATCTTCAGAAATTTCTACTTTACAAGAATCACCACAAAAGCACATGGGTCTTGGAACACCGCTAGAGAGAGGCTTTAGGTCGTACAGACTACCGGCCATCCATCCATAGCTACAATTTAAACATATTCCGTTCTAATAAGCGAAAAAAATAATAATAAACCATAAACCTAGGTTCTTCGTCTATTGGAAATTAATAAGAACATAAACTAAAAATAATAATTAAGAGATTACCTTGGCTTACTAGCTTTACGACGTCTTGGCATCCTACTGTTACATAATAAATAAATTAATAATCACTGTCAGCATTAATCTAAGAATACATGAAATATATACCAAAACACAAGATAAAAAATGAGGGGAGAGAGATTACCTTGCTAGCGAAGATCTACGGATCAATTCCAAATTTTAACGGTCAAAATTAAAGATTTCAAAAGATTGGGAGGGTAGAGGAGAGCTAGAACCCGACAGTGAGGAGAAATGAGAGCACTCTTGGGCGGGGCAGGGAAGATGGGGTGTGCGTTATAAATCTGATCTCGGTGCCCAGATCTGTGGCTCCGAGGTCGGATCCAAAATCTGTGGCTCCGAGCTCGGTGCTAAGATCTGCGGTTCCGAGCTCGGCGCCAAGATGTGAGGCTTCGAGATGTTTTACCTCGGAGCCAGGGTTCTTGGCGCCGACTCCTTAGGTCCAAATTTCGAATTAAGTTTCCAGACGGGACAAATGTAATTTTTTTTAAAAAAAAAGGCTAAAACATAAAAATATTGGGGGCGCTTAAGCCGCAGCAGCAGCCTGGTGACAGGTCCGGTGATGCTATGAAGGCAGCGCTTTTTCAGCGTTCCGGTTAATAAAGGGGAAAAGGATAGTTGAAGAAATGACAGGATACGTAAGAGTTACTAAGAAATGCTGCTGGAAGGGGACAGGCGGGCGTAACGTTACGACGGCATCAGACGATCTAGGGGTTACGACAGTCTGTAGAGGTAATAAGACTGACATCTTAAGTGGCTTGTAATTGCACATATACGCTAAGGGCAGTCCCGATGCACAGTTTCTTGGTTCACATTCTAAGAGAGAAATAGAGCAATTGATGGGTTGTAGAAACTATCATTCCCAATGCTTAGTTTCTACATGCATTTATATACTAGAAATTAACTTAAATGCTACACAATAAACTAGTAGATCAACTGTGGCAATCATCTACGTAGCCTGATAGATGCACCTTTGTTATCCTTTTCCATTTCCCTTTTAACATATGCAGACCACTTCCTTTCACCCTTTACAACCTTCCAAAAGTGCTTCAGCGTGAAATCTTTATCGTTGTGGTCTTTAGCATACATCGTTTCAGCCATGTCCATCATTTGGTCATCACTATAACCACTTCTATAGACTTTGGTGATACTTGTCCAGCAGCCATGGAACTCCATCACTGGTTTCTTAATACGATCCCAACGGATCTTCAATTGGTTCCGGTTTCTTCTACGACTAACCTTTGTGCCTTTGTTATATTCTTTAGTTACAGCCGACCAATATTGATCTCCACTCCTATCGGTTCCTTCAACTGGGTCCTTTGAGTGCATCAGCCAAGCAGCAGCCTATATTCATAGAACAACAACATCAACAACACATTTATGCAAACAGTTACGATCAAGTTTGACAACAGTAAGGAAAGTTGCTTACCAATCTGACATCCTCTTCTTTTGTATAATTTAATCGCCTCTCAGTCCTCTCATCTTCGTTCGTTTCATCCGCATCAAGAACAATTGTTTCTTTCTCATGTGCATTGCTCTCAGTTGGTCGGGTTCTTTTCAAACTGGTTGGCGAAATTGTACTGGTGCCTCTTGTATTGCCAACAAAATGAAAAATTTCTGGAGCACTGTTTAAGTTTAGCAAATTTGTAAACCCTCCTTGTGGGTATATCCTACAAATAGAAATATTCAATTCCTTACCAACTCAATTACAACTAAGGAAGCAACATGTCCAGTGAGGAACAAACAAGATACTATGTGTCACATTAACATCTACAACATGGCAACATGACTGTGTAATTCCTTTATTCCCAAATAGATAAATCATTACGACAATATGTGGTAACTTAGACAACATGGCAACTTTCTATTATTCAGTTGCCAATCAATAATTTGGTTCGACAGAAATAGGCAACCTCTTCCCTATTGCTTGCAGGAAAGGATATACTGTAATGGTAGGCATTGAAATAATATTGCAGCATATATATAAACAAGGTACTGATTTAACTTGAGTACCAAATGACAGCATGAAACAAGCTACTATTCAGATCATAAACTACAAGAATAATGACCTCTATTGCTAGGCATCCCTGTTCTTACTGAAACCTGAATATATTCAGTATCATAATTGACAGACCTCACAACACTAGACACAAGCACTCATACCCAATTGCATTCAGCACTAGAACCTGAATAATGACTACAAGAACCTGGATAATGACTGCATCCTGTGAGGTAAAATTGTTACCCTTCACTTGAGCCCAACGAAGAGGATTGTTTCCACCACTCAGGAAAACCGGCAGCTCGAAGACTCTCAAGCGTTGGAGATGTTTCTGCAGGTAGGGCGCTGGGTTCACCGACATCCAAACTCGATCCATCCGCAGGGGCAACCGGAGCAACAACACGTCGACCATTGACGGCGCCCAGAGCACCCATGCCTCACCCTGCCTTCCCTTGCCTGGAACTTGACGATGGAGGCCGAAGTGCATTCATGGTCCCAGAGATTTGGTATGGATTTGGGGGAGGATGGCTAGGGTTTGGAACTGGGGGCTTCGAGAGGGATATTTGGAGGCAGTGGCGGTGGGTGAGGAACCAATCGAGCGAGCGCGGGAAGATGTTGCTCGCGCGCGGGAAAGGAAACTGGAGGCGGGATGCTGCCGGAAGTGCGCGCGCGAGCTGCAGCTCCGTCGATGGCGGGAGCAGTCCGCCGTGGAAGAAATCGGCGCGAGACGCCGAGCACGCAGAAGAGGGAGGCGGGAGCAGCAGGGGCGCGCGCGGGAAGGAAAGGGAGGCGGGAGCAGCAGGCGCACGCGCGGGAGAAAGGGCGCCGGCGGCGGCGGCTCACGAGATCCGGCATTGATGAGCTCGACACCGCTCGTTTCTCCCCAACGCGATTTTGGCCGAGTCTATCTGCCTCGTTGCTAACGTCGACTCCGTTTCGTGGTCAAGAAATGGTTTCTCTATTTTCCCTCCTCTCTCTTCATTTATTCGAGTGCCATGTCAGCAAAATGATGAGGTGGCAGGGTAATTAATAGAGATAGAAACTGGTCATTAATTGCCATTGGAACTGCCCTAAGGCCATTCTTTGAGGATTTCATATCACGGTTTTCAACGCATCTTGGTTTTAGAAATAGTACAACTCTCTACTCCTATAAAACATTTATCATCTCTTTTTGTTATCATTAATATAATGTCACATCAGCATAATTAATGTCTATTAAATTCAGGTGAAACCCTATTAGCCTAAAGGTCACATCTAATTTAATGAACCGAAACCACCTAATTACCAATAGAGCGCTTGTTAGGGGCTGTTGAGCTCCATATAGGCCGTAGCTCTCCATGATCTTCTTTTTTTAGAAAAGTCTGAATTATTGCCTTAAAAACTAATAGTTGAATTGATTTACTCTCCTAACTATTTCAGTTGCTCCTAGTATTTAGGGAGTGTTTGCTTATAGGAACTAAAATTTAATATGTGTCACATCAGATATTATATGGGGTGGTCCATGGGGTATTCAGATACTAAGGTCATCTTCAGTGGAAGTTTCATGACTTAGTTTCCAATACACTAACTTGTTCGTTTGCCTAATAAACCATAGTAGAAAGTACTGTTTGCTGATTTATTGTGAGAGAAAAAACACTGCTAAATGGCTGGCAGATTCGGCTGATAAACTCAAGCGAACAAGGATGCCCCATAAAACTCTCTCTACTCTTGTGGAACTCTTATAATCTCTCTCCTCATTAATATTATGCAACATTAGCATATTTAATGTCCATAAAACTCTAATAAAACTCCATTGAGATTGGCGTAATAGGAAAACAAATTACAGATTGTGTCAGTACTCTGCGAGACAAATTTATTAAGCCTATTAATCTGTCATTAGCATATGTGTGTACTGTTGTAATTAGTGTCTAATCATAGACTAATTAGACTTTAAGAAAATCATCTCACAAATTAGTCTTTAGCTATATTTTTAATTTCGTAAATGGTCTATATTTAATTTAATACTTTATGTATGTGTTTAAACATTCGATGTGATAGGGACTAAAGTTTAGCAGCAGTAGTGAAATGGGGCCTTAGGCCTTAACTAGATCTATTATTTTGGCTTCGTTTATAAAGTTGGGTTTTAATCACTACTTTTATAAGCTGATATTGAACATCATATCATTGTTTTGATAAGTTAGGGATATATTAACACTACAGATACTAAATTCTATGAAACATAATAGTAAAAATTTCATAATATATTTTTAACACAAACCATGATTTTCTATATCATTTTACCAAACTTGAAATTAAAACATAACTTGTCCAGAAGAAAACAAAAAAGACAACTTATTAACTGAAATAGTTGGGGAAGTAAATTGAACAAATGATGCTGATATTATTATTTTTTCTATAAAATTAGTCAAACTTAGAACATATTCACGGTTTCTTAATATTTCTGAAGTGTACAACCAATGAAAATGATCTATGAAGCATACAAAACTATGTATGCTCCTCAGAAAGCATTCCACCACCCTAGCCAAGGATGGCTCTGGAAAGCGACTGTCTAGGATCAATGCCGGCAACGTCAAGTTTAGGACATGAGCCAACATTTGTCCTAATATGCACAATGGATCTGTTTATAGTTGAGTCCTTGAGAAAGTTGTCTGCCCTAGCAACAATCTGTGTCCCA
The DNA here is from genome assembly GCF_000003195.3 of Sorghum bicolor. NCBI lineage: Eukaryota > Viridiplantae > Streptophyta > Magnoliopsida > Poales > Poaceae > Sorghum > Sorghum bicolor. Next base: position 38,197,926 of record NC_012870.2, on the reverse strand, counting down.
TTTTGATTACCTATGGTTGGGTTAAATTGTTTGGGTCAGGCAATTTTATCATGTTGGCTCATGTCCCTATGTGCCGATGTATGCATAGGCCAGCAATTGATGGCCCAAAAAACAAATACACAACAGTTCGCCTAGAAAGCAAAAAAAGTCATGGATTGTGCCGTCCTCGTGATCTCACATAATTATTGTGATCAGCAAGTCCCTCGATCCATATACATCGTGTATTAGTTATTATTTGTTTAGCATTCTAGATTGTTAGCCTGTTACTGTTAGGGTTCTAAACTTGTAGTTCTTAAGTACTTGCATACTTTCATAGTTTACTGAGTTCTGAGAAGATGAAGAGAAAATCAAAGCACTGACATAATGTTCCATTTGGATCTTTAGAAATAAAACCCATTCTAAAAGTCACACTCTAGGGCCTTGTTTAGTTCCTGAAAAATTTTGCAAAATTTTTCAGATTCTCCGTCACATCGAATCTTTAGACGCATGCATGGAGTATTAAATATAGACAAAAATAAAAACTTATTGTACAGTTTGGTCGAAATTGACGAGACGAATCTTTTAAGCCTAGTTAGTCCATGATTGGACAATATTTGTCAAATACAAACGAAAGTGCTACAGTGTCGATTTCTCAAAAAATTTTGGAACTAAACAAGGCCTAGGTACAAATCCTGCATATTGGCGTATCCACATGGGGAGGGAATCTGTGTGCTGCTGCAGGTGCTGAGCAGAAATAGTGTAGTGGTTGACAGAAGCTGTTTCTGTTTCTCACGTTGCAAATTTGACACAAGCCAGTATCTGAACTTTGAAAAGTGCTAGAATATCAAATTCCAAACCAAGTAGCCAGATCCATATAGTAGATTGCAATTCAACCAAAATGAATGAATCCAAACAGACCATAATAGTTTCTGTTCTTTTTATTATTATTTTTTTCTGTTGTAGCTTTGACTGTCTTTTATATGAATTGTTCATCCTATAATCCAACTTGTACTAAAACAACTATACGTTGTATTTATCATATTACAAATGAAAAAAAAATGTATAGCTAAAAGCGCCTGCAATAATATCATGTTTTCTCAAGGATCATCAAAACTATAGACAGTCATAACCCCAGCCACATACCAGACTGTATTTTTAACTGTATCACATTAGCCAGATATATTTATTAGCTCATAACATCTGCAGTAAACATGCACACACACTTTAGTGCCAAGATATTAAGACTTAAGTGGCGACAATATCGTTTTTCTTAGTAATAGATATAGAGGTTCTAGAACATTTCAGACACCACATAAATATGTAACTCGCCAAGTACATCTAAACTCAGGCGTAATTACACACGGTCATTCTCATCCTGGTACATCTTGAGGATTTGTGCGCATCTAGGAAGGGCAACGTCCTTCTCGAACCCCAGAGCATTTGCCAAACGAATGTTGGATGCAACCCCATTGTTGCTGGTGAGGAAGACAGGGGCCCTCTCACGGCCAACCACAACATTGGAACACCCCTTGTCCGGGCTGCTCACAAGGATGGACTCGCAGAGCTCATGCTCATGCTCATCAGCGACAAGGATGTTGTAGGTGCCAGTGCGATCAGTATGTCCCTCGAAGCTGCATGTGTTTGCCCCAGTGGTTTTCGATTTGCAGTCGACTCTCACCTTAGCTCCTGTGTAACAACAAAGAATGTCATCACTAACAGTCGCAAAGAAAGAAATAGAAGAATATCATATCACCAAGGCAAAGAAACAAATACTAGATGACTAGTAAATGGCAGCTAAATGTTGCTCAAAAACTTTTAATTACATATAAACTAAAGTTGTTGCTTTTTCAAACTTTTTAGCTCATCACAATATTATCTCAGCCAGATCTACTTGGAGATCTCAGCTCTAGTTTTCTTTCCCAATTTGTTGCTCCCAGCCATGCTCACCCCTAGGCGTCACCTAGTCATCTGGCCGCTTTTCCAATCGAAGCATCATATCTGCCACAACCTCTATGTGTGTGCATGGCGTAGCCTCACATGGAAATTTGACCAAGGGAAAATTGTGCGCCTATACCTCTCCACGAGAAGTGCTCCACAGACTCCGCTGATTTCACCTCTGACCTCCACTTTATCAACTCATGCCTCTGACATCCAACCTCTGCCCCATCAATTCATGGTTGCTTTCATTTCTACATGGGCTCAGCGTCTCTTTCTTCTGCTCGCTTTCCTGCCAGCAGCCCAGCACCCTTCATGTCGACTCACAGGTACCTCAGCTTCACCCCTCCTCTGCTCTTCCTCTCCCTTCCTCTGTTCAGAAGTATGAACTATATTTCTCATGCTTGCTTAGATCTTGAACTTGGATATACTCCTGTGATGTGGTATGCTGCTTGTGCTTGGATAGTTGCACTGGGCATGAACTGCTATGGCTAGTTGGTGGGTGACTGTGCATGGGCTCTAGAATTGGCAGGACAAAGGTATGTATCAATGTATGTTTGTTCTGCTCTAGTGTACGTGAGGGTATGTGTATGGCATCACCTCGCCACACCTTATTGGCCTAGGCATCAGAAAGGGTCTGGGTCAGCACGCCTCTCCATACTGCATTAATAATCAAGCTCCCAATCAAACGAAAAGGTAAACAAAATCACATTTTTTTGCATCATGAGTCTACTCCATTTCCAGGAATGCAGCTGCTTCTTTTAGTATTCAATGCATGTCATGTAGTCATGTTACATTGATGGTAGAACATTACAGATGAAACATGTTTACCATGCCTGCCAGGTATTGCCCTGTTCTCTATTTTTTTGACCGAAGTCAGCAAGGGAAATCCCAGCCTATTTTTTCATTTTTTTTTTGATAATGCAGACCTGTTTAAATTCGCTCCCATGGGGAGTCGAACTCAGGTCTGCTGGTGCTACTCAGGTGCTCTAACCACTAGGCTAGAGGCCCTTTCGCATTGCCCTGTTCTCTAAGCAATACAATATTCCAATAATGGCCAGGTTTTGTGAGGGTCGGCCCAGCTTACAAAATTTGTTCCATACCTGAAAACTTTCTGAAGCCACATATTGTAACCTATATGCCTCTAAACAATACCATTTTCATTTATTACTAATACTAGAAAAGCGAAAGGTCCTCGGTTCAACTCCCTGTGGGAGCGAATTTCAGGCTGGGTTAAAAAAATATCCTTGTCTGTCCATCAGCAAAGCACAAGTCTAAGGTCCAGCCCTGGTCATGGTCATTCTCACATGGCAACGGTGCCACCTGGGGCTGTCTTACCCCCAGCAGGTCAAGTTTTTTTAGTGATACTAGAAAATACTCCATCCACAATGGAAAAGTCAACTACAAATAATCTCATAAAGTATGTAGTGTCCAAGTCAATTTGTTAAAGTATTGAATAAAATATAAATTAGAACAATACTTATCGGAACGCTGAAATACAACAAATAAGGAACCAAACATTCATCTTAGCTGCCTGTTCCTGACCAATTTTTATCAATTATAGTTGCCCTTTGAATGAGAAAAAGTAATGCATGTTCCAATAGCATGATTATATGCAACTTACAGCTAAAGAGGGAAAGGGCACTTTTGCGCAAGTCTATGAGGGCAATGGTTTCTTAGGAATTAAATGGAATCGTAAGAGGTATTTATTTCAATTGGATGTACTGTTTTCACTTTACTTTTGGCCAGTTATTGCTTCTCAATACTGCTTTGTAGTTGCACCTAATTTATAAGATCATATGGTCTTGAAGACCACTAACTCCATTTCTTTGTTTTGCAGCACACAGGCAACATGAATCATTGCAGCTGCTGTTCAGAAAATACAGAGCAGTTGAATTTCATGCTATGTTACTGTGTAATTCTGTTGAAAGATAAAAGTAACTGTCCTTCCAAAAGAATAAAGTGACATATTCCCTTGTATAAATACAAAAAAAAAGATAGCAATTATCTCCTGCTAGAATGACAGCAGTTATACAGGTTAAGCCACATACCACTTTGGCACTTCCTGGGCCAAACTAACCTCGTATTCACTCAAATCCAGCTACAAATATAACACCAGTCTTCGTATGGATGTCAATCTGGGAAGTCAACATCATTTCTATATTGTCCGATGTATGGATGCCAGTCTGGGATAGTCAACATCATTTCAATATTGTCCGATTTGACATCAATACCTTCACAGTTAATATTTTCAGCAACAAGGGTCAAGTATCTCTAATTTTTTATTCATGTTCTGTGATGCTGGCCTCCCTAGACAACCAGATAAGCATGCATTCCATAGAAACATGTTTGGTCCATCTATGATACATAATCAAATCTATTTCCGAGTGCAGATATCTAAAGATGAGTCATGGTTCTGATTCATTAATTGGCAGCACATCAAACATGAGGATTATAGCCTGATCCAGACCCCAATGTCCAACAATGTACTACTGAGTACACTGAACCATACACTATTCGATGTCCCGACACGAAAACCACGGTCCATGAACAATGGTCAGAGCGCCTAAGACCCTAGATCTCGCTTGAGTATTCATCACCACCGAAAGATTCGAAGCATATGGATCCATACGTTGCACACTCGTGTCAATTTAGCTAGCATGTACAGATCTGCTAGATCCCCTACACCAACTAGACATTTCGAATCATAACGAGATATCCGTCAAAATGAGAGAAAAAAAAAAGAAATCACAAGTGGATCTAACTAGAACGAATCTGTGAACCAGTTACACGTGCACCGTTGTCATGGACGAGGACGACGAGCGCTAGCAGAAAGCCAACCTTCTGCACAAACTAACACTAAACATGCAGCCAACTTTGTAGTTTAAGAACACACGAGGCTCAACGCCATCTTCACACGCCCAGAGCAGTGGAGCGCAACCAAACAACACTCCCTAAAGCAACCAACCAGTATGTGCATGGCCAGATCCAGAGGGTTGAAGCCTTGAAGGGGAAATAAGTTTATTCGAATTCAAGCAAGCACATCATCAGTAGCAAAGGCAAGTCATACGAGACGAGAGGGAGGACAGGGTAACGAGGCGTCGCACCGGCAATGTAGGTGGATGCGGGGGTCTCGAAGCCCGTGCGGCAGTTGTCGCACCAGACGCGGCCGCGCACGACGAAGCCCGCCCGGCGCGGGCGAAGGTCTCGCGACGCGGAGGCCGGCGGCGCCGCGAGCAGCGTGAGCGCGCACAACGCCACAGCGAGGAGGGACACGCAGAGGGGTGCCATTGCCCTTTGCCTTCGGCACCGACAGGAGCGGCTGGGAGAGCGAGAGTGGAGTTGTGCGCAAGGACCGGATGCGAATGCGTGGGCACACGGGCTGCGGAAGGACCGGATGCGAATAAAATAGGCTCGTTTGTTATTATATAAATATAAATATATAAAAGAGGATCTAAGCCTATATACAACTCCTCATTAGTACTTCCAAGAATCTTGAAGAGTCAAAACATTTTCATATTTGACTAAATTTATAGAGAAAAATACTAAGATTTGTAATGTAAAGTAAATATATTATAAAAATATAATTAAGGAAGAATCTAATAATACTTAGTTGGTATTATAATAATAATAATTTTATCATATAAATTTGGTCAAACTTAGAAAAGTTTGACTCTCCAAAATTCTTGGAATGACTTAAAATTTGGGATGGAGGGAGTATTAAAAAGTTTAAACGTCCTTATATGTTATGATACTTTATTTTCTTGTCTTTCACACCATTGTGTTTATCTTCTATTATGTTTCCACCGTTTGACAGCTCTGACATGTGGGCCTGACTAGTGATGATGTCCATAATATCCTTCTCTTATATCCCTATTCTCTCCTATTCTTTTCTCTGTCTGATGGGGCCTAACTGTAAGTAAGTGATCTAGTGGCGAGGACGGCCGCAGTGCAGGCGCGGGAGATTGACGTGCTCCAGCAACGCACACCAACACTCGCTCACACTCAAGGTCCTCTAACGTGCCACCGTTGGTTGATCCTATGGTCGTCCACGCCATTAGACGTATCGCGGCACGCGAACATCCACACCCGAGGCCACAGCAGATGGTGTGGCGATCGTGGCGGCAAACACGACGGAGGAACCCGTGGCCACAAACCTAGAGCGCACAATCCGCTACTCTCGCTCGATGAGGCTGTGCACATGGCCGACCGCGTCGCTAGAGGCCGAGGTGGAGGGGGACAATGGGGACACTACGCACATGCAGGGTCGCACGTGCACATAGTTGGGCAGAGCCGTAGGATGTGGTCCTGGAGGTAGTACGGGCACACCCCACTACCGGACCTCGCGGCAGGCTGCTTCTAGCACCTCCATTTGTCGCATGCGCGCTAGTCGCGATGGCTGGGGGCACGTCACGCGCCGTCATGGTGGTCGGGGCCGCTTGCTCCTGTAGGGGGTGTGGCTCGGCCCAAAGCCCGAGGGACGTCCTAGAATGCACGGAGCCCGTCCCAGTCTAGCTCCCAGATCCGCGCCTCCATGGCGGGCACCTCGTCCTTGGGGTCATGGTTGTTGAATATAAATGAGCTTTTAGCCCATAATTACATTTGATGATTAATTCAAGGGCCCACAATAAATGCTATAATGAAAACGGTTTAGTACCGTATTGATGATTGATCATGTGTTAACTCAACTTAAATAGGTGGCCTTTGATAGCTTCTATGGAGAAGTTGAGGAAGAGAAAAGGGGTGCTACACGCGCGCGCCCCGCCATCGCCGAGCCGAGCTGTGCCGAGCCGAGCATGCTTGCTTGCTTGCTTGCTTATCTTGTCTTGTGCTCACTGGCGAGATCGTCTTCTTCCACTCCGGCGGATCGAGATGTTCGGGACTGCGACTATTTCGTCTTCGTCTTCTTCGTGGTGGACGTTCGCGGGACTGCACTGCGAACATCTTTCTGCATCGACTGAGGTTCACTACTTCGAGCAACACACTATGTCAACTAGTGTGAATGGAGCCACCGGTGCCCTCGGCACTGGTCCCTCCTCGGGGTACAATCCTAAACGATTGTTTTTCATTTTTAGTATGTCTGCTGTAGTTGCAGTAATATTTGCAATATTTATCTCTAATCTGAGTAGTGGTAAAATTATACACGTGCACATTTATGCCACCACAATATTATGTGTAATTTTCTGGATTAAATCAAACATTAAAATGTCTAATTTTCTAACAATCCAAAAACCTGATATTAGGCATTTTTCTGTCAGTGGTTTTGTTGTTGCGTTAAAACTGAATCCTTTTGATGGGTCAAACTATAAGCGGTAGCGCGCGAGACAAACTACCCTGTCCAACCATTATTAGCACTCATCAGCGCAGGTCCTACCAATGACTGATAATTAGTTGTTATGGTTGGGTTAACATAACCTATCTGAGTCATAAACCTTTGTTGAGTCGGCAATGGATTTGCCGATGAATTTGCATTAGGCATCTGGAATGTTGGCATTTGAAAATTGCTAGTAACAGGTCTCGCAGTAGTAGTTGTAGAATACTAAAGAATTTGAGTCATCGGCAAAACTGGAGGTACCGACGTCACAGGAGCCTTTCCTACTAAGTTAGTTACCTAAGATGTTTCAGAGTTATTTGCAAAGAACTCTGGGGGCATACCATATCCCCACCAGTTGGGCGGAACCTGACAGTTCTGAAATACGGACCCTGACATAGCCGATGCCGATAGATCTGTGTTGAGTTGAACTCGTACTTCTGAGGTCATTGGACCAGATCTCATCGGTGTAGATTGCTCATTAGTCAACCCTAATGTATTTGGAGGAGAAGTAGCTTTTGTGCCTGCAACGGCTAGAGGAGCCGATGGAGCCGTGATAGATGATAATCCTAGCTGATGGTAGGCCGGACCAGCATAGAGTGGTGGTGTCTATCCTTCTTTGAAAGTTTGAACCACAACATTGTAAACAGTATTGGACAGCACATTGGAGTGATTGATCAAAGCATGATTAACAACAGTATTAACCATGTCTTGCAATTACTTCCCCGCTCCTGTTCATACTGAAGGATTTCAGACAGAGCTGCCTGTACTCCTCTATAGCCCTCTCCATAGCCTGCTTCTATTCATCTCTGAGATTGGCTTCTGTCACAGTAATGACGTTCTCCGTATTGAGATCAGCAGTAGCCATGTCGATCTTGTTGATAGATTTGTCCCACCGGGCGTGCCAAAAGATGTGTTGATGCAAAAAATAGATCTGCAAACACAAAGGGCTAATACCTGATTCAAATGTTGAGCAGTGCCAGCCGATTTGACCTAACAATCGACAAAGGTGATAACTCGAATACTTTGGTCCTGACAATAGCGATGCGTCCGGATGCCACGGCCAAGAGGTATTCACGCGGAACTCGTGAATTCGCCGAGTATTGCTCGTTGAATCCTTAAGAACTCGTAAACAAAAGAAAATGTGCGAGTTGACGAAGTCATCGAAAAGTAGATGTAAAAGTAGATGTAGAACTTGTGTATGATATTGATTAATTTTTTTTCTTACATTGCTACTAGGTCTATATTTATACCCTGACCTAAAGAGTTACAACGGTATACGACTAGGATTTTAATTCTAAACAAAACAGGACTTTCACATAAGGCAAACTCTAACAAATATAGAAAACTACCACCTATCTATTCCAGCACCGGCTTCAATTACGATGACACTCTTCATCGGCTCTGCTTCATTGACATACTTTGTTGCCTCCTTGTATCTTCCTTAGCAATTTTCATACCCTTCTTCATCGGTATCGGCGATCATCGGTCATCGACACTCAATTGGCAATGATCAGTAACTATCGTCTCAACCCTCAGGCCAGCAACATCTTCCACCTGTCATACTATCATTGGCATCACCTACCATCGGCAATCATCTCATCGGTTGACACAGTATTTTTCTAACTAACGATCAACCTCCCCGGCCATACTGACTTGCGCCTAAAAATGGTGTCAACAAGATCTTTACATGCTTTTCTCTTGTCAACCTTTTCTTGGTTCCTGATAGTTGGTGACTGACAAGAGAATGCAACTCCATGGAGTGAGTGCTTTGATCATGGATCATGTTTTGTAGCACCTTCTTTCTTCTTAGCCACGAGTGAGCTATGTCTCCCTTATGCAAAATTATAGTATCTCTCTTCATCTCTAGAGTGAGTTCATCTTAGGACTTTCCCATTTTGGATTTGATAGTTTTCCTACAGGGGTTAGTGCAACAAAAATATTTCAATATCTACTATAGCATACTATCAGCTCAACAATCAACCTAGACACCACGCCTAATTTGATTCAGGAAGGTATTTGAACCTAAGCACCACACTTAATTTAAAAGCCTTTTAGAAGTAAGATCAACACACCTTTTTGGTCTAAGAATGAAACTAGACACCTTGTCTAATTTAAGCCAGAACAATAGTCTAAACTAAGCACCTTGCCTAATTTAAAAAGGTGTCTGAAAAGACTTCAAAATCTATGTATACTATAGTAAACAATGGTAGCATAAAAGCATCATAGAGATTTGCTCAGAGAGTGAAGGAAAAGCATGATTGATGTTTAGCAAACTGAGCATATCTTAAAGGTAGGGACAACCAAGATGATGTAGCAACATGGCAAGAGATGTATCTATGAAAGCATATCCCCCAAGCTTGACTTTTGCAAAAATCAATATTAGATGAAAGTAATTCAATGTTGCATAATGATTGGTTGGACATACCTGCGTTTGTCACTCCTTCGATCTTTTGCTCCAAACCTGGAAGGTTAGTCACAAAAATACCCGAAGGAATATTTTCACAATTATAATTCTATTCTCAGTTAACAAGGGTAGCACAGTAGAAAGGTGAACACTCATGTCATGGTCAAGATAGTGCTTGTTTTAGGACACTAAGCTTGTTCTTGGGAAACATTTAAGATGTGGCTTGGTGAAGTGGTTTCCCTTCCAACACCAACCTAAGTGTACTACTCTCAAGTTTTACCACAACAAGATATAAAATACTTTTGATAAGCATATTTGTCTGCAACTACCCTTTCAAAAACTTTAGGAATAGGAAGCATGAGGGGGTTGAAGATCTCATGTGGAGCAATGTTAGAGAGACTAAGTGAATCAGGAGATTTTTCATATGAGCAAGGAACTGATGGGGTGTTAATAAAGTAACTTCCTTGCTCATTGAAGTCTCCACCATTTTCTACTTCCAAGGGTTGGCTTGGACTTATTGCAACCAAACATGGGCATAGCTCATAGCTAGATGTGAGCATGGGCTCTAGTGGCTCTAAGATTGTGCTCATGGGTGCAACATATTGATAGATAGGCATGGAATTCATATTGGTGATGGTGGTTGATGTTTGTGGTGAGGTGAGAATGGTGGTAAAAGAAAAAGGATACATGGACGAACTTGGTTCTAAACTAGCAAAGCTACCGTTCCCCGGCAATGGCGATAAAAAACTTGTTCACACTTCCTAATGCAATTACCAAAGATAGACAAAAAGCCTAGTCCCCGGTAACGGTGCCAGAAAGCTTGTTGGGTATTTTAAACGCACATAGAAAAATCTGCAAGCATACGGATACCAATGTAGCTTTCACCCGAGAGTATTCCAAGGTATCCATTTCCACGGGGAACGTGAAGTGTACTAGATAAGATTTAGATCACCCAAGGATAACTATACTTATAATTTTATAGGGTATAGAGGAATTTTCCTAAGTGTTCTATAGGTTGATCTAGGAATCAAGATTTACTCTATGGTTACTTATCTTGGGACATCAGAATACTAACCATAGAAAGAGATGAGATAGGGCCTAGGAAGCTCTGACTACGGTCCTACAACACCAATCCGAATATGGTGGAATACGTCGGCCATCAGGACTGTCATGATCTTGGGGCTACCACAACAATATGCTGGATTGGGTGCAATTCCAGGTAATTGCAATACTAAGCACCACGCTTAACCTATTAATTACGACTCTAGCGCCGCTAAGAACTAGAGCACTCGATGCAAGTGGGAATCCAATAAAATAACTTAAAGGTAAATATGTAAATTAAATAAGAACTCAAGAATTATAGAATTGAAGTACCTAGAGATTAACAAATGATGAACTGGTTGCTGCAAATATACAATGTTGAGGAAGATCCGATAGATCTAGCTCCTCCTTGGCTCTCTCCTCTTCTCTCTCCCTCTAATCTAGATATAACTAGACAACTAGAACTAGAACTAGATGAACTAGAACTATAACTAGATGAACTAGAGGGACCTCTACTTCCCTACTTGATGAAACCCTAGGTTTTGCTCTGGAGATAGCTAATGAAAAAGATGAAGGAGATGCCTCTGAGGGGGGATCAGGCTTGTATTTATAGCCCCCTAGGAAGCACCACAGCCCTTGGATCAAATCGACTTAAACGTGTGCTTAAGATTACTCCTCAAAGGCGGTAGATCAGGAATTCGTGAGGTTGGCTGTGATTGGTGGAGATCTCCGGGCGGGCGCCCCAAGCCCTCCAGGCTGCCGCCCGGCTACCGGACCCGATTCGCTTCCCATTTGATCTAGAGCCTCCTAGAACCTTCTAGATTACAGAAAAGTTAACCTTCATAGTATTCTCTCTATGTAAACCTGACATGTGGACCATCTTTGGTTATTTTCAGCTGACACCCTATAGAAAATAGACATTCACCAAAGGATTTCATCTCCCAGTGCTTTCGCTAGCCTTTCTCAGAGGGCTCGAGCCACTCAATAGGAGGTCTCACTCGTCCAGCTCGGATCTTGAACTTTGTGATGAGGAAGACCCTTCTTCCGAGGCCAGGCTATCGTGATGGATTCACTAGGATTCAGCAGTGGCTGATTGCTCACTTAGTGGCACAGAGGGAGTTCAACGTATGGGACTTGATTGTATCTGAGATTGAGGACACCATAGCTGAGGGGTTCAGAGGCCGTCTTCAGCTGCCATATGCACACTAGCTTACTTATCTGATTCTTCATGCTAGGGCAGACCCTCTACCACCTCATATTCAGAGGGAGCTAATGGACACAGTGACCGTTTTCCCCACTATGACCCCAAGCAGATGATGAGGACTCACGTGGACCTCCGAGCTCCAGCACCCCCTCCGGCACTACGTGGCAGAGCTCCACCAGCTTCACCTAGAGCCACTCGTAGTTCAAGAGTAGTCCTAGAGACAGAGGAGCAGGACGTGGCTATAGGCTCAGTGGCAGATGCAGCGACTGAGGAGGAGTTCGACTTTGCTACTAACAGTTTTGGTGATGATTATCAGCTCCCTATCCTAGATCTTCCTCCGAGGCAGCACGACCATGAGGCTGGAGGTTCCTCTACTGCTACTGACCCAGCCCTGCTTGCTATACTTGAAGGCATGAGAGCCAACCAGCAGAGGGTAGTTGAGGAGCAGGCACAGCATGACAGAGAGCAGGCTGCTGTCAATGCAGCCATGTAGGCCAGGTAGGATGAGCTTCAGAGATAGCTACTCTCTTTTTAGGAGTAGCAGCTAGCATTCTAGGCCCAACAGACAGCTTTGATGGCAGCTCTCATGGCAGCGACAAGGATCACTCTACCATAGGTGGAGCTTCCAGGCACTTCCCTAGTCCAACCACCGACTCTAGGTGTACAACCTAGTGGGCTTCAGAGTCAGTCTTAGCCACCGCTCTAGCTTCCTGCTCATAGCTAGCCATTCACCACTCCATAGCACCAGGTATCTCAGGGTGCTATCTCTTCTGGATTTGAGCAGACGCCTCAGTTCACTCCTCTGCACTCAGGATTCACTCTACAGTCTGCCTTCGCCTCTTAGTTGGTTCTAGACTCTTCAGCAGGGCAGGATCTATCGTTTTCATATAGTGCTTTGACTGGCATGCCTACTCCACCTCCTCAGCAGGCTCCTGCAGCTTTTACCTTGCCAGTCACCACTACAGAGCGTTTGTCGTCGTCTATGGCTTCGTCTGAGCAGCTTGCTCCCTCCTCTATAGTTCTAGAGACCTCAACGACAACCACTAAGTTTGTGCCAGCTTCTTCCATAGGACTTGAGACTCAGGCAGCGACATAGACCGCTACAGAGCACACTGAGCCAACCCAGACTACTACATCAGCACGTGCACCATTAGAGGGTTAGACAGCTTCGTCAGAGTCCACCGACAATGGCATTGATGATGATACAGCTCAGTTTGAGGCAGTGCCACGAGACTCCTTCGCTCCACCTCCGCCTTCAGCTTCTTAGGTTTTTGGCGTTTGATGCCAAAAGGGGAGAGGGAGAGTATGTTAGACTTAGGGGGAGCTAGGGAGTGGGTCTTTTGATTCTTTTGTGTCCTACACTTCATGCATCTCGTTTACTTCATGCATTTGTGAGATACTTTGTTGTTTGAGATACTTTATGCTATGATTGTGAGACATGACTTATGCTTCATGATAATTTATCCATGTCATGTGTTTGGCTCATATTGTTTTGCTTCCGCGTTCTTACTCTGTTATCTTATGAGCCATATGTTGTTGTATCCTGTTGTACCCATCTCACATATTTGGATGCAGAATATTGGACTTGGTTGATATAAGCATACCTTCCCTTTGTGTTCTTTTTGTCACATGCTTATAGAAACCAAGTCATTTAAAAACCTCACTTCAAACATACTTGAGGTTGTTGTCATCAATCACCAAAAGGGGGAGATTGAAAGCATCTATGCCCCTAATGAGTTTTGGTGATTAATGACAATGTTGATTACTATGACTAACGTGTGTTTTGCAGAGGCAAAGTCTTTTAAGTTAGGTCATAGTATTGGTGATCGATGGACTAGATCGTTCATGCCGACTTAATGGTGGAAATCGTTTTGGTCTTCAAAGGATGGTTGGACATCGTTGGGACTAGACTAGGTCTAGGTGCCATATGGTGAAGAAGGGCACTTAGAGTAGTTTAGGACTTTGTTTTTTTCCTTTAACCGTACTATTAAGGGGGGCATTGAGCGGGTAGCTTTACCTAGGCAAGGATTTAGGTTTAGGTGTGGTGCACACTTGGTAAACCTAGCACTAGGCTGCTCTAAGAAAGTCCTTAGATCAAGAAGAACAAACTTTGTTTCGAAAAGATCGCGTTTCGATGAAGTTTGGGTGCCAAAAGAGGCACCGGATGCTAGCACCAGACGCTTTGTGAGCGCGTCCGGTGGTTCTGACTTGGGTCAACAAGTCTAGGCGCCTAGGGTTAGGCACTGGACGCACGCACCGGATGTGCTGGGGTGCGTCCGGTTCCATACCTAGGGAGGTTTGCACTTTGACCTTACACCGGACGCGGGCACCGGACTCACCGTGGTGCGTCCGGTCCCATACCCAGAGAGCATTGCAGCTTGCCCTTCTCATCGGACGCGGTCCAGGTGAGTAACCAGACTCACTGTGAGTGCGTCCGGTGCTTGTCAGGGGCAAGTACAGTTAGCCGTTAATGGGGCACTGTACGCTCTACGCAGCTCGTCCGGTGCAACATTGAGCGCATCCGGTGCTCCCGTTTTCTATGGAATTTGGGTGGCAGGCCCTTGGACTTGATAAGGAGTATTTATACTCCTTCACCTCGTCTATGGGAGCTCTCTTGCCCATTTGATCAACTAAGAAATACCTTGTGGTGCAAGAGAGAAGCAAGAGCCAAGAGAGGATTGAGAATTGAGTGATTTTTTGAGTGAATCCTTCTCTAGTTGAGTTCCAAGAGTTCAAGTGTGCATCCACCACTCTCTAGGGCCTTGTTTGGGTCAAGTGAGAGTTCTTTGCTTGTTACTCTTAGTGATCGCCATCACCTAGACGGTTCGGTGGTGATTGGAGGCACGAAGACCGCCCGGAGTTCTTGTGGGTGGCTCGTGTCAAGCTTGTGAGCGGTTTTGGGCGATTCATCACGACGGAGTGTCGAAGAATCAGCTTGTAGGGAGCACTTGGTCCTTGCGCGGATCAAGGGGGAGCAAGGCCTTTGCGCGGGTGCTCCAACGAGGACTAGTGGAGAGTGGCGACTCTCCGATACCTCAGCAAAACATCGCTGCGTTCTTCTTGCTCTCATCCTTTGCATTTTAGCATTTACTTTGATCATTTACGTTCCTAGAATTGCCATACTAGAATAGGATTAGAACTAGGTTGCAAAACTTTTATCCGGTAGCTCTCTAGAACACACTTAGGTACTAGGGGTTGAATTGGAGCTTATAGGTTGCTTAAATTTTTAGAGGAAGCCCAATTCACCCCCTTTTGGGCATCTTGATCCTTTCAACATGATATGCGCCTAGGGGCTCTAACGGGTTCATGGCTGCAGTGTTCAGGATTTGACGCTACTCATTCTACTTTACTCACTCATACGTATAGTGACAGGAGTCAGGTGCTGCAGTGATGGAAGTAGACAGGATATTGCGTGCCATGCCCTATCTGTACAACATGGGTGTAAGGGCATGTCCCACGTCTTATCCATTATACGGCAGTTGTTTGGCATGCTTGAGAAGCCTGGAGTGCCTTTATTGGAGAGAGGGTGCCTGAGCCTGGGCTCTGGCGAGGTGGAAACCATCCGAGACTTGGCCTCGGGCGAGGCGGGACGGTTCTTATCCAGTTTAAGGCCTAGTTTGGGGATGTCTCTTGGACGGCCCAGTTGTCCTCTTTTTCAAGGCCAGGTGACTGGGCCCTGGTCTTTGTTTTTGAAAGAGATTTGAGTTGTTATGATACCAGCTTGGGTACCCCGATTTATGGTACACGACAAATGATGAAACTTGGTTATAGAAAAAGTTAGAGACATGCCGAATACAAAACAACGACTTACTAAACACACTCTAAAACTTTACCCTCTCACAATATAGAGTCAAGCAACAAGCAAACATCACATCACATTAACAAAAGCTCATCAAGTCAATTTGGAACAATTTAAAAATTCAGATTTTCTTATAACTAAATTTGCACTAGCTCAAACTAAACTTGGTAGTATTTTATACAAATATAAAATCTATTTATTTTGTTTAGTGTTTTCTATGCACATCTCAACATTAAAAATTTTAGGATGTGACAGTTGTTGAGCTTGCGACACCATACCCTTTATGACCGTGTTAATTTTACGAACTTTACTTTTTAATTAAATGTCGCTTTAGATATGATATTTAATTTCACTGCATTGTTATCTTATTATCGTACAATCTATATGTTTTTAGTATAAAAGTTTAGTTGCGCACGGCACGCTATCTAGCGCAAATAAAAGAAACATAAATATGCAAATAAAATAAACATAAATTCTTTTGTCCCACTATCACAATTCATGAAGCAGCCGGCGTGGCCTCCACCTCGCCCCAACTGCCCCGGTCTCCCCTTGCCACTTGCCAGAGCCAGACATTGGTCTATATTCACCGCCAGGCACCAATCTCCTTCCATTGAACCACCGTCGCATAAAGCGCCTCCACCGTTCCAACACCCAAACGACGCGTACATTCCTGCCTTCCCCTCCTACGCGCCGACGCTGTCCCACCGCCGAGATGCCGCCGGCGAGCCCAAACCTGGTCCACCCGTCCCGCGTGCGGATCCTCCACCCGGGCGGAGGCCATATGCCCGGACCGGTGGTGTACTGGATGCTGCGGGACCAGCGTCTCGCGGACAACTGGGCCCTCCTTCACGCGGCCGAACTCGCCGCTGCGTCCGCCCCCGCGGCGCCGCTCGCCATCGCCTTCACGCTATTCCCACGGCCCTTCCTCCTAGGCGCGCATCTCCGCCAGCTAGGTTTCCTCCTCCGCGGGCTCCGCCGCCTCGCCGCCGATGCGCACGCCCGCGGCCTCCCGTTCTTTCTCCTCGAGGGAGGGCCTGCGGAGGTGCCGGCGCTGGTGCGCCGGCTCGGGGCTTCGGCGCTCGTCACCGACTTCTCTCCGCTGCGGCCGGTGCGGGAGGCATTCGACGCCGTCGTCCATGAGCTGCTGCGTGACGCCGCCGATATGGCCGTCCACCAGGTCACTACACTGGGATTCCGACAAAGTTTGAATCCTTCGAGTTGAATTGAGCGGAGCGCATTGGTTTGAGTGCTAGTGTTCACGCAGGTGGACGCACACAACGTAGTGCCTGTCTGGGTGGCGACAGGGAAGCTGGAGTACTCGGCCAAGACCTTTAGAAGCAAGGTGAGCAAGGTGATGGACGAGTACCTGGTGGAGTACCCTGAGTTGCCGGGGTGGACACCTTGGTGCATGGAGCAGCCGAAGGATGTTGACTGGGATGCACTGATCAATAGCATCTTCAGGTGTTCATATATTGAATTGGTTGACAATTTTGTGTGGGATGTAAATATAGCATTGTTAGTGAGGGCTAAATGATTCTATACCTTGGGAACAGTGAGGCTGAGAATGTGCCGGAGATTGACTGGTGCGAGCCCGGGGAGGCCGCAGCAATGGAGGTGCTTCTTGGGAATAATGATGGGTTCTTGACAAAGAGGATTAAGAGCTATGACACAGGCCGGAATGATCCTACAAAGCCACATGCATTGTCGTGCCTTTCACCATACTTACATTTTGGGCACATTTCTGCACAAAGGTGTGCTATGGAGGCAAAAAAACGCCGTCATCTTAGTCCAAAGGTACACTTGCTTATTTCATGTTACTCTCCTAAATAAAAGATTATTAAGAGCCATATTAAATGGTCAATTATATCTTTCTACCAGCCGAACAGCAAACCTTAACATTAGCATTAAAGATTGAATCCATCTGTCGAACAGTGAACTAATACATTACAAAGTACCGTGCCTTTACAGTCAGTGGATGCGTTCTTGGAGGAGCTGATAATAAGGAGGGAACTAGCTGACAATTTCTGCTATTACCAGCCTAATTATGATTCACTGGCTGGTGCATGGGAGTGGGCTAGAAAGACGTTAATGGATCACGCTGGTGATAAAAGAGAGCATATCTATACGTGAGTTTGTTGATGTACTAATTACATTTATCTGCCTGCTTGGCATGACTAAGGCGAAAGGCTCATGCTCGATATGGCTATTTGTTAACTAGCATTCTATTTTGGCTAACAGGAGGGAGCAGCTCGAAAATGCCAAAACATCTGACCCTGTTTGTATTAGCATATTAATCCTTGTACTCTACTGAGTTTATTGAATTCATTTTGATCTACTTCCTAACTGGACTATGTGTCCTTCATTTTCCAACCTTTATCAGCTATGGAATGCATCTCAATTGGAGATGGTGCACCATGGGAAAATGCATGGATTTATGCGGTAACATAATCCATACCTATATTAATATATCATGAGTTTAGCCCATTTATGTGTTGTTTGTCTACTTTTGTGATGATAGGATAGTGTTGGAATTGCCTGATTGTCATTCCACATTGCTGGTCGAATAAAGAATTGAGCATCATTTGGGCTTTGTTTATCTACTTCGTAACAGAATTAGTGCATAACGCAGTCAAATATTCATGCCCTGGCCTCCATCAGCCCATAGTCTTTACATACTTGTTGACAATTGCTTGTTTTAAGTCTTCTCATGTACAGTACAAAGACATTCATATTCTGAGTAGACATGGATTTCTGTTCCTATTTGAACAATGTAGTCTTTCAATTATATTTCACGGAAGTGTGAGTTAGCACAGCACGATCTTTGTAATATTTTGTTTATATGAAGTATTTTTCCAAGATCCCACCGATATGGGTGGAGACTACTAACCTTTTTTTTTGAGCTCGAGTACTAACCTTTTGTATATTCTTGATAAGAGAAACCAATCCAAATTGATTTTTGCCACTTTCCCCCCCAAGAAAGCATTGTATTCTGATATTTATTTCTGCATTCATATGCTCTTTATAAGAGATTACTTTGTGTTGATACAATAGTTTTCTGCAGAATGTATTGGGCCAAAAAGATTCTAGAATGGACTAGTGGACCTGAAGAAGCACTTTCGATAGCAATATATTTGAACGACAAGGTAAATTTAGAAGAATGTTTGAGATGCATTGTAGAGTTGTACTAGTATTTTTTATCATGTTGATGGAAAATTTGTCTTTATATTCACCAAATGTAAGAAAAATTGGGGGAAACAGAAACTACCTGTACTTTTGTGTTGGGTTGTTATGACCGGCATCCAATATGCTAGGAGGCGGGCCAGTAGTGGCTAAGATTAGGCGCAGGGACAGGGGCTGACAGCCCATATTTATTTCCCATATTTATTCTTAAAAGTTATTTCCTTAATTGGTAGATCAAATAGTTATATATATGAGTTGTAATCGTATTGGACAGATTAAGCAAGAGTATTATTTACTCGGCTTCTTTTAGGGAGCTGGGAGTTTCCCTGCAAAACCCTAGCCGTCGCCCCTTCCCTCTTCCTCTCCTCCACGCGACCACGGCACCTCGCCGCCGCGTGACGTTCAAGCCTCGCCCACCGATCTCTCACCACTACAACCTCCGTTCGTCAAGGCACAGAGAGCTGCTGCCTACCAATTTGGTATCAGAGATCTCTGGTTCGATGTCGCTTCCTCCGTCTTCTTCGTCTCCACCAGCAAGTGCCCCGCCCACCTCTGCTCCGCCGCCGTCCACATCAGCGCCGCTGCCGTCCTCCTCCTCTTCTGCCATGATTCCCTCGACGCAGCTGCTGCAGGGCTTCAGTGAAGGGGCCCTCGCTGCGGGCGCAGCGCCGTCGTGACCAGGGGTCATCCTCACGCCGGAGGAGGTCACGCAGGCGATCTTCGAACTGGGCCGCGGGATGGCCGAGCTGCGCGCCTTCCTGGGCGCATCCACCTATGTTCAGCCGGCGCCACCGCCCCAGCAGCACCACCTACCGCCGCCGCCGCCGCCGCCGTCCTCTACACTCGGGTCATCCACGGGGGCGCCCCAGTTCGGCATGCCGCCGGATTCATCCGTACAACGGCCGTCGGGCGGGGTGCCGATCACCCAGATTCAATTCCCGCCCTCTCCGTCCGAGCTTCCACCGTGGCTGTCCCAGTCGCAGCCGATCTACACGTCCTCTCCGACGCAGCCTTGGCTGCCCCCCCCGCCCTTGGCGAGCTTGGGGCCCGGCCATGGGGGTGTCCCCGCGCCGGGGGTGCTCTACGGTGGTGCCAGCGGGCCGCTTTTCCACGGCACCCAGCTCCAGTCGCCCCTCCCCTACTCAGCCGCCGCCGCCGGGGGGTACAGAGGGGGTCCGTTCTACGGTGGCGCTCCCAACCATGGTGGCACGTACAGAGGCCACGGCGGTCCGCCACCGTTCGGCACGTCCGACGGCCAGGGCGGCCAACCGCCCTTCGGCTATGATCCCCAGGTCAAGTTCTACAAGTTGGAATTCCCGACGTACGATGGCACCGTCGACCCACTGAACTGGCTCAATCAGTGCGACCAGTTCTTCCGCGTACAGCGCACGCCGGCGTCCAACCGTACCTGGCTGGCGTCCTACCATCTTCGAGGGGGCGCGCAGACCTTGTACTATGCCTTGGAGCAAGACGAGGGCATGCCGCCGTGGGAGCGTTTCCGCGATTTATGTCGCCTTCGCTTTGGTCCGCCGCTGCATGGCAGTCGGCTGGCTGAGCTCGGGCGGCTGCCTTTCGCCACCTCTGTCCAAGAGTTCGCCGATCGGTTTCAGGCTCTCGCCTGCCATGCACCGGACGTCTCAACACGTCAGCGGGCTGAGCTCTTTGTCGGCGGCCTTCCGGAGTATATCCGGGTGGATGTTGAGATGCACCACCCGCAGGACCTGCAGGCAGCAATATACTACGCACGTGCCTTCGAGCGACGGGCGGCTGCGACCCCTCCGGCGCCCCCTGCCCGCCCGACCAGCGCAGCGGCCGGGCCTTCCAGCAGCACGTGCGCCAGGAGCAGGGCCGGCTGCCGTTCCCCCAGCAGCAGGTGCAGGCGCCCCAGGCGGGCGCGCGTTCCGACGCCTAACATCGGCAGAGCAGCAAGAACGTCGCCGCCAGGGGCTCTGCTACAACTGCGATGAACTCTACACCTCGGGCCATGTGTGCCAGCGCCTTCTCTACCTGGCAGCCGACGACTACATTGAGGAAGCCGTGCAGCCACAGGGAGATGTGGCCGCGCCAGCTCTGCAGGAGGCCGCCGCCCCGGAAGAAGAGGTTGCTAACGTCCTGGCAGTCTCCCTCCATGCTTTTGCAGGTATTCGGACGACGAACACCATGTTGCTGCCAGTGCTGATCAAAGGGGAGTGCGTGCTGGCGTTGCTCGACACGGGCTCCACCCACAATTTCCTCAGTGGAGCGATTATGGAGCGCCTTGGCTTGGTCCCAGATGGCGGGGACCAACTGCGCGTCACGGTGGCCAATGGGGACAAACTACGCTGCGCCGGCATCGCCCGGAACGTCCCCATCTCCATCGAGGGCGAGACTTTCGCCATCACATGCGCCGACATCGACTTGGGCTGTTTCGACTTCATCCTCGGCTACGACTTCCTGCGCACGCTCGGCCCCATCACGTGGGACTTGGAGGCCAAGACCATGGCGTTCTGGCGTGGCGGATGTGGGATCCAATGGAAGGGCGTGGGCGGGGCTGACACCCCTGCGCCCTCCCAGCAGGCCACGACGGCTGCTCTAGCCGCCCAGCAGCCCCTGCTGGACACCCTCCTTGAGCAGCACGCAGCCATCTTCGAGGAGCCGCGCGGACTTCCCCCGGCGAGGCCGTACGACCACCGCATCCACCTGCTGCCGGACACGCCGCCGGTCGCCGTTCGACCATATCGATACCCCCAGCTGCAGAAGGACGAGCTGGAGCGCCAGTGCGAGGCCATGCTCGCCCAGGGCATCATCCGGCCAAGCACTTCACCGTTCTCCACACCGGTGTTGTTGGTCCGTAAGGCGGACGCGTCGTGGCGGTTCTGCATCGACTACCGTGCCCTCAACGCCAAGACGTCCAAGGACAAATTCCCGATTCCGGTGGTGGACGAGCTCCTCGACGAGCTCCATGGGGCGCGTTTCTTCACTAAGCTCGACTTGCGGTCGGGCTACCACCACGACTTGCGGTCGGGCTACCACCAGGTGCGGATGCACCTCGATGACGTCGCCAAGACGGCCTTCCGCACGCACCATGGCCACTACGAGTTCCTGGTCATGCCGTTCGGGCTCTCCAACGCGCCGGCAACGTTTCAGGCGCTGATGAACGACGTGTTGCGCTTCTACTTGCGGAGGTTCGTGCTGGTTTTCTTTGACGACATTCTCATCTACAGCTCGTCATGGGCGGAGCACCTGCAGCACATCGCCATCGTCCTCAACGAGCTTCGGGCGCACCACCTCCACCTTAAGCGCTCGAAGTGTTCGTTCGGGGCGACGTCAGTGGCCTACTTGGGCCACGTCATCTCAGCTGGTGGCGTCGCCATGGACGCCGACAAGGTGGCTGCCGTCGCGGCATGGCCATCCCCACGATCGGCCAGGGGGCTGCGTGGCTTCCTGGGCTTGGCGGGCTACTACCGGAAGTTTATCCAGGAGTTCGGGCTCATTGCGGCCCCCCTGACGTGTCTCTTGCGGCGAGACGTGTTCGACTGGGACACAGAGGCTGAGGAGGCCTTCCAGGCACTGAAGCGCGCCCTCACCACCGGGCCTGTGCTCCAGATGCCTGACTTCGACAAGCTGTTCATGGTGGACTGCGACGCGTCGGGTGTTGGGTTCGGTGCAGTACTTCACCAAGGCGCCGGACCTCTCGCTTTCTTCAGCCGTCCGTTCGCAGCTCGCCATCTCAAGCTCGCAGCTTACGAACGCGAGCTCATCGGTTTGGTGCAAGCTGTGCGCCATTGGCGGCCGTACCTTTGGGGACGGCACTTTCTTATTCGCACTGACCATTACAGTTTAAAGTTTCTCTTAGATCAGCGCTTGTCCACGGTGCCTCAGCATCAGTGGATTAGCAAGCTCTTCGGCTTCGACTTCACGGTGGAGTACCGTCCTGGCCGCCTCAACACGGTGGCCGACGCCTTGTCTCGCCGCGACACAGAGCAGGAGGCTCCAAGTCAGGATGGTGCGGCCGTGTGTGCTCTCTCGGGCCCTTCGTTCGCCTTCCTCGACGACGTGCGCAGAGCCACCAGGGAGGCCGCGGACGCCTAGCGCCTGCTCCAGCAGCTGGCCGATGGGGCGCTGGCTGCTCCCTGGCGTCTTGACAGTGGCCTGCTGCTACATGGCAGCAGGATCTTCGTTCCGGACCACGCTGATCGCGCCACCAGGCGTTGCTGCTGGCCCATTTGGCCGGCCATGAAGGCGTGCAAAAGACGCTCCACCGCCTGCGTACTGATTTCTACATCCCGGGCGACCGTGCGCTGGTCCAGGACTGGGTGCTCCGCTGCAGCACCTGTCAGCGCAACAAGACAGCACCTGACATTACAGCCCGCTGGCCTACTGCAGCCGCTGGAGGTGCCCTCGCAGGTATGGGCGGACATCTCGATGGACTTCGTCGAGGGGCTGCCCAAGGTGGGCGGCAAGTCCGTCATTCTCACGGTCGTTGACCGCTTCTCCAAGTACGCGCACTTCATCGCGCTCGGCCACCCCTACACCGCCGCATCCGTCGCCCGTGCCTTCTTCGACGGCATTGTTCGGCTACACGGTTCCCCTCCTCCATCGTCAGTGACAGGGACCGGTGTTTACCGGGCATGTTTGGCGCGACCTCTTCCGATGCGCAGGCATCAAGCTGCGCATGAGCACAGCGTTCCACCCTCAGACGGACGGCCAGTCCGAGGTGGTTAACAAGGTGATTGCCATGTACCTTCGTTGTGTCACAGGTGACCGGCCGCGCGCATGGGTGGATTGGCTGCCGTGGGTCGAGTATTGCTACAACACTTCGTTCCACACGGCGTTGCGCGCTACACCATTCGAGGTGGTCTACGGCAGGCCCCCACCGCCTATCCTACCGTACCAGCCCGGATCCACTCGCTCCGAGGCTGCCGCAGCGCTTCTTCGGGACCGGGATCTGATCTTGGCTGAGGTGCGTCAGCGCCTTCTCCAAGCTCAGGCGCTGTCCAAACGGTACTACGACGCTGGGCATCGCGACGTGGAATTTGCAGTCAGGGATTGGGTCTATCTACGCCTGCTCCTCGGCGCAACGTGGAATTTGCTGGGCGCGGCGCAAGCTCGGTCCCAAGTTCGCCGGTCCGTTCCGTGTTGTGGAACGCATCGGTGCGGTGGCCTACCGTCTACAGCTCCCGGAGGGCGCACGACTTCATGACGTCTTCCACGTGGGGCTGCTCAAGCCCCACCGCGGCGACCCCCCTGCAGCAGTCGGCGTGCTGCCCCCTGTCCTGGATGGCAGGCATCTGTCCACTCCCGAGCGCATCCTGCAAGCTCAGCAGCGGCGCGGTGAGTGGCATCTGCTGGTCAAATGGCACGGCCTTACCGACGACGAAGCTACTTGGGAGTCCCTTCCGGAGTTCCGCGAGCAGTTCCCCGACTTCCAGCTCGAGGACGAGCTGTTTGTGCAGGCGGGGAGAGATGTTATGACCGGCATCCAATATGCCAGGAGGCGGGCCAGTAGTGGCTAAGATTAGGCGCAGGGATAGGGGCTGACAGCCCATATTTATTTCCCATATTTATTCTTAAAAGTTATTTCCTTAATTGGTAGATCAAATAGTTATATATATGAGTTGTAATCGTATTGGACAGATTAAACAAGAGTATTATTTACTCGGCTTCCTTTAGGGAGCCGGGAGTTTCCCTGCAAAACCCTAGCCATCGCCCCTTCCCTCTTCCTCTCCTCCACGCGACCACGGCACCTCGCCGCCGCGTGACGTTCAAGCCTCGCCCACCGATCTCTCACCACTACAACCTCCGTTCGTCAAGGCACAGAGAGCTGCTGCCTACCATGGGTTCTATAAATTACTATTAACATTGTACTGCAAATAACAAAATGTGTATTCTGATCGTCCGATTAATCGTGATTAATCGTCCTTATCGGTACTTAGCACTCGATTAGGGCCTCCGATTCGATCAGAACGATCAGAAACCTGATCGTCCGATTAATCGTCCGATCAGGCCTCTTGGCTGATCAGAGCTAAATTGGCAGATGGGCTGCTTTTGGCTTGGGCTATATTTATTTGGGCCAAGCCCATTAGAGTTTCTCTTATATACCTCACCCCCACTCTCTCTTTCCTCTGTCCTCACTCCCAACTCCAGCCTTCAGCTGCTGAGCTTGCTTCTTGTGCATCTACTGAGCTGCTGAGCCTCCTCCCTCCCTTCCAGTTCCAATCCAAGCAGCCAGTTGCTGCTTCCTCCTCCCTCTTCCCTGTTGTCTGCTTCCTCCTCCCTCTTCCCTACTGCACTATATACATATATGATATGTAGTCCTGCTATATGTTGGATGATTATATGGACGATTAGTTCGATCAGAGGTCGATTAATCGTCCTGATCGGTACCGGACCAATTAGAAACGATAAGCTGATCAGAAAACATTGTGTGTTATTCTATTATTTCCTATGTGACAGTAACATCCACTTTCTCACCAACTATAAAGTACACTTTCAGGCTTTCAGCTGTGAGCTTAGGATCCAGTAGTTTGAGATTTTACTGTTTCTGTGTGCTTCTGATTCCTGAAGCTGTTTTTGTCTAAATTTTGTACTTTTGTCCCTCTAGTAGAGTTTATGATTTTAGCAGGCCAAAAGCACCAAATAATTATAGGCTTGAATGTGGTTAAGAATAGGTGTTTGTAGTACTATTTTTTATGCTAGGAGAAAAGACAACAGTTTACAGTTCTAGCTGTTAGGCCAGTCTCAATGCATAGTTTCATGGCACAGTTACCAAGACTATAAACTAGGTAACCGAGCCAGATGAGTTTCATGGGGATGAAACTCTTCTCTCATCTGATGAAACTCCTTCATTTAATGACCTTGCCAAGTGAGCAATTTTGCTTATGTAACACCCTATTTAATGTGCATGACACTCTCATGAAACATGCATTGAGACTGGCCTTAGCGTATTCACTATGTACTGGTGGTAGTTGGGTATTAGTGGCTTAAATGCCTTTACTGCTCAGTGGCTTTAATGCCTTTACTGCTTAGTGGCTTAATGCCTGGTTGCTCAACGGCTGGAAGCCTTGGGCCTTGCCCTGGCCAACGCATGGGAACTCCCCCTGGCTGTCGGCAGGCCTCCTCCCCTCTTTACTACTGTTCTGAACTCTCTCCTCTATATATATGTAATCCTGTCCTCTGGACTTTACCAATGAATAATATAGCTAGTTCATCCTCTATCATGATATCACGACTCTTAAGATCCTGCAGTCTCCTTCCGCTCCCTCTCTCCCTATCTCCATGGCCCCTGAGCCACAGCCTCCCTCTGATGCTGCCACCCTCACCGCCTAGGCTGAGCACGAGCAGGCCGTCACTCGCCAGCGTGCAGACGCCGCCGCCGCCCACCAACACGCAACGGATGCTGCTGCAGCTAGCGGGCAGGCCGCCCTGGAGACGGCCGCCATGGCTGCTACCAATGCTGCCGCTGCAGCACTGTGTCCAAGCCGCTCTCGCGGCCCTGGAGGACGAGCGCGCTGCGGCCGCGGCCCTCGAACGTGAGGCTGCCGTGGCTTGGGACCGTGCTGCCCTGCCAGCCCTTGAAGACGACGGCTCCAACCTCAGCGACGAGGACACTCCTCTCCACAATGAAGCTGGCCTTGTTGCCCGCCTCCACGCTCAGGCTGCGGGTGTCCAGAACATCCGCTCTCTCGTGCCAGTTGTCCTCGATTTCCTGTCCCCCCACTACAACCGATGGCGCGACTTAGTGCTGCTCACTCTTGAGCGGTACGCCCTCGCCGACCATGTCCTCTCCACCGCACCCCGCCCTGCCCGTCCTTCTTGGCAGCGGATGGACTGCGTTGTGCTGTCTTGGCTGTTTGGCACCCTCACTGTCGAACTTCAGGACACTGTTCGCGAACGCGGCGGCTCAGCATGTGACGCTTGGGTTGGCATTGAGGAACAATTCTTGGGCAACCGTGAAACTCGCGCTCTCTACCTCGACGTAGAGTTCCACGCGTTCGTCCAAGGTGACTTGCCCATCCGCGACTACTGCCGCAAGATGAAAGGTATGGCAGATGCTCTAGGTGATCTTGGCGAGGTCATCACTGACCGCACCCTCGTCCTCGATGTCCTTCGTGGTCTCAACGCCAAGTATGACCACATGAAGGCCCTCTTGAAGCGGACCCGTCCGTTCCCGACGTTCAGTGAAGTCCGCAACGATCTCCAACTTGAGGAGCTCACGCTGGACCCCCCTGCGTCCCAGCCACCGACGGCTCTCCTCGCCTCGCAGCCGAAGTCCAGTGCCACCAACACCTCCCAGGTGCTGCAACCTGGCGGCCCCTCCATCCACGGTGCCTCCAATCGGGCTCGTGGCACCGGTCCCAGCCACCATGGTGCTGGTGCCGGTTCTTGTAGCAATGGTGGCAAGCGGCATCGTCGCCGTGGGAACGGCGGCAAAGGTGGCAATGGCAGCCAGGGTGGCTCCCCTTGGCCTTCCTTCTACAACCCCTGGACGGGCTCCTTCACCGTGTGGCCCACTCGTGGCCAGCAGCAGCAGCAGCCCCCATGGTCCTCCTCCAGACGGGCGCTCTGGTCACCCTGCACCTCACCAGGCATTCATGGCAGCATCCAATCCCTACGGCGTCCCTCCACCACCGGGATTTCCACCCATGCTGACTGCCCCGGTTTTTTCCATGAACCAGCAGCAGTACCATCAGCAGCAGCCGCAGCAGCAGGTGTACCAGGCACCTTCCCAGTCTCCGTGGACAGGTTCCTGGGATCTGCTGTCTCTGGCCAACTCCTTCAACACCATGAGCCTCACTCCACCTGCTGTCACTGACTGGGTCATGGATTCCGGTGCCTCAAATCATATGACGCCTGATGCCGGTAATATTTCTCTTTTCCGACCACCCCACTTTACTTGTCATTCCTCCATTGTTGTTGGAAACGGTTCCACTCTTCCTGTGACAGCTACTGGTGATGCTGTTCTTCCAGGAACCTTTCGTCTTAATAATGTTCTTGTTGCTCCCAATATTATTAAGAACCTCATTCCTGTTCGTCAGTTCACTACCGATAACAACTGTTCTGTTGAGTTTGATCCCTTTGGTCTCTCTGTGAAGGATCTTCATTCCAGGAACGAGATCATCAGGTGCAATAGCTCCGGACCCCTTTACTCCTTGATCCAGCCAACGCCTTCCTCCTCTTCATGTGCCCTCATCGCTGCTGCTCCAGCTACTGTTTGGCATCGTCGTCTTGGGCATCGTGGCCATGAGCGCTCTTCAAACTATCTAGTGTTTCTGCTATTTCATGTACTCGTCACTCTAGTGGTGATCAACTATGTCATGCTTGTCAACTTAGTCGCCATATTCGCTTACCATTTGGCAACTCTTCATCTCGTGCTCTCAAGAATTTCGATTTAATTCACTGTGATCTATGGACCTCTCCTATTCATAGTGTGTCTGGGTATAAATATTATCTTGTTATTCTTGATGATCATTCTCATTTTCTCTGGACTTTCCCTTTGCGGCTCAAGTCTGAGACTTTCCACTTTGGCAAATTTCTTTTCCTATGTAAGGACTCAAATTTGGTTGCACCATCAAAAGCGTCCAGTGTGATAATGGACGTGAATTTGATAATTCTTCTATTCGCTCTTTCTTCCTCACTCATGGCGTTCTTCTAAGAATGTCATGTCCGTACACCTCCTCCCAAAATGGCAAGGCCGAACGCATTCTTCGCTCCATTAACAATATCGTTCGTTCCCTTCTCTTCCAAGCTTCCTTGCCTGTTTCCTACTGGGTTGAAGGCCTTCACACTGCCACTTACTAAACCGCCTTCCCACCAAAACTCTGAAGTTTGCCACTCCTCACTTTGCCCTGTTTGGCTCTCATCCCTCCTACTCTCATCTTCGGGTCTTTGGCTGTGCTTGTTATCCTAACATGTCTGCCACTGCCCCTCACAAACTTTCCCCTCGTTCCACTCTTTGTGTTTTCCTGAGATACTCTTCCAATCATAAGGGATTTCGATGTCTCGACCTCTCCTCCAACCGCATCATCATCTCTCGTCATGTCACCTTTGACGAGACAAAGTTTCCCTTTGCCACGACATCGTCTCCTCCTGCCACTAATGATTTTGATTTTTTGGTTGATGAGTTTGAGCCTCCAGTGAGCCTCCATGGCCTCCCTGCTGGCTCCTCCCTTTCAGGTACTCCTGGTGGAATCACTCCTCCTGGCCCACTTGGCGTCAAGTCACCTGCTGCTGGAACTCCTATTCCACCAGTGCTGGCTGCGCCCCTGGCCATGGACAGCCCCTGCCAGCCTCCTCCCGCGCCATGCGCGGTGTTGGCTCCCTTGTTGGAGAGTCATGGCGCCCCTCCTGCTCCTCCAGCTCCACAGGCGCCCCCTGCGCGCACCATCACTCATATCTACACCCGGCGTCACCCAGCCCGTGTTCCTGTCAGCTCTCCAGCACGTCCATCTGTTCAAGCTGCTGCAAATTCTGGGCTGACACAGGGTACTTCCGCTGCTGCAGATTCTGAGCTGTCACAGGTTGCTCCGGGTGCTGCAAATTCAGGGCTGTCACATGGTCCCTCGATCACTGCTGCTTCTGCTACACTGCCCCAAGGCGCTGTCCCAGTTCCTCAAGTGGTGAACCATCACTCCATGACCACCAGAGGGAAACTTGGCTTCCGTCAACCAGCTGTCTATCATGCAGTAGCCATCTCTCCCATTCCGAAGACATATCGAAGTGCTCTTGCTGATCCCAACTGGCGAACTGCAATGGAAGAGGAGTATGCTGCTCTTCTGTCCAACAACACGTGGGATCTTGTTCCCCGACTGTCTGGTGTGAATGTGGTAACCGGCAAGTGGATTTTTCGTCAAAAGTTCAATGCTGATGGCTCCTTTGATCGGGACAAGGCCCGTTGGGTTCTCCGTGGCTTTACCCAACGTCCAGGTGTTGACTATGATGAGATTTTTAGTCCTGTGGTAAAACCAGCAACAGTTCGCACAGTACTCTCTTTGGCTCTCTCACAGCAGTGGTTTATTCATCAACTAGATGTGAAAAATGTTTTCCTCCATGGGACCCTCTCCGAGACTGTTTATTGCTGCCAACCCACTGGATTTGCTGACACTGCACTTTCTGACCATGTTTGCCGCCTGAACAAATCTCTGTATGGTCTGAAGCATGCCCCTCGAGCTTGGTACAGTCGGTTTGCCACCTACCTCTTGTCTCTCGGATTTGTTGAAGCCAAGTCCGACACTTCTTTGTTCATCTACCACCGAGGCACTGAGATTGTTTATTTGCTGCTCTATGTTGATGACATTGTCCTGACGGCCTCCAATGCCTCTCTTCTTCGCCGCACAATCACTGCCTTGCAACAAGAATTCTCCATGAAAGACCTTGGTCCTTTGCATCACTTTCTAGGAATTTCAGTAAAGCAGCACTCAGGTGGTCTCTTCTTATCACAGCAGCAGTACACCATGGACATACTCAAAAGGGCTGGTATGACGGATTGCAAACCATGTAGCACACCAGTTGACACTCATGCCAAAGTTTCTGCTACTGATGGTACCCCTGTCACTGATCCTACACACTATCGCAGTCTTACTGGAGCTCCAGTATCTTACTTTTACCCAGCCAGACATTGCTTATGCCGTTCAACAAGTGTGCCTTCACATGCATGATCCTCGAGAACATCACTTGGCTGCTGTTAAGAGGATTCTTCGGTATCTTCAAGGAACTATCAGTCATGGTCTCCACCTTCAGCCCTCTACTCCTTCAGAACTAGTGGTCTATACTGATGCTGATTGGGCTGGGTGTCCTGACACTCGTCGCTCTACTTCGGGCTATGCTGTGTTTCTTGGCACCAATCTGATTTCTTGGTCTTCCAAACGACAAAACACAGTCTCCTGTTCAAGTGCTAAAGCGGAATACCGGGCTGTGGCAAATGGAGTTGCTGAAACCTGTTGGCTCCGCCAACTTCTACCGGAACTGCATGCTCCGTTGCCTCGGAGCACATTGGTCTACTGTGACAACGTCAGTGCAGTTTATTTGTCCACCAATCCAGTTCAACACCAACGCACGAAGCACGTTGAGATCGATCTACATTTCGTCCGTGAGCGGGTTGCCATTGGTGATGTTCGAGTTCTCCATGTTCCCACCACCTCTCAGTTTGTTGACATCTTCACCAAGGGCCTTCCGACCTCTGTGTTTCAAGAATTTCGCTCCAGTCTTCATATCCGCGAAGCTCCAGATTCGACTGCGGGGGGGGGGGGGGGGGGGGGGGGGGGGGGGGTTAGCGTATTCACTATGTACTGGTGGTAGTTGGGTATTAGTGGCTTAAATGCCTTTACTGCTCAGTGGCTTTAATGCCTTTACTGCTTAGTGGCTTAATGCCTGGTTGCTCTAACGGCTGGAAGCCTTGGGCCTTGCCCTGGCAAACGCATGGGAACTCCCCCTGGCTGTCGGCCAGGCCTCCTCCCCTCTTTACTAATGTTCTGAACTCTCTCCTCTATATATATGTAATCCTGTCCTCTGGACTTTACCAATGAATAATATAGCTAGTTCATCCTCTATCACTAGCAATGAATAGTCACCATACTTTTTGAACTAAAAGGTCCACTTGATCTTCCTCCAATCCTAGTTGCTGTCTATCTACTATTTTAAACATTGTGCCATAATCCTCTTGGGCCAAAAGATGTTAAGATTGCTGTTATGACCGGCGTCTCTTATCAGAGTAAAAAGCCCATTAGTGGCTAATGAAGGCGCTGGCAGTAGACAGGGCTTAAGGCCCAAGTTATTATTATTTCCTAGTTGAGAGATATTTGTTTCCTAATATTAGGGAGAGGAGAGTTATATATACTTGGCTGTAAAGACTTTTGGAATTTAAGCAAGAGCAATCTATTATTGATCGACTTCCTTTAGGGAGCCGGGAGACCTAATTGTGCCCTAATCTCATCTCGCACAGCCACGGCGCCCCGGCGCCGACCTCCTTCCCCTCCGGCAGTTCACCACTACAATCTCAGGCCCCTCGTCAGTAGACCTCGAGGCTCTACCAATCTGGTATCAGAGACCTCAGGACCGATGTCTCAGCCGCCTGTCTCCACCACGCAGCCGCCGGCTACCTCCCAGCCGCCAGTGCTGCCCACCACCACGCAACAGCCGCAGATCATGGCCACCACCACGCAGCCGCCAACGCCTCCTTCCTCAACATCTGGCTTGGTGCTTGCCGGCACGTCTGGGTCCCCATCAGCACCATCAGCGCAGTCCCCCGTCAGGCCCATGACGTCCGAGCAACTGACCATGGCCGTCCTGGACTTGGGGCAGGCAGTGGCCAGTATTCGCTCCTTCCTAGCGGGATCCTATGCGCCGCAGCCGCCCCAATTCCCGCATCCACCGCCACCATCGCTGCCGTACTCACAGCCGCCCGTCTCCAACGCCTACGCATATGGGATGCCCTATGATGGATTGTCCTCCTACTCGCCGGTGTCTGCCCTAGCGTCGCAGGGAGTCCCGATCACTCAGCTCAGGTTTCCTGCGTCCCCCTCGCCGCTCCCGGCTTGGCTTCTCGACTCTTCGGCACCGCTCGTCTATACGTCGGCGACCACGGTCCATGAACCGTTGCCTGCGTCAACATCCAGCGTCATGCATGGTGGCGTCCCTGCATCGGGCACCCTCTGCGGTAGTGTCGACGGGAGCCTCTTCCATGGGGGTATGCTACTGCCGGCATCAGCACCAGCAGGGGGCGCCCCGTACGCTGCTGCCCCCGCGCCCGGGGCGTCCTTCGCCGCTGCACCATCTGCTGCGGGGACAGCAACCTACGAAGCCGCTCTGGAGCCCCCACCGCCAAAGTTCTACAAGCTGGAGTTCATGACCTATGATGGCTCCGTCGATCCCCCGAATTGGCTCAATCACTGTGAGCAATTCTTCTGGGGACAACGCACCTTGGCGTCTGACCGCACCTGGCTCGCCTCCTATCACCTCAGGGGGAAGCACAGACGTGGTACTACGCCCTGGAACAAGATGAAAGCATGCCGCCATGGGAGCGTTTCCGCGACCAATGCCGTCTACGCTTTGGTCCACCGCTGCGGGGTAGTCGCTTGGCCGAGCTGGGTCGGTTACCTTTTCAGTCCACTGTGCAGGAGTTTGCAGGCCGTTTCCAAGCAGTGGCCTGCCATGCCCAAGGGGCGGGCAATGCAGCCCCGGCACGTCCTTTCCGCCGCCTCACACCAGCCGAGTAGGCGGAGCGTCGTTGCCAGGGCCTCTGCTACAACTGTGATGAGCCCTATGTGCGCGGGCACGTGTGCCAGCAGCTGTTCTACCTTGACGTCGACGACTATGTATTGGAGGACGCCGTACCACTCGGCGATGCGGCAGCAGCAGCTGCACTGAGGGAGAAACCAGCCGCCCCGGAGCTACCTAACGCTAATGCTTTTGTCGTCTCGCTCCATGCTGTGGTAGGTATCCGGACAGAGAACACCATGCTACTCCCTGTTTTGGTGAAAGGGGAGCGCTTGCTGGTCTTGCTGCATAATTTCCTCCGGGGCACAACAATGCGCCACCTCGATCTCTCTCCGGCGGGAGGGGAGCAGCTCTGTGTCACTGTCGCCAACGGCGACCGGCTGCCCTGTGAGGGGATTGCCTGTGATGTCCCTATTAGCATCGCGGGTGAGGTCTTCTCCATCACTTGCGTCGCTCTGGACCTCGGCGGCTTTGACCTTATCCTTGGGGTGGACTACCTTAGGACATTGGGTCCCATCCTCTGGGACTTTGGGGCCATGACGATGGCCTTCTCGTGACAAGGCCGGCGCATCCTGTGGAGGGGTGTAGGCGGCTCTGATGGGCCAGCACACGCGGCTGCTGTCACCACCAACATCCAGCAGCCGCTGCTGGACCGTCTTCTCCACCAGCACGCCGCCATCTTCAAGGAGTCACAACGTCTGCCACCAGCCTGGCCGTACGACCACCGGATTCACCTGCTGCCGGGCACGCCGTCGGTGGCGGTCCGGCCATACCGCTATCCCCAGCTGTAGAAGGACGAGCTAGAACGACAGTGCGAGGCCATGTTGACCCAGGGCATCATCCGACCTAGCACTTCACCATTCTCTGCGCCGGTGCTCCTCGTCCGCAAGGCGGACAAGTCGTGACATTTCTGCATCGACTACCGCGCCCTTAACGCCAAGACTTCCAAGGACAAGTTTTCCATCCCGGTGGTGGACGAGCTGCTCGATGAACTTCACAGGGCGCGCTTCTTCACCAAGCTCGACTTGCGTTCGGGCTATCACCAGGTGCGCATGCACCCTGAGGACGTGGCCAAGACGGCGTTCCGCACCCACCACGGCCACTACGAGTTTCTGGTGATGCCGTTCGGTCTCTCCAACGCCCCCGCGATGTTCCAAGCATTGATGAACGACGTCCTGCGCCCATACTTGCTCAGGTTTGTATTTGTGTTTTTCGATGACATTTTGATCTACAGTGCCTCGTGGGCGGAGCATCTTCAGCACATCGCCATCGTCCTCAACGAGCTTCGGGCGCACCAGCTCCACCTTAAGCGCCCGAAGTGCTTGTTCGGGGTAACGTCCGTGGCCTACCTAGGCCATGTCATCTCCGCCGCCGGCGTCGCAATGGATGCTGACAAGGTGGCAGCCGTGGCTGCTTGGCCGGCGCCTCGCTCTCCTTGGGGCCTCCGTGGTTTCCGCGGGCTAGAAGTTCATCCGGGAGTTCGGCCTCATCGCGGCGCCCCTCACACGCCTCCTACGCCGCGACGCTTTCGCCTGGGACGACGATGCATAGGGGGCCTTCCAGATGCCCGACTTCAACAAGCTGTTCATGGTGGACTACGATGCATCCGGCGCGGGGTTTTGTGCCGTCCTACACCAAGGTGCCGGGCCCCTCGCTTTCTTCAACCGACCGTTCGCCGCGCGCCACCTCAAGCTTGCGGCGTACGAACGGGAGCTTATTGGACTGGTGCAGGCCGTACGCCATTGGCGCCCATACTTGTGGGGGCGCCACTTCTTGATCCGCACTGACTACTACAGCTTGAAGTTTCTCTTGGATTAGCGCCTCTCCACCGTTCCGCAACATCAGTGGATCAGCAAGCTGTTTGGCTTCGACTTCACCGTGGAGTACCGCCCAGGCCGCCTTAACACCGAGGCGGATGCTCTTTCCCGCCGCGACGCCGAGTTGGACGCCCTTCAGGAGGGCGGGGGCGCTGTGGTGAGCGCCCTCTCCGGGCCTTCCTTCGTGTTCATCGCCGACATCCGCCAAGCCACGGCGGTTGCTGCTGATGCGCTGCAGCTCCTGGAGCGCCTTGCTGCTGGTGAGCTGCAGGGCCCCTGGCGCCATGAAGATGGGCTGCTCCTGCACGGCCACCGCATCTTTGTTCCTGACCATGGTGATCTGCGACATCAGGCCCTCCTACTGGCACACTCTGCTGGCCACGAGGGGGTACAGAAGACCCTTCACCGACTCTGGGCTGAGTTCTATATACCCGGTGACCGCTCCTTGGTGCAGGATTAGGTGCGCTCATGCAGCACTTGTCAACGCAACAAGACACAAGCCTTGCAGCCGGCAGGACTGCTACAGCCCCTGGATGTTCCGTCTCAGGTGTGGGCCGACATCTCGATTGACTTCATCGAGGGGCTGCCCAAAGTGGGCGGCAAGTCCGTCATCCTCACGGTGGTTGACCGTTTCTCCAAGTATGCGCATTTCATTGCGCTCGGCCAACCCTAAAGGGCTGCCTCCGTCGCGCGCACCTTCTTCGACGGCGTCGTCCGGCTACACGGGTTCCCCTCTTCCATTGTCAGCGACAGGGACCCATGTTCACCGGCCATGTTTGGCGCGACCTCTTCAAGATGGCGGGCGTATCGCTGCGCATGAGCACTACATTCCACCCGCAGACTGACGACCAATCTGAGGTGGTGAATAAGGTGATCGCCATGTATCTTCGTTGTGTCACAGGTGACAGGCCTCGCGCGTGGGTGGACTGGTTGTCGTGGGCGGAGTACTACTACAATACATCCTTCCACATAGCCCTACGCGCCATGCCCTTCGAGGTGGTCTATGGGCGTCCCCCACCGCCCATGCTGCCGTACAGCCCGGGGACGGCCCGTACAGAGACTGCTGATGCCTTTCTACGCAGCCGGGACGAGATGCTGGCTGAGGTGCGCCAACACTTACTCCAGGCGCAGCAACTCTCCAAGAAGTACTACGACGCCGGCCACCGCGACGTTGAGTTCCAAGTCAGTGACTGGGTCTGGCTGAGGCTGTTGCACAGGACTACTCAGTCCCTGGACCCTCGTGCGCAGCGCAAGCTGGGGCCTCGTTATGCTGGTCCCTTTCAGGTGCTGGAGCGCATTGGGCGCGTTGCTTATCGGCTGCAGCTTCCGGAGGGCGCCCGCATCCACGACGTCTTCCATGTCGGGCTGCTCAAACAACATTGTGGCGACCCGACAACTGCTCCAGCCACGCTGCCTCCAGTGGCTGATGGTCGTCTCCTGCCGGAGCCGGAGACAGTGCTGCGTGCCTAGCTTCGTCGGGGCGAGTGGCGCGTGTTGATCAAGTGGCGCGGGCTCTCCACTGGGAGCTGCTTGAGGAGTTTCGCCAGCACTACCCCGACTTCCTGCTCGAGGACGAGCTGTTTGCGCAGGCGGGGCGAGATGTTATGACTGGCGTCTCTTATCAGAGGAAAAAGCCCATTAGTGGCTAATGAAGGTGCCGGCAGTAGACCGGGCTTAAGGCCCAAGTTATTATTATTTCCTAGTTGAGAGAGATTTGTTTCCTAATATTAGGGAGAGGAGAGTTATATATACTTGGCTGTAAAGACTTTTGGAATTTAAGCAAGAGCAATCTATTATTGCTCGGCTTCCATTAGGGAGCCGGGAGACCTAATTGTGCCCTAGCCGCCACCACCCTTCTCTTATCTCGCACAACCACGGCGCCGACCTCCTTCCCCTCCGGCAGTTCACCACTACAATCTCAGGCCCCTCGCCGGTAGACCCCGAGGTTCTACCAATTGCCTCTGACAGTCTGACAAGCAGCAGTGGCTTTGTTAAGTTGGTTATTTATTTTATTTGAGTTTAGATTTAGAATTACTAATTAAGATATGAAATTGTAAGCGGGAAAATAATATTGTGGGACTTGAAAACAGCTAGATGAAGTACCTGTAAATACCTGCTGTCTAGTTCATTTCCCTGGTCAATAGATTTGATTTTGTAATAAGACTTTGCCTTAACGTATTCATTCAAGTTGGTTCAAAAGTATGTTATGAAATTGTCTAACTTTATCAATATTTTGCAGTATCATATCGATGGCAGGGATCCCAATGGCTATGTTGGTTGCATGTGGTCTATTTGTGGCCTCCATGATCAGGTTGGTGAACTTTGGTGGTTCCCTTCCTGGGGAAGAACTGCAAAATCTTTGTCGATGGTTTTTAACCATAATAGATTATTTCTGCAGTTCCATAATTAAAGGCCTGGGCAAATACCTGATACCCTTTACCCGTACCTTGACCCGAATTACCCGAACCCGAGGTATTTGATCCTAAATTCGGTAGCGATTTTGATTACCCAAAATAGTTTGGGTAATTTGGGTAATATCCCTTGTACCCAAGCTACCCAAACTATCCAAAGATTTGTTTTTGTCTTTGTATTTATTATGTGTCGTTAGTTGAACACTTCAACTTATCACTTTGTTAGAATATAATTCTCTCTATTTAAACAAGTGAGTACAATATATTATTCTGTACAAATTGATGTTGAAATTCTATACAAATTGCTGCTGAAACTATGTATAAATCGCTACTGAAATTTAGTGTAATTTCCTGTTTTCTATAAATTCGGGCATATTGGGTAATACCCGAATCTGAATTTGCGGGTAGTGATTTTTTAGGGCTAATATAGGATAACAGTTTTCATTATCCGAATTACCCGACTCGAAAAAAATCACGTAACCTGAATGCCCAGGCCTTTAGTATCATTCTTAAAGCTTATGAGTTAGTCTATGCTTCTATTTTTTTTAGGGTTGGAAGGAGCGTCCGGTATTTGGAAAGATACGTTATATGAATTATGCTGGTTGCAAGAGAAAATTTGATGTTGATGCTTATATTTCGTATGTTAAAAGTTTGGTTGCTCGGGCAAAGAAGAGGAAAACTGAGGAATATCTGAATCCACGGTCAAAGAATCCAAAGTCTGAGTTGGGTCAGCAGTTGAACATGTCTAAAGCATTGATATAATTTGAATTTGGTGCAGTGGAGTGATGTACTTTTCTTTTGCTGGTAGATGTTAACACGGCAAACTGAAGAATAGACATTGTGCAAGATTGTGCTCTAGATCAGTTTGCATCACTGATATTCGCATTATTTCTGATGATTGAAACTTCATAGCATTATCTAAGAACAGTTTAACTTAAGTGCATGGGTTTATTGTTAATACTGTACTGATTTGAAAACTATGCCAAAATGGAGATTGTTTCAGTTTTGTCCTAAGTCAATCTTATTTAATTTTGACAATTTTTAGGAAAAATATATTAACATCTACAACATGAAATAAATACATTATGAAGACATATTTCATAATGCATTTTTATAAATACTAATTTGATTTTGTCGATGTCTGATTTTATTTTTTTAATAAATTTGGTTAAACTTTGGAAAAGAGACTATTTTAGAAACCAAAGTAGCATTGTACTTTGGACGATACGTGACACTCCTAAATTGATGTCTGGTATGCATTACGGAAAATTTGTAATTTATACCTAGTGGCTTGAGTTTATTAGCCAAATTTGTGAGCCATTCAGCAGTATTTTTCTCTTACATTTTCTGTCAGGGCTTATCAGCCAAATGAATAAGGCGAAAGAGGCAAAATTTTAGAATTTTTTTTATCCATCCATTTTTTTGTCCACCTCCTAACTACCGGTAGTCAAGCGTGTATATATATATATATATATATATATATATATATATATATATATATATATATATATATATATATATATATTCTCTATATTATACCCCTGGGTACTGAATAATAAACAGTACCCGAGTCCGAAGAACCGTGACTGCATACCAAACTCGAGCCAACCGCGGGCAACATTCGGTCCGCTTCCAGCCATGGATGCTCCCCGTTTCTATCCCCACGCCCACCCCCTCATTTATCCTATCAGTTTTTTTTCATCGTTCTGTAATTTTGGAGATCGTGGGGAGGTCGCTTCGATTTCACCGAGCTCCCTCGTTCCCTCCGCCCACGAGGACAGCTCGCCGCCCCCTTCGCCACGAGCCCACCTTCTGCGCCGCCGTCTCCTCTAAGGATAGCCATGAGCGGCGATGGTGGCGGCTCCGGGCACCTCGCGTGGCCGCGTTGCAGGCTCCTAGGCGATCGATCGAACAGCAGCGCCAGGCAAGGACGTTCTCCCATCGTTGGAGATCAGGAAGGCCACCTTGCTCTCGACGTTAAGGAGCACCGGCGGCACCTCATCCACGACGTGCCCCCTCAGATCCCGTCGGCAGCAGGCAGGAGTGGGATGAGGAGCGAGTAGATCGGCAAGGTGCGCCCTTTCTTCCTCCCTAGCTCGATAGCTTGATCCCTTCCTACCGCCGCCCAGATCCAACTGATCTTAATATTTATGCCTCCATTCTAGCCTCCAGGCTGAGCCATGGACATCATCGGCCGCCGCGGCACTGGGCTCGGTCACCATGTTGCTCGGTGGCAGCTTCGCGTCACACATGGGCACTGCCTTTCTGCTGCACGCTTGGCTCCCTGGCAGGGTATAGCGAGCCCTGGAGCCTTGATTTTTAATTCCATGAGATTTTCTTAATTATTGTTTCTTTTCAGATCGGCAACAAGGTTAGCCAGCAGCAGCCGAACGACTCCATCCACCATAGATGGTGGATCCATTGGGAGGATTTGCTAGGCAGTGTCCCGATAGCTGTGGTGTTTCAGGTAGTAGTTAGCAGATAATAGTGGTGTTTAACGTGAATTCAGTTTTTAAAAAAGCCAATTAGATAATGTCTGAACTGAAGCAGAACTACATAGAGGCTATTTTCAGAACTGCTACTTTTTCTGAACTGAAAGATAACTGCAATCAGATAACTTCATGCTTAACTGAATGTCGGCCTTCAATTCCTCTCTAAGCTCCTGTATGAATTTCCTTTTGGTTAGATCCTGCATTTGCTTATTCACATAATTAAACTACTTGAAAGTAAATTCTCTTTTGGTTTCTCCTGCAAGTAAATTCCCTTTTAAGTATGTTGCGCTGCTAGAATTATGCCACTTGAAATTTGGTGATTATATATTGCACAGATTTCTTGCCTCTCATTACTACTGTATTTTCTATTCCTAAATTGCATTTTAGATTAATAGATTGCAGTTTGCTGTAAAGATTTTTTGTTTTGTTTTACACTTCATTAAGTAAATTCCCTTTTACGTATTGTCTATTTTAATGATGCAGTTTGCTATCGAGACTATGGATACTGAGCTTACCTTGTATAAATCTTGACACACAGGATGTACAATATGGTTTCAATATTGGCAGAGGCACCAATGCTATTTGTGACTGCTCATGGTAAATACATGATCTTAGTTCCAGACTACCACTGAACTGATGTGGCGTCCATGTGTGTGCACTGGTAGTTAGCAAAGCTTTCTTGAATGAAAAGAGGGCTTGAAGAAGGGGAAGATATTCCTTATTTCTGATATTATTTGTTGGCATGCAAAATTGGTAGCTTTGTGACAAATGTTCCTCCTGTGCAGATTAATGGGATATCATAGCTTGCAACTTGCCATTTGTCCACTTAGAAAGGCAAAGGCCCTTGGGGCCTTCAAGCGTACCTGGATAGGTGAGTTTACCAGTAAAAATGATTTGTCAACATGTTTTTTTGGATTTATTACTTGCTACAGTGCCCGTGAGTTGCAACGGGAGAATTATTAAATAAATATGAAATGTTCTTCCTAGCTGATTTGTATGCAGACCTTCCTGACACACCAACTAAATAAATTTCTACCCATTAATTTCTTCCATTGTTGTGAACATCCAATGAATGTTCCTGGGTTTGATAGTTGAGATTAATGTCATCGCCACGTGATGTGCTTAGCACGGCTGGCTTACCAACTTAAGGACTTGCCACTCATTTGAAAAAGTTGCCTATATCATACTAATAGTACGTTAATTTCTCCTGCACATGTTTGGTTTCTCTGACTTGAACAAAGAGATTATAATCTCCACTTGTTTTTGTGTGTTCCAACATAGTGTATTCATTCGGAGATGCCTCGAGAGGGATGTCGCTGCACAGCCCCTGGCCTACAACCTGGTTACCCGGCCTCCTACTGTCCTACACGTGAGGTAAGGCTAGCCTTCAGTCCTTGTAATTGTAATTGTGCATAGATTTGCTGAGCCAGGAAGCTTATCAATTCTAATCCATTCAGAGAGAACTAGTGGTATCTTACCACTTATTTTTCCTTTCAAAATCAACAGTTCAGCTAATCAGTAGTTATGTCTTCTGATCTCAAACATTTTGGTTGGGCACTAAGGATGAGGTGGGCTTGGCTGAAAAAAACTGAACCTCACCGCCCCTGGGCTTCCCTCCATATTCAGATCCCATACCAAATCAATGCCTTCTTCTCGGTGGCTGTTGTAACTGAAGTTGGTAATGGGAATCACACATTGTTCTGGACTGATCGTTGGATCCATGGACAGTCTATTGCTGACCTTGCCCCTCGATTATTAGAAGCCATCCCATTGAGAAGGGTGAAACGACGTACTGTCCGGGAAGCTCTTACTGATCACAGTTGGCTTTTGGATATCAAGGGAGCCTGCACAGTTGGTGTTATAGTGGACTTCCTCCATCTTTGGGAAGTGTTGTACAACTTCGAATTAGAGCCTAACGTCGAAGATGTCCACATTTGGCGGCTACCAAATAGTAGGCAATACTCTGTCAAGTCTGCTTATGAGGGTTTCTTCCTGGGATCTACTCAGTTTGGACCTTATGAGAGGATTTGGAAATCCTGGGCACCGCCCAAATGCCGTTTTTTCCTATGGTTGGTGGCCCATAATCGGTGCTGGACTGCGGATCGCCTTGCGCGACGTGGGCTGCCTCATCCTGAGAAGTGCCCTTTTTGTGACCAGGAAGAGGAGACTATCAACCACCTTCTAGTCTCTTGTGTCTTTGCTAGGCAATTCTGGT
Source organism: Sorghum bicolor (assembly GCF_000003195.3). Classification (NCBI taxonomy): domain Eukaryota; kingdom Viridiplantae; phylum Streptophyta; class Magnoliopsida; order Poales; family Poaceae; genus Sorghum; species Sorghum bicolor. Next base: position 38,155,942 of record NC_012870.2, on the reverse strand, counting down.
ATTATCTTTTAAGGCAGGTCGGCCTCCACTCCTTGTCACCACAACCTTCTGATGTTTCTTTTGATAGCTGGTGGGATCAAGCTAGTGGAGCAACAAGCGGATTGATACAAAAAGGTCTCAACTCTCTCATTGTTCTTGGGGCGTGGACTCTTTGGAACCATCGGAACCGTTGCGTTTTTTATGGCATTATCCCAAGCTTTGGGGTGCTGACACAATTAGTAGTCAAAAAAAATCTATTGCTTGGACATAGCCACACTGATGCTGCTGAGGCAACACCTTTTTGGGAGTGGTGTGGTATTGTAGTGGATGATCTTGTGCTCATTTTTCTTAAGTTTTAATACGTTCAATTATCAAGCTACTGACACAATTAGTAGTCAAAAAATCTATTGCTTGGACATAGCCACACTGATGCTGCTGAGGCAACACCTTTTTGGGAGTGGTGTGGTATTGTAGTGGATGATCTTGTGCTCATTTTTCTTAAGTTTTAATACGTTCAATTATCCAGCTACTGACACAATTAGTAGTCAAAAAAAATCTATTGCTTGGACATATGAAAATAATTGAAAGTAGTTGAATAATTTAAATGTATCTGGCACTGCAGTTGGAAGATAACTTGAGCAATTAAAGCTGGACTACAGCTAATTTGGCTGCATGGACCACACATGTACTCCTAATTCAATTTAACTTTGCTTAAAGACCCCGCTTGAACTGCATATATAAATTAGTAACAAAAATGATTCTTATGCTTGAGTAGACATATAAACATACTTTCTGTTATTTCATTTGACACCCTAGTGTCAGTGTTTTGAAGGACTGGTCAAAGTATATTTACTGTTATTTAATGATTTGAAAATTTTGCCTATGTTTTGTTTTATGCCAGATGTGATTTAGTGACTAATATATGGATGTATATTATCAGTTCGTGATTCCATGTTTTCTCAGTTCTGCGTATGGATTATCTAGCCAAGATGAAATATGCTAATGCATGCACAAATTAGTGTTCATGTATGAAGATCCACTTGCAAACTTATAATTCCTTTAGAATTTTCAATCATGCAGATCCAATTAATCTGTAACATCCAAGTTTACTTAGAACAGTCCAAAAAATGCCATTTTTCTTAGTATTCATAGGTGATATCTTTACTTCTAAATCATTTTTTTAGATGTTCAATTATGAATGGACATGCCACCGGCGAGCTATTATTATTTATTGCACTTTAGGAGTGAGTTAATCAACGCATATAGCTGTTGTTAGAGCCTCGGCCTCCCAGCTTTAGTTGCTTTTATTTGCTAGATTCATACTTCTTTTCCCATTAAAAATTTTGATTCCTTGATGTTTACCAGCTGTTTAAGAAAGCACAAATCAGTATCTGAGTTTGCAGGAAATCTGTATGTATGGTTTATTAATTATTATTAATCTTTAAGTTCTTTTTTAATGTTTTCTATTGTTTCCTTTTTGATAGGTGCACCAATTTGTGGCCATTAAAGAGGCGAGAGAAGTGAGGGATGTATTAGTTTTGTTATTCATTTTAAAGTATTATATATAATTTAGTGGAATAATAAATCAGACAGAGCCACAAAACTATGTGTATTCAAACTGCAAAGTGTATTGCAATCTTCTTTGATGATTTATTTACCTGAAAATTTGTGTTATTGGTGAAAAAATGGTTTGAAATACGATTGTATGATTCCTTTACTGTTGGAGACCTTTTTTGTTGCCTATTGCGTCACCTATTTTAATATGAAATCTAACTTTCAAATCCAAAAATAAGAAAATAATACACATTCCAGGCTTTTTTTTAGATGTTCGCCTGTCAGAGAAAACACCTAAAACAAAACTGACGGAAAAAGGAAAAAAAAAATTGGCCGCACGTAATGTAGAAAGAAAACTGACGATGAGATGAAAATAGAAAAAAAAATCAGCCACAACAAAAATGAAAAAAAAGCAGCAAAACCCAACCATGTCACGTAAAAAGGAAAAGGGAAAATCTCACCGAGGGTCCTCTTCGGCGCGGGAACGTCGGGTAGAGGGGGCCTCGGGTACTAAATAATAATTAGTACCCAGGGTACTCATTAGCGCAGTGTGTATATATATATATATATATATATATATATATATGACGCGTTTCTTTTACACGTGCGTGTAGTTACTCTTATGTATATATCTCTATATTTAAGGTATATATGACCGGACGAAATGTATATAGACAAAGTATATGATCATACAAAATAAATTATTATAGTTGGCTACAAAATAAATTATTTTGTAGCCATACCAAAACTCGCGAGCCAGGGTCATGAGCAAACTTCGGACTAATGCGTGCATTCTATTAAGTCCCTCGGATCTGGTCTCGATAATTAATCTAATTTCCTATCCCGTTGATCTCGTATATTTAGCGTCTTATATTAACTGGATCCCGTGACCTCTGAACTGGAACTAGATGCACCCGCGCCCCTGCGAGACCTTGCATGTTTCCCGCAAAAGCATCACCGGGCTCGTCGCTGCACCTCGCCGCCGGCCAGCGCTGTCGCCAAAGCTAATGTGACTGCCTGACTGGTGAAGCTTTGTCGGACTGCCGGAGACCTCGCGGGATCGCCGCTGCTGCACCACGAGTCCACGACACTGGACCGTGGGAGCATCCCACGCGTCGGCCGTGCCGTTTCGCCGGGCCGTCGGACCTCGTGAGCCACTCGTGCGTCGGCCACGACGCATCACCGGACCTCGCAGCTGCGCATGCGCATCGGCTCGGCTGCGCCGCATCCCCGGGCCGACGGCGGCCGCCGGACCTCGCAAGCCACTCTTGCGTCGACCGCGACAAATCACCGGACCTCGCATCTTGCGCGTCGGCCGTGACGCCACGCCGGACCGTCGGACCTCGCGATCCACCGCGCGTTGACGCTGGACCTCGCGACTCGCAAGCCACCCGTGGGAACTCGTCCGTCTCCCCGTCACATAATTCTTGTGATTTTGGATTAGGAGCCGGTTCCCACCATGCCTTTTGAATGGTTTACTGATTTTTCAAACAAATAGTGTCCCTGTTGTGAGCAGACCAGGCAGATAGAAGATGTTAGTCTGCTCTGATCTTTCTCGAGGCAGATGGCTATCTTGATCTTGCATTTGATTAGTAGTGGTTTAAAATCCGTTAGTATCCAAGATTGTACACGATGATTGTTTTGAGTTCAAGATTCTACAGTTCCAGACTACTTACTATATATTGTTCATTTGTTTTTACGATTTCTGGCAACGAGACTTATCGACAGCAGCTTGTTACCAGATGCACCGTCCGCAACAGTGCTCCGTCCGGACCGGATGCACCGTCCGCAACAGTGCTCCCGCCTAATCTTCCCGCGCTCCCCAGAAAAGCTACGCTGACCCAAATCTGGTAAAAAGCTGTAGCCTGATGTCGTATTCCTGGAAGCCACGCTGACCCAAGCCTTACATAGAAGCGCCGTATCTAGTACGTGCATGTTTCGCTTCTATCTTTCTTTTTTCCTTATTCTTCTTATTTCTTTTTCTTTCCCTCTTTCTTTTCTTTTCTATTCTTTTGTGCTTCATTATTTGTTTATTTTGTTTTATGTGATCTTTTATTATTCTTTAATTTTTTATGTTTCTTTTCTTTCCTTTTCTTCTATTTTCTTTTCTTACTATTTTTATTTCACATATTTATTTTTATTTTTGTTCATGTCATTTTCAATATTCATTTCATTATATATTTTTTCTATTTACTTACCTTTTTTTTTCTATAACTAATTATTATGTTTATTTTATTTATATTTTATTCTTTTTGTATTTATTTCTTTTTCTTTTCTGTTTTGTCTTAATGTTTTCTTGAGATTTTTTCTTTTCTATTTTTATTTTACTTACTTAATTATTTCTTTCACGTCTAAACAACAGATCGAAGACGCCCATCTGTTTTTTCTATCAAAATCCTCTACGATCCAGATTAATGCCGATGATTTTAAGTGTCCCACGCTGGCCACGTAGTAGCTCTGAACGAGTGCACGGGAATACCAACAACACTAACCTACGTAGGTTACATTAGTTTTATTTTTCTTCCCTTTTTTATTCTTCTTATTTCTTCCATTTCATTTTCTTTTTTCTTTCTCTTTCTTCTATTCGTGCTTCACTTCTCATTTTTATTTCTTTTTTATGTTTTATGTGATTTTTATTTTTATTATTTTTATTTTTATATTTTTATGTTCTTTTTTTCTTTGTTCTTTCCTTTTCTTTTCTTATTATTGTTTGTTTTCTTCCTTCAATTTATTTTTTTATTTTTATGTTTCATGTTATTTTCACTATTCTTTCATTTTTATATTTATTTATTTATTTATTAATTTATTTATTACTTTTACTATAATTATTTATTTTGTTGTCTGCTTTTTATAATTTTTCTATTTACTTTTTTGTTTTTCTTCTTTTTCCCATTTATCTTTGTCGTGATGTTTCCTATAGATTTTCTTTTTCTATTTTAGCATAATCACTTTTTCATGTTTTCTTTTTTATTTTCTCTATTCCATATGAGATGCTATGTTTACATAGTATATACATAATGTCTATGTTGTATTTTGCAATGTCCATGTGATATATACATGTCATATTCTATGTTTTTTATGTTCATGTAGTATATATGTGTTGTTCTATAATTTTTTAGTGATGTTCACTTCTTTTACTTGTGATGTTCTATGAGGTTATTTATGATGTTCACGTGGTATATAATGTCATGTTCTATCATCCTTTTTTGACGTTCATGTAGTATACATGTGATGTTCTAAGTGTTTTTTTATAGTGTTCATGTAGTGTATATTTGAGGTTTTATGTCTTTATGTTCACATGTTATACATGTGATGTTCTGTGATATTTTTTTATGTTCACATGATATACGTGTAATGTTCTATGTTGTATTTATACAATGTTCGCATAATATATATGTGATGTTCTTGTATTATACATGTGATATTTTATGTTTTTTTTATGTTCGCATAATATACATACGATGTTCTATGATGTATCCCGGGCAGGGAAATATTTCTTTTTATATTTTACTATAATTAGTTATTTGGTTTGTTATTTATATATATTATTATTTTTTTATTTTTAATTTGTACTTTTCTCTTTTAACTTTATGTTTTCTATATATTTTCTATTTTACCTTACTTAGTTATTTTTTTCATGTTTAATTTTTTATTTTCTATATTTTCATGAGATGCTATGTTCATATGGTATAAGTGTATTGATTTATGACATATTTTATGATGTCCACATGGTATATAATTTTATATTCTATGATGTTTTTTTATGGTTCATGTAGTATACATGTGATGTTCTATAATTTTTTTATGATGTTCACGCGTTATACATGTGATGTTCTATAATGTTTTTTGGGTAATGTTCATGTGGTGTACATATAATGTTCTATGATATGTTTTTGTGATGTTCGTATAGTATACCTGTGATGTTCTGTGATGTATTACGTTAATGTTCACATAGTACACATGTGATGTTCTATTATATCTTTTTAATGTTCTGATGATATAAATGTGATGTTCTACGATGTAGTATTTGTTGATATTCTATGTCATTTCTTTTATTTACATGTTTGCCTTTTATTTTCCCATATTCCATTATATATGGTATACTCCCTCCGTATCCTAATTAGATGACGTTTAGGACATGAGTACAATTACCAAGGGGTAATTAATTAGGGGTTAGTTTTCCTATCTTGCCCTTATTAAATACGCTGTGCGGTGCTACCCTACAACAATCAATTGTAGCTCAGCTAGCCAAGACTCTACAGCTGAGACCAAAGGTTGCCAGTTCGATTCCTGGTGGCTGCTGTATTTTTTAAATTTTTGCATGGCGCTGAACTTGCTTTGGACGTTCAGCGCACAATCTCCAAAGGTTGCCGGTTCAATTCCTGGTGGCTGCAGTATTTTTTAAATTTTTGCATGGCGCTGGACTTGCTTTGGACGTTCAGCGCACAATCTCTTCGCTTGAGGACGGCACAATTAATGACGAGAGTATGTGAACGGGCTTACGCAGAGGGGCATCAGCGTCCAAAGTGCCGTTGAAACAAGCTAACGTCCTCCTTACGCAACTACCGTCGAACGCAGAACGTCCTCCTTTTATGATACGGAGGGAGTACATGTCATGTTGATATATTTTGTGATATTCACATAATATACATATGATGTTCATGTAGTGTACAGTACAACAATGTTCGATGATGTATTATGTGATGTTTATATAGTATATATTTAATGTTTTATTATATTTTTTATGATGTTTATATGATATAAATGTGATGTTCTATGGTGTATTTATTAAAATTCTATTTTATTTATTTTATTTTTATGTTTGCCTTTTATTTCCCATATTCCATTGTATATGGTATACACGTGATGAATGAGATATTGTATGATTATCTTTAAGTATTACACAACATATTATATAGTATTTAGAGAACATATTATGTAGTATTTTCCCATATTCCATTATTTATATTATACATGTGATGTTCTACTTGTGTAATTTTATTTATTATATAATTATATTTTTTCTTTTTTGATATTATAATACCAATCATTTAAATCTATAATTTTTTTCTCTTAGATATGGAATACTATTTTTTCTAAATTAAAAACATTTTTCTTGTGAAGGCGGAATATTATTTTTTTAATCTAGAACATCACTTTTATTTAATAATAAAAATAAATGTCCTATCTTTATGAAATAAATATTCGTTAAAAAAACTTTATTTAAATATATTCATGTGAGATCTTATTTTAAAGCATTTAGTATAAGAAATATAATGGTGTAATTAGAATTTAATTTGAATACTTGATTTGCTAATTATAACATTTTAAAGGTTAGAGAAACATTAATTATATGATGATGTCAGCAATTTTGTTTGTTGGTGCAGCGTGGGCTGTCAGCTCGAATTCCGTGCGCGTGCTGTTGCTGTGGGCATTCAATAGCCTTGTTTAATTCCGAAATTTTTTTGGATTTTGATATTGTAACAATTTCGTTTTTATTTAACAAATATTATCTAATCATTGGCTAAGTAGGTTCAAAATATTCATCTCATGATTTATAGACAAACTGTGCAATTAGTTTTTATTTTTTGTTTATATTTAATACTCCATACATGTATCACAAGATTTGATGTGATAGAGAATCTTGAAATTTTTTTAGTTTTTGGATGAACTAAACAAGGCCTTAGCCCGCTTTAAAGAAACAGTAAAAAAAACAGTCAAAGAAACAGTCCAACAAACAGTCAACAAGGCCCATTAAACATACATCCACAGTAGCATTCGATATTCCACGCAAACAGAACGAAGCATTGTGCGCCATCCACCGAAAATTGCTAATGACGCGGGGAAATTTGGGCGGGAGTCTGCTGCCGGACGAGGGATTCTGTCCGAACGGCCGGACCGCAAGAGCCGCCGCTTGTTACTCCCTCCGTTCCAAATTATAAGTCATTTCAAGAATCTTGAAGAGAAGCATTTCCAAGTTTGATAAAAAATATAGAGAGAAATATAAAAATTTATATCATAAAATAGGTACACTATGAAAATATAACTAACAAAGAATCTAATGATACTTGGTTGGTACCAAAAATGTTATTATTTTGCTATATAAATTTAGTCAAACTTGAAAAACTTTGACTCTTCAAAATTCTTGGAATGACTTATAATTTGGGACGGAAGAAGTACTTTATAGTGCAGCAAACAGACAAATTATTGATCTCAGTTTGATCACTAGGCAGGCACTAGAATGTATATGTTGGAGTAGCGCCAGATCGTGCAATGTTCAGTTACCTTTTGAGATGACATTGATATATATATATATATATATATATATATATATATAATTTCACAAAGCAAGCAAATACGAGAATTCGAGCCAATTTTTTGCTATGTATTTGCTTGCTTTGTATTATTTATTTAAATTAAGTTGGATCAATAGAATACAAAATTCTCATAAATATTTCTTTTGCAGTTTTTCATAAAATATCACTTAGTATGGATTCCTGTAAATATTATTAATTCAAATTATCTTAAATACTTAATGCAGATTCTCATAAATATTTGTTAATGTAGATTCTCGTAAATATTTCTTAGTGCAGATTGTCGTAAAAAAATTAATAATTCTTGTAAATGGATCTCAAATTGTGCTAACTCCATATTCTTATTATCGAAATTTGTTCGTGGCAGATTATGCTTAATGGTACCTTAGAGTAACTCCAACAGATATATTATCCATGTTATGTAGACTATTTTTACATTTTTAAAGCAAAAATTAAAATCCAACATGTGTGCTATCTGGTTTGCTAAAATAGCAAGCTTAAACTTTCGCTTGTCATATATAGCATGCGTCCTTACTAGCTATCTTATATACAAAGACTGTTGTGGAACTTTATGCTTTGAGTGTGTTTTTTATTTTACACAATGGCTAAATCTTATAGTTTAGAATATAATTTTACCTAGTCTCTTGGAGATGCTTTTATAGCAACATAACACTAAGAATATATCCTAGTTATCGCCTGAAAACATACAAATTATGGTAACTACTGAGCGCATGCCAAATTTTGGTAACTGGTAAATCAAATCGTATAGGTATTGTCATCTACCATAATTAAACAAATGCATAAAATTACCATACTGAGATGCATGCTCCAGCGTTGGTCGCTTGAATATACCAAAATTACCATACTGAGCCTGATGCATGCACGTACAGCATATATAGTAACTAAAGATTAATTTTCGCATTTAATTTTCACCAATTAATTACCGACAGCGGTGATGGTGGGTCGTTACTAATTAGAGTATTCACAATGCAAGACTCTATCACAGAGTCTAAGACAATTAATTACATATTATTTATGGTATTTTGCTAATGTAGCAGCATATTTATTGAAGAAAGAGGTAGAAAAAATAAGACTCCAAGTCTTATTTAGACTCTAAATCCATATTATTTGAGGTAATAAATAACTTTAGATTCTATAATAGAGTCTATATTGTGAGTGCTCTTATGGTAACCCGAATGACTGCTGCATGCACCTGCGCTTGATGGATAAGAACGGGTTCACCCATGGTGCGGTTGGTCAGACTTGCTACAAAATAAGGTATTCTAGCCTCTGCCAGATCACTGAAAAAACAGTGAGTACCTGTATAGCCTGATAATCTCTGTAACGTGGGTTCTAGAACTTAGATAATTTAAATTGGTATTTTTTCAGCTTAGCTTAGAGCATCTCCAAGGGTTTTGTATTTGAGGTTTGCATTTGAGTAATTTGCCAAAAAGCTTCAAAAGAGGTATCCAACGGTTTTGCATTTGGAGTTTGCAATTTGGACAACTTGGCAAATGAAGGAGCAAACTTGGCAAAAATGCCAAGCTGTAGACGACTTTGCAAACCCGATCGCGTGAGCAAAATCACGCGCGAGGAAAGCGCGCGCGCCTGGAGACCTTCTATTTTTATCGTTTGCCAAGTCCAAATGCCAATTCCCTTGGAGATGACCTATTTTTATCCTTTGTATTTTATTATGGGAGTTTGCAAATAGCAACAAATGTCAAGTCAATTTGCCAAAGCCTTTGGAGATGCTCTTAGATATACTAAAATTCACAGTATTATGCAGAGTCATAAATTCTAAATTTAAAAGTGATCTCAAATAGAATTTACAGCTTATCTAAAAAAGTATGAGGAAATCAGTAATTTAAATTTCAAAGGCAGTGCAATTTATAGGGTTGCAAAGCCTTCTCCGAGAAATAGATGGTTGCAAGTATGTTAATTTAGTATCCAGGACTGAAAGGGAATATAGTTTTTAGATTGGTCCCTCTATTATGGGTTTTCTCACACATTCTAGCACGTAGCCTTTTGGTCTCGGTTCATGAAAACTTACAGTAGTACCTACATTAATTTTTTTTGGGATAAATAGAGCCAATCCACTATGTATACTCAGTTTTGTTCCAACTGGCATGTTATGCAATGTTCTTTTCTGACATTGGCCTCGTCCGACGTGGCGATACTAGACGTCGATGACGTGCCGAGGCAGCCGAGGGTCAAGGCTAACGCCGAGCGTGCTATGCTGAATGTCTTAGTTTCTATCTTATTTTGCCTGAAACCTGTCAGCCATAACAGCTGTGACATATGCCACTTCAATAGCTGTCCTCCTTCTGCCTTTGTTGTTCACAACAAAGACAAATTCTTTGTTGTACCATGGATCTTTGAGTCTCTGACCATGCTTCTTTTTGTAGAGTTGAGGATAGAACCTATTAGGGACATAAAGTGGGATAAAGCATCAAGCACTAAGGTAAGAGGGAGAAAAATTAACTTCTGTTCATGAGTCTATAAAATAAAGGATTAAGTCCACTTTTAGCCCCTCAACTATTGGCCGAGTTTAATTTTATCCCTCAACTATAAAACCGTCTGTTTTTCACCCTCAACTATTAAAACCGGTCACTTTTAGCACCTGGAGAGAGGACATAGCGGTTTTGAGCCACTTTGAGCGGTTTTCTCTTTTTCTTTTCTATGGTTAAACCTGTGAATTTCATAGTGAATTGTTTGAGCATTGTAAATTCATCAAATTTTTTGGGTAGCCTTGTCATGATGTTCTCTATGCAGAAAAAATGTGAAACTATGAAAGTAAGTATTTTTTGGATGCTAAAAAATTAGCTCTTTTAATTAATAAATACATGTTCTGTAATTTTTGTAGGATAATATATATATCCTATGATCATGAAAGTTTTTGCATAACTGTTTTATACTATATAGACCTTCATAAAAAGTTTGAGATTAATTTGATGATGTTTGCTTATATCCCTAATTTATATGCTTTATTAATTACATATAAATTAGGGACACAAGCAAACATCATTAAATTAATCTTAAACTTTTTTTGCAGGTCTATCTTATTATAAAACAGTTACACAAAAAGTTTCATGATCATAGGATGTATATATTATCCTACAAAAATCATAGAACATGTATTTATTAATTAAAAGAGCTAATTTGTTAGCATCCAAAAAATACTTACTTTCATAGTTTCACATTTTTTATGCATAGAGAACATCATGACAAGGCTACCCAAAACATTTGATGAATTTACGATGCTCAAACAATTCACTATGAAATTCACAGGTTTAACCATAGAAAAGAAAAAAGAAAAACCGCTCAAAGTGGCTCAAAACCGCCCTGTCCTCTCTCCGGGTGCTAAAAGTGACCGGTTTTGATAGTTGAGGGTGAGAAACAGACGGTTTTATAGTTGAGGGTTAAAATTAAACTCGGCCAATAGTTGAGGGGCTAAAAGTGGACTTAATCCTAAAATAAACATGTGCCTAGGTTTGTTCTGATACTACACATGTTAATTTTCTTTGCCTGATGTGGAGTTGTCTCATTGTATTCAATATGCTGAAACTAGTCTCAGTGTGAAGTTTGAACTAGGAATGACAGCTCTAGTCTTTGGAACTTATGGAGTTTAGATATTTCCAGCGGATCAATCATTGGAGTAGTTTATGCAACATTAAAAATAAAAGTTTCAGTTCAGAAACATTTGTTATGCTTGGTTACACATGATATCAGTTTACCTTTGCAATCAGCACTCATATAATAGTTGTTGGAAAATGAATACCTCACAACATGAGTTTTTTAATCTAGTTTACTGCAGAAATTCAGTGCAAAATATGATACAATATTTATATTTCAGCATTTGTACAATATATCCTGTAGCAAGCTACCTTTTTCGAAAAAAAGACACCACTGGCCTCTGTTGCAAATATGACCTCAATGATGCAGTAGATAATACAACTAAGATGACAATAGGTTTACTTAGCCAACCTATGTGTAACAATCCTATAGTTGTTTTTCTTTATACTGTACGTTCAAACTTTTGTGCTTGACAAGTGGTTAAATTGTGTTTACCATTTTTGAAATAATTTTCAACTACTAATGGTTACCGTAAAACTCCTGGGTAGTTAAATACTACAAAAGGTTGACTGCAGGAAATATAATTGAAAATAGTGGCTCTCCTACACCATTAGGTGACAAGACTAACACTACTAATGGAGGTAAACCAAATGCATGGGCATTTACTATATTAAATTCATACGTGTTATTAATGATAAACAATAGTATATGGATGTAACACTGCAGGAAGCGATGCTGGACAACGCAAGAGAGAAAGAGATAAAGCTCGATGGTATGCAATGTCTCAAGAGAAAAGGGATGAAAAAAATAAGAAACGTCGAGAAGCATATAAAAGAACAAATGAGCAACACCTATGTATCGAAACTACCAATGATTGTATACTAGAAACGTTGGTGAATAATAATATAGATATTACTATTGATGTTTCTTATATTTGATGTGTCACGATTGGTAGATGGTCAGGATGCTTCAAATAAGGAAAATATGGATCCTAATGAAATAGATGATTGGTTAGGAATGATTCACTCCATACAAACAATATTGATGGTATACCTATATCCAATCAATTATTAGGTAATTAAATTGTTGTTAATACGGTACCAACACTTACATTTTTGTGTTGGTGAATCTATCAATAGATTTATATACAACAGGAAGATCGTTGATGGATATATGGTGTTTACTCGTTGTATTGCTACTATTTTAACTCAAACACAACTATGTAGGTGATGATGCAATTACTGCTCATAGCATAGTTAATCAAGAAATGTGGTCACAATGAACCCATGTTTCAAAATCAGGCATAACCAATTGCGATGCTTCACATACGAGAGAGTTAACAAATGAACAAGTCAAGGCTGATGGAGCAAGGTGTAGGATGACATATGCAGACATTACTGCAGGAAGTAGGATGCCATATGCAAACATGACCCCTAAGCAACGGGAACAAAGGCGCAACCGACAAAGGCTTTACATTAAAACTCCATCTCATAAAGAGTCAATGAAGTGACTAAAAGCCGCTCCAGAGAGATGCAGAAACACACCTTAAACAGTGAGTCCATCATAATGGAGAATCCACTCTTTAATCCGATCCTAAGATGGAGTGGCCCACTGCAAATTCATCTGGGCCTCATGGACCCACTGTAAGCCCCAATGATTGGGTTATCCCAAAATCCCTTGCAACACCTTTTTGCTTCCCACAAGCTACATAGGAGACATATGATGATGAATATAATGCAGTGATATACTACCTGGACATAAGACACATAGACATAATGTCCCATCTAGGCAAAGACATGTATTGTTAGCCCATTGTAATACTATGTTAGAGCTCCGCATCGATCGGAACATAGGAGTATCTAACAATGATGGTGAAGACCACGCGGATGAAAATACACCCTTACCCCAGTCAACCATGACCAATAATGGTAAATAATGAGGCCCGCCTATCTCTGTTCCTTGACAGAAAGCACTGAACCAAACAATCAAAATGCATTAGCTACACCTGAACAACCACTGTTTGATGTCACTAATGATTTGCACTACTTTTAACATTGTGTACAATATTTGCTTTCCTTTTATTATTACCCAAGTTGTAATTTCTCATGGCACTATGATGATCACAAATGATGATGAGGGCGATATATTTGAAGATGATGAGGAAGAGGATGAGGGATACTTGTTTGCTGGGCAAGGTATTTGTACCGAATATTGAATACCTTTCTAACATATACTCCTTTATCTAACCTTTATTTTTATGTTCGAATGTCATTTCAACAGAGGAATCAGATGATGATGTCCAAAGTGAGACTCCTGAGGAAGACACGGCTTCTAACCCTGAAGTACCTGACCTGTACAAAAAGTTTTATATTAACATGCCTAGGGAGACACACTTGCCAAAACCTGTCCAAGATTGCCGCCACTTCTCTTTAATGGCCACAAGGAGTTCTACTGTCTGGCACAAGGAGTTCTACTGTCTGGCATGATCAGGTTTTTAATGGCCACTTCTCTTTCACTTCCCTCTACTGTCGCCTCGATAGTGCTACTTCTAACATCAGAAACAACGACATATATACCTTCCGTGCACATGGCATGATCTATCACAACATAAGGTCATTTGGGAGAGAAGATGGTAAGGAGCCTAGACATCTTGAGCTTTACTTCTATGATGATGATCCGAGCCTTGAGCACCGGTATCAAAGGTGTCATGAAGATCAGTACCCAAAAGTTAAAGAAGTTATAGAGAGATTAGTGGACATCCTTCGTGACAACCCATACTCACAACATTTGAGGAGTATGGGGCAGGGTGAACAACATGAGGACTATGTTTCACACTTAACCATGATTAGCGATTGGACCAAAGGACATACAACGTCCTGATGGATTCAGAGGTGGCTACTGTATGGATCGAGGGTAGTGAACTCCTTGGCCAGTTTCAGAATAGTATTGTCCTACATGGAAAGATAGGAGCAGGCATGGCATCTGATCATACCACAGATGCTATGATGCTCTTTCATACCAACTCTTTTTCCCTAGCGGTGAGCTTGGATGGCATATGGATATCCCAAAGAAAGGTGTTACTATGGAGGATGTCTACACAGCTCGTGCCCTACATAAGGCTCATAGTGATATAGAAGAAGAAGAAACAGGTTTGTTTATCTTCTTATACATACTTTTCATGTATATCGAACCATTATCCTAGAAACACCTCTAATACCATAGTTTTTTTTGTAGACTCTTCGAGAAATTTATGTGTTTCTGTACGCGCCTACTATTGCAACAAGTTCTAGATATGGCTAGGAATCTTTAGTCCCATACTTTATGGCAAGCGTCTTTTCCAACAGTTTGCGGTAGACACGCACATCAAAATTGAGAGTTCTCGATTGGATTACATACGCAATCATCAAACCTAAATTAGGGCTGACCTCTACCAAGGATTGGTTGATAGCTTGCATGCTGGTGAGGGTAGATCAGAAGCTATTGGAAGCGAACGGTGATGCCTTCGTCATTTATCGGAGGCCCTAGGGACATGAGGTGTAGGTACATGGATGCCATGGCACTGGTGTGGAGGTTTGGAAAACCAGACATCTTCCTAACTATGACATGTAATCCAAAGTGGGATGAGATCACACTTGAGTTGTACCCTGGACAAACACCATAGGATCATCCAGATCTTATTCATCGGGTCTTTAGGGCAACACTAGAAGAGCTTAAGCACATGTTGATAAGAAAGGATATCCTTGGAAAGGTTCGTGCACATGTGTACGTTGTGGAGTTCTAGAAGAGGGGTCTACCACACACACATTTTTGGCTAATCATAGAGGGACGCTACAAAATCACATGTCCAGAGCAGTATGACCTTCTCATCTCAGCCGAGCTCCCAAACAAGAAGAAGTATCTAGACTTGTATAAAATAGTTACAAAGCATATGATGCATGGCACTTGTGGAGTACTTAATCACAATTGCCCATGCATCAAGGGTCATGAATCATGCAAGAATCGTTACCCACGACCTTTCATGATGCCACATTATAGGGCAAGGATTCATACCCAGTTTATAGATGTCGTGATGATGGTAGAAAACAAAATGTCCACAGGCATGACCTTGAAAATAGATGGGTCGTCCCTTATAACCCATACCTCCTACGTTTGTTCAATTACCACATTAATGTTGAGGCGTGCGGGAGCATCAAGGCCATCAAGTATTTGTTTAAGTACATTTACAAGGGTCATGACCACGCGTCTATGGCTGTGAAAGAGGTTGACAAGGAAGACAACAAAGGAAACATTGATGAGATCAAACAATATAGAGATGCTAGATGGGTAACTCCACCAGAAGCCTTGTGGAGGATATATGGTTTTGATATAAGTGATAGGTCCCCTTCGGTGTTGTCTTTGCAGATTCATCTTCTTGACATGCACATGGTGCCATTTCATCAGTGCGAAGGTGTTCGACGAGTGCTTAATCATCTAGGTGTTGAAAGGTCAATGGTTACAGCCTACTTTGAGAAGGACAACACATCTGAACATGCATGTGGTATATTGTATCGGTACTTTCCTGAGTACTATAAGTGGGACTCACAGGGAAAATCATGGATTAGTAGGGCGCAAAAGAATCACTTAAGACAGATTGGAAGAGTTGTATGTGCCAATCCGGCCAAAGCAGAGAGTTACTATCTTAGCGTGCTTCTAAACCACGTGACTGGTGCAACCTCATTCAATGATCTAAGGATGGTTTTTGGTGAACTCCTACTGACTTTTCGTGAAGCTGCTAAAAGAAGGGACCTCATTGAAGTGGACAACACGCTGCATGAGGGCATTGCTGAAGCTACTCTATGGATGATGCCATATGTACAACGAAGGCTCTTTGCAACAATCTTGGTATTTTATGAGCCAAGTGATGTGTTAGAACTCTGGGAAAAGCACAAGAAGGCAATGTCAGAGGACTACAAGTGTAATAACCAGTCTAGCTTTGTAGTGGAGCAGATGGTCCTCATAGATATTTGGAAGTTGTTAGAATTAATGCAGAAGGACATAAAGATGTACCCACTTCCTGATATCGATGACACATATGATCCATCTAGCAATATTCCTAGGGAGATTTTCGAGGAGGCTAATGTTGAGGCAAGCATTGATGACATGGCATTATCAAAGACCGTTAATGAGGAGCAAAAGGCTGCCTACAATGAGATTATGTCTGCTATTGATAGTGATAATGGGGGTTTGTTCTTTGTGGATGGACCTGGTGGCACCGGAAAGACTTATCTATATAGGGCCCTGCATGCTACTATACGTAGTTAGAACAAGATTTCCGTGGCATCTGGTGTTGCTGCCTCAATAATGCCCAGTGGCTGAACTGCCCACTCGCGCTTCAAGATTCCCCTCACCCTCAATGATGGGGCCTTTTGCACCTTCACAAAAATAGAGTGGTACTGCTAAGCTGCTTCGGACTGCATCCCTTATTATTTGGGATGAGGTGACAATGATGAAGAGGCAAGGTGTCGAGGCACTAGACAATAGCCTTCGTGATACCATGGACCGTTCTAACCTGCCATTTGGGGGGAAGACTGTGGTGTTTGGTGAAGATTTCAGGTAGGTTCTCCCAGCTGTTTGAAGAGGATCAAGGGCTCAAATAGTTGGTGCATCACTACGGATGTCATACCTTTAGAATTCTATGTGGCATCTCAAACTGGTGCGTAACATGAGGGCAAAGAGCGAACTATGGTTTGCAGAATACTTGCTACGCATCAGGAGAGGCTCTGAGGAGGCTAATGGTGATGGTGAAATATGTCTTCCTAATGAAATATGAATACCATATACCAGGGAAGACAGTGATCTTGATACGTTAATTGACTGTATATTGCCTGCCCTCAATGCTAATATGTCAAACAAGAGCTACATCACCTCATGAGCAATATTATCTCCGCAGAACGACTGGGTTGATATGATTAACATGAAGATGGTAAGTCGTTTCTAAGAAGATGAGATGGTGTACCATAGCTTTGATAGTGCAGTGGATGATCCACACAACTACTACCCATCTGAGTTCCTCAACACTTTGACCCCCAACGGTCTCTCTCCACATGTGTTAAAGCTCAAGATTGGGTGTTTGATCATATTGCTAAGGAACATCGACCCTGCGGGTGAACTTTGCAATGGAACTAGGCTTGAGTTCGAGGGTTCCAAAGAAATACTATCGATGTAGAAATTATGGTCGGAGACCATGCCGAAAAGCGAATCTTTCTACCACGACTTCTGTTATGCCCCTCAGATGATGAGATGTTCCCATTCCAGTTCAAGAGGAAACAGTTTCCTATTAGACTCAGTTTTGCCATGACGATTAACAAGGCACAAGGGCAAACTCTCCCCAATGCTAGTGTGTATTTGCCTGAATCGATGTTCTCTAATGGTCAGCTGTATGTTGCGCTATCTAGAGCCACTGCTTGATCGAACATTAGAATCCTTGCTATCTCACTCAGTGATAAGAAGGATAAGAAAAAATGACAAAAATAAATGGTACACACACGAAAAATATTGTCTACAAAGAGATCCTCACTCCATGAAAAGGTATTGTCTTCTATTTTGCACAACTCTTATATTCTTGTAGTTGTATCCTCTATTACTAACACTTTTTGTATCTATCTAAATTTTAGTAAATAGAGAAAGTTAAGAAGAAATGAGAGACAAGTAGTGTATGATGACTTGTATATAATATATTTTCAATAACTATATGTGAATTTATGTTTAATTTGAAATGCGATGGTTCTAACATGCCTCTTTTCTTCTATTGTTAGGGGCTATTTGGAACTTCTCTGCTCTACGTTTTTCAGCTCCGCTCTACGTTTTTTAGCCAAACGGTTTCAGCTACACGCACTCAGTTCGAGAAAAAAGAGTGGAGATGTGAGAGCACTTAAAGAGGTACTCCACGAACTCCAGTTTTTTGTGGAGCTACTACACAGTGAAGTTTATGGAGCAGAGTTTGTGGAGCAGTCCCAAACACCCTCTTAATATCTAGCTGACTGCACCCGAGCCAACCCAAAGGCTGCTCCCCCGCGCACCACAAATCCCCACGCCTGCCTTCCCTTTATCATATCTAGCAGTTTTTTTTCTAATTGGATGCGCCTCCGATTGCCGGTTTTGCCCAGCTCACCACCCCAACGCCGCACGTGCCGCCACCTCTGCCGTAGGAGCCCAATGTCCCGTGGCCCCCTCTCAGCTCGCCATCGCTAATGGCCGCGACCACGGTCTTGAGGGCTCAGATGGGCACCAACAGTTACTGTAGGGTTTGGCATCGGCGAGCTCACCGCACCTGGGCCAGCCATCCTACCCGCACCTTGCCATCATCATCAGCCTCCCGTGCTTGCCCGCGACTCATTGTCAGCTCCCGCCACGAACTCCCGGAGAAAGTTTCAACTCGCCTGGCGATGCTGCCGTGTCAGCCCACCACCACCGCCTCCCTGCGTGTGCTCCTCCAACACTGCTGGCAGGATCCAGGTGCCCCTCCTCCAGATCCCCTTCCCCAGACCCCAGCTCGACGTTTGCACCATCTTCTACTCCTCACCCTTCCCCTTCTTGATTCGATTTTATGATTCGAGTGCAGGATGTGGTCCCTGCAAGTGTTCAATTGTTGGCGCAGGTCGCGGGCAGGAGCTCCTCTTCAATTGCAGCAAGG
Source organism: Sorghum bicolor (assembly GCF_000003195.3). Lineage (NCBI taxonomy): Eukaryota > Viridiplantae > Streptophyta > Magnoliopsida > Poales > Poaceae > Sorghum > Sorghum bicolor. Next base: position 38,136,850 of record NC_012870.2, on the reverse strand, counting down.
TGAGTTTGTGAATGTGGTGCAAGGATCAAGATTCACGTCAACAAATGTTTAGTTTAGCTCATTGTGTACATTGGTATTGATTTCCTCTACCTCTACGTGCAGATTTTTAATTAAATAAATCCTCCTAAAACTTAACCTTTCAAAATGAATTATTGTATCCTTATTCTGTAAATGTGTTCATGAATCCTGTTTAGCTGATTTTTCTTATTTATTGTGATTTAGGACATGGCGAGTAGCTTAGCTGAAGTAGGATTGCACTAGGCGATAGAATTAGAAGGATCCATCCCACACCAGCCCGCCACCAGTGACGTGTATATGCTTAATCCTTCAAGCAACTCTCAGCTGCAGTACACAGGATACTTGTTGTTGGAATGGGCGAATGGCCCATCCATTGCTGCCCCGGTGCTACCCACATGCTTGTCTTGGATTTTACACAATGGTGAACTGTGCTCCCTTTGCTTAATTTGTTATTTGTTCAACTACAGAATTATAACAAAGTGTACATATCTGCCAATCTTGAAGACTTGAATTTTTCTCGCTGTATATTGATTGATGCTTTAGTGATCTTGTTAATTGCCAACAATGGTTATTTAATACAAATTTTAGCTCCTAATCTTCATTCCTGAGGCTGACTCTTTCATGGAAAATTCAGCTTCAGGGTATTCCATTACTGGTTAATGCACCGTATCTACATTTGTGATGATGGAATTTTACACCTTACTCAGGATTGATATGATCTCATTATAGAATGTTGTAATGTTTTGGATGAGTTATTCAGATTTGATATGGTTCAGATGAGGCTATTGTTATGGATTAGTATTGGAATATTTACATCAATTTAGTAGTAACTTGTTATTTGTCTTCACAGGACATTATTTACGATTAGACTCTATGGTGGGGTTAGACCCTGTCTACATAACTAGAATTCTGGGTTCTTGCTTGCGGCACTACCTAAATCTAAATGATTTTTGCATTTATAATATGCCTGGGTTTCTTGCTCTTTATTTAGAGCACACACTTCTTTCATTTCAGTATTGATCCATTTTCTGCTAAAACCCCATAGCCAACTGAACCATGCAATGGTTTTCGTGCAGCACAACTTCAGTTACGAGATTGAACAACAATGGATACCAGATAACTAAGGGAAAGGTCATTTGAAACCACATTTATTTAAATTAAAACATTTCATTGTCACCTTTCAATGTTGCTCCTATGGTAACATGATGTTATAATATTCAGGAGCTCAATCGATTAGCTGGAGCAGATGAACTTGTGAATTTGTTATGGCTCATGTAGCCTATACACTAGGTTACATTTCTTTCTTGGTAGAATGGGTTAAGACGACACATTTGCTTATGAAATAGGTTTCACCAAGTTAATTTCATGATTGGTGGATTTCTGTGTTGACATTTAGAAGAGTCATTCTTTACACCTTTACAATGTTCTGTTTATTTGGTCATATGTTGCTAGGAATTCTATTTGTAAGCTGATCATTGAGTCTTTAGAGTTCAAGTTTACCAGGTCTAAATGTTATTTCAAAGGTTCAATGCCTTGCAGAAGCCCTAAATGTTAATTCTGTAATTTTGGTCCTTGTATCTTATGTGAAAATGGAATCATTGCTTTGTCAGGCTTCTAAAAATTGTGTGCAACACTCCAAGAATAGGAAATGTTATAAATAAATCTGAATTTACCTTTATAATGCAAATATAATAGCTAGCCTTTAATAATTTAGCGTTTCTTTTCATTTCCAATCTCTCCAATTTCGATTTGTTTTGTTCTTTCTTGCTTCAGGGTTTGGATTCTATCCTATCTAAAGATAATAGTTGCAAAATTTAGTAATTAGGCATAGTTGTACTACTGGGAAATACCATCTTCTAAATTTAAATCCCCAAAATAGGAGGGCATAGTATGATAGTAATGTTAGTAGTGTTCAGTAATTGGTGGATCAAGATCAATGGTATAATCACCATGCCATTGACGAGGCCAGGAGGGGTCTGAACTCGCTATCATCCTTGGGGCATGGATTTGGAAACATTGAAAAGGCTGTGTTTTTTAATGGGGTTCGCCATGATGTGCTTCACATTCACAATTTGCTAGAGAGGAAGCAAACCTCTAGGTTTGTCTTGTGCTAGGGCATTAGCACAGCTTGACATGAATTCATTGTAGTAGACGGCAGGTTCAGTTAGTCTTTTTGTTCTTACAGGGGCACGTTTGTAACTTTGAGAGTTTGCAGTGTATTGTATTTCTAGGACTTTCATCCCCTTAATGCACTGATGCAAAGCTCCTGCATATTCACGAAACAATTTAAATCACTACAATATTCTTTTTCAACCTATACTTATTCACTGTGTTTAAATCACTGCATTTTCATACTTCATGGCAGTGCTAAATCATTTTGGAAGAAATAGAATTAGTGCATTTCCTTGTTTACACTGCTGTGAGTTTATTTTTCCCTCAACACTTAATTTCCCTCAACCATGTCATATGATGTAACTGTTTTTTTCTCTGTGTGTGTATGAAAGTTTGGCCACACAGCAATTCCCTTTGGGAGTGGATTTAATTTAGCCTTCCTGTTTTTGTTCTTTAAAAGCTCTTTACAAAAAAAGTCATACTGTACAAGATGTTGTACTGTCGCATATCTTAACCTTGTTTGTAAAATCTTGCTTGCTTGATGTAGCCTATGGGTGTTAAAATCAGTTGTACAGGTGAATTTTAAGTTGTAGTACTATTTAAATTTTACAATTAATTGTCATATGTTCCCATTACAGCAAAGGGAATGCTTGAAGGGCAAATGATCTGCACTTCTTCATGCTTCTCTTGAAGATTTGTTTCAACAACATAGTGTTGTTCTTATCAGAGGAGGTTTTATTTCTCACAGCAATTTGTTTAAAAATAGTCATGTTTTTTTATAGTTCACTAGTTGCACAAATTGCAATGATATTTGCGATGATATATTGTGTGTTTGGAAACTGATTCGTTGTGAGATTTCTATGAATGATGCCACTTGGTACATTCCTAATATTTTGGTTCTAATGATAGGTTTCCTACTTTTATTACCCTGTACATAATTGTGTGGTTTCTCAACGAAATTATAATCTCTTTGTTTTCGTGTGTTCCAAATAGTGTATTCATTTGGAGATGCCTCTTGAGGGATGTTGTGATGCAGCCCTTGGCCTGCAGCCCGACCTCATATATGGAGGTAAGGCTAGCCTTCAGTCCTTGTTATTGTAACTCTTTTTTCAGCACTAACTGCATCCCTCCATGCCTGCATATGAAAAAAGCACATCACTGATTATTTGTTGAGCTGATTTTGTCATCTTCCCTGCATTTATTTTATTGCGTGCAGACAACCAATACTACACAAAAATAATAATCTTGCTTTGACAGTCAACATCAAAACTCCAAATATGTTCCAAGACTGCCTTAGGAGAAGTTTGCGCCATTAGCTCAATCCTTTTTTCTTCATTATTTAGGAACCTCCAACAAAGTCTAGCCTCTCTACATTTGAAAAAAGGTGTCCTGGGTCTTCATCAAATCTCCAGCAAACTGGGCATCGAGTATCATGTACCACTCCCTTTCTAGCAATATTCATTATGACCTGTAGTGAGTTATGGACCATTAGGCAGGCAAACATCATAACCTTATTTGCAACATACAGTTTCCAAATTTTGACCAATCAAAGCCACCATAATCAGCACAAGTGATCAAGTGAAACTATTACATTTTTAGCTGCCACTCTTTTTGCATCTTTACTAATTGCCGAATAAACACTAAAATTTATCTCCTAGGCGCCCACCACTTTAGTATGTTCATTGCAGGCATGGTGCTTCTAAGACCAAGATTTAAACCTGTCCTGTCCACCTATGGTAAACTTGTTTTGTCTGTCTGAACATTGTAGTCTGAGAATTTTCGGACGATGTTGGTCTCATCCTTGTCATGTTTACACAGCCAGGATTCCAGGAACAAGCAGAAAGATAGCAGTACCAGAGTGTGGAACTGGTGTCCCTTAGCTTATACCTCCATGGCTCTAAAGTTATGTATTTTGTGGTTTCTCTGGGAAGCCATTTTATTGGTATCTCTTCTACTTTGGTTCTCAAGTGTCCAAGCATTACCAACTACATATGTTAGGCAAAACATATTAGTTGCAGACATTGATTGGTTAACCAATTAGCTATCACCATAAATATTCATTTCTGGAAACAGATATTAGGATTGTTCCAGATAACAGGTGGTCATAGGAATCCTAGCCTTCTACGCGGAAATAAAAAATATTATTTAGAAACACATTCTACAATATGATTCATTAACAAAAATATTAACTAAGTGGATTCACTTATTCAGCTGATTTCGAGACACAAGAATTAATACTATGATTAATTTATGACATCATAAGTGACTGCTGTGATATTGTCTGCATATGGATTATGTAGTCAAGATATGCTAATGCATGTTCAAATTAGTGCTCATGAATGAAGATCCACTTGCTAACTTCCTTATGATTTCTTAAGCATTTTTAGTCATACATATCCACTCAATGTGTACAGTAACATCCAAGCTTGCTCTGATGGACCGACAAAGATGGACTCAGAATAGTCTATGCATTTTTCTCAGTATTCATAGGTCATATCTTTACTTCAAAATCATATTTTTAAGATGTTCAATTATATATGACTAGGCATGCCACCGGGAAAAGTACAAAATGAGTTGTTATTAGTTATTGCACTTTAAGGGTCAGTTAAAAATAAATGCATAGAGCTGTTGGTGGCCCCTCCTAGCTTTGCTTTTATTTGCTAGATTTCATACTTTCTTCCCATTCAAAAAAATTGATTCATACATCCAATTATTTAAGAAAACAAAATTCAGAGGGAAATCTGTATGCATGGTTTACAATTAATTGTAAAGTTCTTTTTTAATGTTTTATTTTGTTTTGCTTCTTTTGACAGGTGAAGCAATTACGGCCATTAGAGATGTGAGAGAATCAAGGGATGTATTAGTTTTGTTTTTTATTTTTATTAAAAAGTAATTTAATTTGTCTTAGTTGCTGGAACCTTAATATTTATGATCCCAATCAAGGTGATTTAGCATATTGTATATGATTTAGTACAGAGCCACAAAACTATGTTTATTCAACAAAGTGTATTACAATTTTCTTTGACGATTTATTTACCTGAAAATTTATGTTATTAGCAAAAAAGGTGTATTATAATCTTCATTGTATGATTCATTTGCCACTAAAATCTATGTTTTATGATCAGCATCATCATAAAAAAGGGAAAAAATGCCGCAAGAAAAGAAAAGGAAAAAAAATCGGCCGCAAGAGGCGACCATGTGATGTAGAAAGAAAAACTAAAAAAAGACCATGAGATGAAGAAAAAAGAAAAAAAATCAGCCATAAAAAGATCGACCATGACATTTTTCTTGAAAAAAGAAAAAAAGCCACAAGAAAATGAAAAAAAACACCGCAAACACGGCTCCACGATACCAAAAAAAATCTTCGACAACAAAAATGTGAAAGCTCATTCGAGCGTTGGTGTCTGCGGGTTCGAGTAGCGGGAATCGACCGTAAGCGTTGAGACTTGGGTACTGAAGGCATGTCCGACAATTCTCACAGCCGGTGCCCGCATTAGGATTCCTCTGATGTTTTTTCCTCCACTTTTTTGCCGCCGTTTTTTTTTAATTTTTCTTGTGTTAGATTTCTGATTTTTTCCCACTTTCTTGCAGTCAATTTTTTCCGTCTCGTGGAGTAGTGGTCTGTTTTATTTTAGTCTGATGCTTGTTTTATCATTTTTCTTGTGGCCGATTTTTTTTTTCTTTTTTTTTGTCTCAGTAGGTTCATGGTCAGTAGAAAGATTGGATGATATTTACCTATATCAATTTTTTGAAGCACATTTTAAAGGTTAACTAGTATCCTAGCAGTGGTACTAGAAGCATCAGGTTGGTAGTTCTTAGCTACACCTAGGGTGAGGCTAGAGTTGGCTAATCTACGAATGCCTAGTCAGGTTGTCAATCCCGACACTAATAGAGCCAACAGGAGTGATTGTAATCTACCTAAGATGAATGGGATCTGCAAGCGCACAGAACTATCGTGTCTAGCACTTCGCCTGGTGAGTAACCAGGTGTTAATTTATAATTTCCCAAAGTAAGGCTAGGGAGATATGGTGGAGTTGGGTAAGAATAGGTAAACAGAGTTAGGAATAGTAAGGAGTGGGTTGGCTAGCAAGAATGGATGGATGGGTAATCAATGTGTGGATAAAAAAATAAAAGATAACCAAACTAACCTGCCAACTAACCTAAGGGGGTTAAGGGACAAATAAGAGTGGTAGCAGTTTTAGGGAACTCAGTAACATGATAGTACTAGTTATTCAAATCAAGCAAAGAGGCGTACCCGTCCTGAACTCATCGTATGGTTGATGAGGCACGAAGCACATTGAGCCTTAAGTTTTAAGAACTAGACAGAACATAGGTGGAATACGTAGACACTCGGGGCTATGACTACTTGGTGTTACTCCAGCTATTCGTGGGTCTAGGCGTATCTAAAGGTAAGCCTATAGCCTAAGCACCACGCTTAATCTATATTCCTGCTGTCCTTACCCGAGCTCTAGAGTAAAGACACCCTAACCAGATGACAGAGCAATTCCTTAGCTTTAACAACTAACACTAAACTAATTAACTAAGCAATCTATTGCCACACAATCAAGCACCTAAGCTCACTAATGATATGATCACTATAAACTAAGTACTTGAAAGGTAAACAGTCAATATAGTACTCAAATACTAAAAGTAAAATAATAAAGAGTACTAAGATAGCAAAGGTATAATACCAGGATGGAGAGGAGGAAGACTCTTCCTGACTCCAAGCTGAGCTATGCCTGGCTACTCTTTCCACTTACAACTCCGAGCTACTAGAGCTAGGCTAAGCTGGGGGCAGAGAGGCTCTAGAGCTAAGCTAGGCTACCTAAGTGAGGGAGCTACTACACTAACACTTGCTCTAAGCTCTATGCTCTATGCTTGAGCTCTTCTTGAGTTCTCTTTTTTCCTCCCTTCCCTGAAACAGGTGCCGAGGCTTTTACAGGCCAAGGAGTCTTCTGGAAGGAGCTCGCAGGGAGCTGAAGTGGAGTGGCGTGCGCTAGAATAGGGTGGAGGGCGCCACCCTTGAGTAACCGCCTTAGCTCCCAATGGTCCAGATGAGCTCCCAAGGTTGGTTTCAGGTAGGACACGTGTCGAAGTAACGTTTTGTCACATGTTGGAAGACCATAATCCATGTGACATCATCTTCTGGTTATTGGATCAAACTGACCTAACTTTGGACGCCTTAGAAGGACTCCTGGAGGTGTCACGTGGATCAGTAATGTGGCTTGCCACACTGGGGGTGGCGCCCGCTAGGTGGGCCTGGCGGCTGCCACCTTAGCATAGCGCCCGCCACCCTGGCTGGCCGATGTGGTGCCAGGTGTGGCAGGTTGCCTTCCAGGTGGGTCCAATTTGCTCTTTTCCTGTTATTTCCTGCATACAAACAAATTTCTATGTACTTGTGGAACTAGGTAAGTATAAGCAAAATATGCACATGGTCATGTTGATTTACCATGGTTTTGGATGGAATGTTGATGGTCAAAATGGGTGTTAAGGACCATCAACAAGTACCTAGTTTTCATCTTCGAATTCTCCTAAGTGCTAGACACAACTGTTTTGATTGAGGATTTACTCTAAGCCTGAAACTTGTGGGTTGCAATGCTTGAGCTTAAGTCTAGGTAGTTGACTGATATAATATGGAACGGTTTTGAGCTACTATTATCTTGTTCCTAGGGATGCTAGAGTTAGAGAATTTATCTTTTGAAAATACATAAAAATGTTGCATGATGAGTTATTATATGATGAGATCTTGAAGTCCTACCACCGCTAGATATACATGCCTTGTAGACTAGAAAAACATGTGTCAGTGTTTCGACCCCGGGGGCCAACACCAATGAGTGAATTTGTGTGTCTGCTCCCTAATCCGGATGGTGATGCAAGAAGAATTATCTATCCTGGTTCGAGCAAAGAAGGCCCTATGTTCAGTAGGGATGGAGAGATTGTATTATCTTGCACCGAAGTGCTTGTATAGGGGCGAATACAAGCAAATGAGAGTGGGGGTATGAGGAGAAGGGCTAGAACTTGGAACCCTCAGGATCCTAGCGGTGTGCAGCTAGGGTTTAGGGCGTATGGGAAGCTAAAGTCATAAGGGGTGGAGTTGCCCTATTCTAGGCCTGACGTCCCCTTTTATAGGCGAAGAGGAGGCACAGGGGTACATGATTCCTAGGGGGAAGATGCCGATCAAGTCAAGGTTGCTGTAGAGGCGTGCGCTAGGCATGGCGACTCCTATAGCGATGTACTTGGTCATGATGTGGTTGTCATTCCCATATGTATGGTGACGCGCCTCAGGGTTGTTGACAGACGCATGCCCATGCGTGGGTGTGTAGATCCCAGCACACATCTCGTTAGGAGTTGTTGAAGCGAAGCGCTAATTTTCCCTGAGGCAGTCTTGCTCGGGGGGTGATCAATGGGACTAGACACCGGATGGATTAGGTCAAACTCCAGAATGTGCGGAGGATGCGTTGATAAGTGCATCTTGAGGGGGTGCCGAATAGGGCACAGTGCATGAGATGGAAAGACTGTACTATACGATTTGCTGATTTCCTAGGTATGGGTGGTTAAAGCAAGGAATGACTGGAGTATGATCTTGGTAGGAGGAGGCAGGGCTCATTAAATGCTCTAGGAATCGTACAGGGAGCAGTTAGTTGAGGAGTATGCCGCACTCAAGGCCTGGTCATTCTGAAAGGATCTAATTGGCCTAGAGGTGGGGTGAATAGGCGCATCTAAAAACCTGAAACTCAAAAACTCAAGTTGCGGAAGTTAAATGCCTGTCGGTACCACCGACAATGTGGGCGGTACTACTGGTGTAAGACAGCCGGTACTACCGACGCAAACTGCTGGTACTACCGACTCCCTAAGACAGCTACGAAATCAGAGTGTAATGAGCTTGGATTTCAGATCTGAGTGTTACCCCACTTTCCTAGACGTAGGAGAGGATGTTGTCGAAGTTCCCTTAGCTTGGTTCTTCTCCACAATGTAGATCGACCCTTGTTTACCTGTTGAAAGGAGGGAAGAGAAAGGAACACAAAGAACACAAGATAAAGGGTATCGAAGCTACCGCCACAGCGAGACAAGATATTTTCTCGAGGTTCGGCAATCTCCACTGAGGAGTTCCTATGTCCCCGTTGTTGAGGTGACCACGAAGGTCCGACCACTTAGGTCTCCTCCTCAAGCAACCACAAAGGTTAGCTCGAGATTTCCACTAAGAATCAAGAGGTGATACAAACACTTCGGGGTGCCCTCACAAGTAAGTTAACACGGGCAACCACGAAGAACGCCTAGCCGGCTAGGGTTCTAAGAACCCAAGAGTAACAAATGCAAACCAACCCAGAAGAGTAAGAACCGAGTGCTCAAATTACAGATTGAAGCTTCCAACTCTCTAATCTCACATCTCTAGCTCGAATCTCTCAAGGAGTGAAGTCTAGGAGCAAAGAGGGAGAGAGAGTGGGTGAGACAAAGCATGGAGACTATTTTCTCAGATGTGGTATATCTAGAATAAGCAAGCCAACGGTTAGAAAAGAGGAGAGCTATTATATAAGAATACAGGACACCTGCCGGTAATACCGGTGCAACCACCGGTGTCCTTAGATCTAAACGAGAGAAGGCTATGGACGATGCAAGAAAAGGGCCTACCGGTACTACCGGCCTTGAGCCGGTAGCAACGGCCAGCGCCGGTACTACCGGTGGAAGGCCGGTTCCACCGGCAGTTTCAATTCCCGCATTTAGCAGTTCTATGGAAATTTGACGTGTCGGTACTACCGGAGTTTCACCGGTACCACCGGCGGTAGCCAGCACTATCGGTCAAAGCTCGGTACTACCGGTAGATCATTTTCTCGTAAAACTCAGGAGAGAGGCTGGCCTTGCCGGTACAACCGGCCCTGACGGTCGGTACTACCGGCTCACCATGGCAGAGAAGAAATTTCTTAGTTGTTTGTGCGTGCAAGTGTGTCTCTCAAGCACAAAAGCTAAGTTGACCTGAGCACCCTTATCCTCATCTTACCAACTCAATTTGCATCCCTCTTGATAGTGCGGCATTTCATATAACTCGAAGAAGGAATAAAACTAGGTAGCTTCTTGAGTTGAAACGTCGCTTAAACAATGAAAGATTGGGGGTGTTGTGATTCACCAAATTTGTTTGTTTGATTCCATCAATGAACTAACACTTGTAGATTTCACTTGATAGACATGTTAGTTCCCAATTTGGTTGTCATTAATTATTCAAAACCCACATCAGGGGTGAATGCACTTACAAACTCCCCCTTTTTGGTAATTGATGAGAACCAACTTAGGCTTATAAAAGATTGAAAGAATTAAAGCTTTTGAATTCCAAAATTCAGGTTTAGCTCCCCCTTAATGTATGCATTGGATTTAGAATTTCAAATCTTGATTAACATCAAGATGGCATACATTAAGATAAAGCTCCCCCTAAATTTTGCAATTCATGGGGTGCCTAAAAGAGTGTGTGTGTGACAAGAAATAAGCCGTGATGCAAATGACAGGATATATCACAATGAACAAAAGATAAATTTGAATGGTTATGCAAGAACTAAAAAGGGCTCACAATAACCATTTAAAAACAACATTGCATCAACAAAGATCCAAATAAGCTAACACAAGCAAGATATAATAATGAAGTTTAGCTTACAATCAACCATCACACACAAGTAGTTCTTGTTCACCACACATAGTTCACCACACAGAAAGGTTTATAAAGACCGACATAACTAACTTATTACATCAAAGATAAGCCTAACACTCCCCCTTTGGAAGCAAGTGCCAAAAAGGGTATGCTGCGAGAAGGAGCTAGATGGACTACTCGTCTCATCATCATCAAGGTCGTCGTCGTCGTCATAGTCGATCAGGGAACGCAGTGGCCCCTTGCCATCAGGATCAGTGGAGGTAGACTGCTCGTGAGGGAGTGTAGCCAAAGCAGAGGCCCTAGTAACATCATCCGTGGGACCAAAGATGTCCTGATAAGCAAAGCCAGCCTCGGTGTCCTCCATGGAGAAGCCAGCAGGGATCCCACCACCATAGGATGGATCAAAAGCAGAAGGGTGTGGAGGAACCTGCTGCTTCTCATCCTCATCAACAGAAGTCCAGTGCAAGTTGTCATATTCATCATAGGGGTCCTGGAACTCACGAAGAGGAGAGGACGGAGGAAGAGGAGCCTTCTCCTCAAGATGACGAAGACGCTGATCGGTCTTCTTCTAACAGTAGCAAAAGTAAGAGAAGAACCACTGCAGCACATGACGGGTAGGGCTGCGGTGTCCATGACCACTGTCCTGTGGAGGGACAGCTTCCTCTTGAGCATCATCAGCACCAGCAGCAGTAGGAGCATCACCAGCGGGAGGAGAACCACCAGCAGGACTGAGAGGAGGAGCATGAGGAGCACCCAAGTGTTTGGCACGAACCGGAGCATGAACACAAGGGTGCGAAAATTGCATGCTAGTAATCGACACACGCATCCACAATCTTGTTCCACATGAAGTCTGAGACACCAAAGCGGCCACCATTAGCACCAAAGCGAGCCAAGATCTTGGGAGCATCAAGACGGAGGTAAATAGAATCTCAGAACTTGGGATCAATGGTGTAACGAATCAAGTTGTTCAGCACATAGAAGAATGGCTTCAACTGAGTGGTCTTGAAATCCGGATGAGCTCCTGGCTTGTACATTTCAGCAGCATCAAGATCAGCTTCAGAAATCCCTTCAACAAAGATGTGAGACAGCCGGGGTGCATCATGATCCTCATGATCAAAACCAAGCAAGCGAGAGAAGGTGATGAAGTCAAGGCGATAGTGAACACCTTGAGTCATCCAATGCAGCACCCTAGAAGCTTAATCCACCCACAAAGTTGCCCAAAACTAAAAAATGATTTCTTCATTCTAATTCATCTCAAGAGTCATGAGGGGAAGGATGCGCCATTCTTCAAGCTTTTGAATCAAGGCAGTGACCTTAGTGTGATTGAATTCTTGCAGAGACTTGAGGACCACATACTTGTGCTGAAAAAGCAGACCATTCTTGGTGACTTTGTTGGCCTTGTAGAGGACAGACTCATAGAAATCATTGTGAAACTGTGACCAAAACCGCTCCTCAACTCACTCAAACTTGACAAACTTGAATGGGTTCTTGCTGCGCTGATTCCTTAAGTCCACAAGGCACTTCTTGTAGTCAATGCCAAGCCGAGGTTGGGTGCCAGAAGGAATAGAGGGCCTCCTGACATGGGCATTGAACTGGGGATGCCATGAGAGAGTCCGACGAGCACCAACCTCACTGAGATGAAGGGGTCACCGATGAAGGACATTGGGGTCCATGGCACGTCCTTCCTCTTGCACAGGATCAGGCACAGCTTGACTACGAACACACTCACGATGAGAGAGAGGCGGACTTGGAATAGTGTGGGTGTGAAGAGGAGCAGGAATGCCCTCATCACTGGTAGAAGCACCAGCAGCACCCTAACCATGGGGGAGTCCCACGGCCACGCACTGCCCGTTCCGCGGACCGACTGCCGGCAGCATCACTGGATTTAGGGCGAGCACCATGGGGAGGGTTCTTGCGCTTCCTGGATTCCATGCTGCAACACCACAAAGAGGGGCAGCACAAAGATTACAAGAATGCAATAGAATGCAGCAACAGATCTATCAAGGCGGTGGGAGGAACTACCTTGCTCATAGGGGCCGGTACCATCGGCGGCACGGATGGGCAAGAGAATCGCCTCCAATTGACCGAATCGACCACGAAAAAAGCGCATAAGGCATTCTAGAACCAAGAATGCACTAAGGGAAGGAAAGGAATGTGAGGAAACGGCCTAAAAGAGGGTACACTGATAGATCGGGCGAGTTCAACATGAACCTCGCGTCACGGAGAAGGTGGGCCGAATCCAAGCAATCCCGAAGATCTTGGAGTCAACCAAGACTCCCCACGCGTCCTTCACGGCCGGGGCTAAGGCCTCTTCGAATATCAGGCGAGGAAGATGGAGGAACCGAGAGATTGGGGCAAGAAAGCCGCCGCCGCCGCCGTGAGATGAGAAAAGATACGGGTTGGGTGGGTGGGGAAGAAAGAGAGAAGAGAAATAACCGCGGGCGGCTTAAATACTACAGTAAAAATTAACTACCGGTACTACCGGCCCAAGAGCCGGTACCACCGGTGAGCCAGAGAATTACGCACGAAGTTTTGCAGGATTTTAGCCTACCAGTGCTACCGGGATTTGGCCGGTACCACCGGCTGGAGCCGGTACCACCGGGGCAAGCCGCTGGTACCACTGGTGGGGCAAAAAAAAGCGCACAGACAGAGAGAAGTGAACTTAGTGTGGCAAACTTAGAACCAAATCAAACATGACCAGATTTCAGCAAATCATTATAAAACAATGGCCATGCTTGAGATGTTAAAAATAGATTGTGAAATAACACACAATTTTTCATAAAGTTTTGACCTTTCTAATCAATCAAGTATGTGCAAGACATCAAGCCATGTTATGAGAATCAACGATATTTAGTTCATGCCTCAAAGCACAAAATCTTGACTCATCTAGAGGTTTAGTGAAGATATCGGCTAACTGAAATTTGGTTCTCACATGTTGTACAACAATATCTCCTTTAGATTGGTGGTCTCTCAGGAAGTGATGGCGGATGTCTATGTGCTTTGTTCTAGAGTGGTTTACAGGGTTATCAGCTAGCTTGATTGCCCCTCTCATTGTCACACAAGAGGGGAATCTTTCTTTGCTCACAACCTAAGTCTCTCAAAGTTTGCTTCATCCAAAGTAGTTGGGCACAGCAGGCGCCGGCCGCCACATACTCAGCTTCAGCGGTGGCAAGGGCAATGGAATTTTGTTTCATAGAACTCTAGGACACCAAAGACCTACCAATAAATTGGCAAGTCCCGGATGTGCTCTTTCGCTCTACCCTGCAACCGGCATAGTCCGAGTCAGAGTAGCCAAGTAGAGTGAAAGTGCAGCCCTTTGGGTACCATAAGCCAAGATTAGGAGTGAACACAAGATACCGGAAAATTCTCTTAACAGCCATGAGATGGCATTCTTTCATATTAGCTTGAAATCTTACACACATGCACACACTAAGCATAATATCAGCCCTAGAAGCACAAAGGTAAAGCAAAGATCCAATCATGGAATGATATACCTTTTGATCAATGGCCTTGTCGTCTCTGTTGACGGTTCTTAAGTATCAATTTTAATTATCAAATAAACAAGAGAAAGGATCAATATGCAAACATCACCTAGAATTAGGGTTTGATCTCACAGAATTCCATGAGTTTTGTTGTTTATCTATTTCTGCAGGGGGTTATCAGGAGATAAAGAAGAAAGGCCCACATATCGGGATTACATAGAGATATTAACGCACCGCACAATTTTCTACCAAATAGAAGACTCCAGAAGCCACGGAAACGAACGGGAAGGCAATCGGGCCAAGGGGCAGGGCGTCCGCCCTCCCCCCTAGGGCGCCCACCCTGGAGTTCTGCCCAATCACGTCCAAACTCGCGGATCGTGCTCCACCGACCTAAAGGATCAAGGATAACCGTTCAATCAATGTCGGTTTGATCCGACGGCCCACGTTTACCTGAGGGGACTATATAAGCAGACCCCTTGGCCCCTGGAGGAGAACAAGTTCATCACAGAGTTGAGAGGAGCCCTCGAAGGATAACCTCTCCTCTAAATAGACTTAGTGCTTTGCATCCAATGTGAGTAGAATTAATTCTTCTAAGTTCTACTAGATTGAGAGAGATAGAGTGGAGGTGTAGATCGGAGGAAGCCCGGCCTGTCGGTGTCTACTCCGAGGTTGTACCTGCGGGACCAAGTTCTCCTAACCCGAAGCTTGCTCCTAGGATTCTTCAGTATTTCGACTTCTAAATTCTAGTAAGTTCTTGTTTTATTGTTCTTTGGTTTATGAGTTTACTTTAATCTCTTCGCGTAGAGTTTAGAGTAATCATCTCTAGCGTAGACATGGTGTTTGGGTTAGGATACTCATAGATATTCCCTGACTAGCTGGACCGTGGTAGTAGCGAGGAACGTGACATTTCTGAGTTACCTTTGCAGACCATATCTCGTTAGCAGGAAGGATAGGGTTTATAGGTGCGGGTTGAACATCCTCTGTGGTGTCTAGATTCCATAAGCTTCCCCAATAGAACAGTAGATTATCCTTACCAAGGTTAGAAAGAGATTACAGTTGTAGTCTTCTCTATATATCACTCACATCGAGAAACATTCTTTGTAGCCTAAAGGTTAGTAGTAATTGACTGGGTTAGTTAGATGCACTCTTTCTCCTAGTGGTAAAAATATAAATACGATACTCTGGATAACATCCCGGGTGAAGTGCTCACCGATATCCGTGCGCTTGCGGATCAATTCCTTATTGCATTCCCAAATATCAACATGCATTTCTGGCGCCGTTGCCGGGGAGAAAGATGGTTTGCTGAGATAACCTTGAGTCTTACTATTAGCTTGTATCTATAATTTTATCTTTTCTTATCTTTTATATTATTTATTTATTTTCTTTACTCTTACCTTATGGAAAACCAAGATTCTAAATCGATCTACCAATTTGCAACACCTTCGGTAACTGACCTTTTACCATGGGAGTCATCACAGCCTATCCAAACATCCCAGTATAGGTTAAGTTCTAGGTTGATTGCCATGATTCAAAACCTATCCTTTTCAGGAAAGGAAGACAAAAACCCTTACCTTCATATTAGAGATTTTGAGCAAACATGTGATTGTCTTCGCATTGAAGGCATTTCTGATAAAACTTTACGTTGGAAGCTTTTTCCTTTTTCTTTAAGGGGAGAAGCTAGACAATGGTACAGTCAGAAGGTAAGTCAACAATGAGGTGAATGGGGAGTCTTACGAGCCAACTTTTGTCTAGATTTTTATTCCCTCGACCGTATCGGCGACCTTAGACTCGAAGTCCTATCTTTTAAACAAAAAGATAATGAAACTTTGGGAAAATCCTGGAAACGTTTTTCTGATCTTTTAGAATCTGGTCCAAACCTTAATCTTGATGACCCTGTTCTTTTATTGCACTTTTTTCGAGGTCTTCAGAAAGATCATAAACAAATGCTACATACAATGTTTAGAGGTTCTTTCTTTCGCATCCCTACTGATGATGCTAGAGTGATCCTAGATAGAATCCTAGAAGCTGAGATGGATAATACCCTTTATGATGAAACCCACGAAGCTGAAGTAGACACTCTGCCAAATTCTGCATCTACTTTAGCTATCCCAAGTTCTGAGCCACAAAAGGAAGAAATTCCATCACCTGATTTCATGCTGGATATAGAATCTGATCTTTTTGACGATTTTGGAAACATTTCAGACTACCATTCTATTGACAGACCCCAAAACGGCTATTTTAGCATTTGTTTGCCAACTGAACATCAATTGAGTGAGCTTATCACAGTCCTGAGTAGCGAATGGTTGGAGGAGTGAGAGCTTTCCTCTGATGTGATCCGTTCGGACACACCTCCTATAACTATACGCTGTGCTTATGATTTTGATCAATTTGATGCTCTCTATAATCCTGTTGTGGGGATCAACATCATGTCTGAATCTTTTGCACTTAAATTATTTAAAAATTTGGTCTTAACCCCACAACAAAGGTCATAAAGGAATCTTCGGGATGATTAGTCCCCAGTCTTGGAATTATTAATGTCCTACCCCTTTTGGTAGAAGGCTCCATGGTTCATTTAAACTTCTATATCTTTGATACATGGGACTTCGACCTGTTGATAGGACAACCTTTTAGAAGACTCCTTTATGAAGGTCATACTGGAAAGCTACACATTTCTTTTGGAAAAACTTTTAAATTTCCAATAACAATTTCACAATCCTTAAATAATAAGGTCGAGTCATATCTTTTGCCCGATCCTATGGAGGAGGTAAAGGCTGCATCTCTAGAGCTTTTAGACGAACCAGACTTAGAAGACGAAGCTCCTTTCTTCATAGAAGAAGAGACCGAACCTTCTGAACCTGAACCCTTAGATGAGTTTGCAGAAACGCCTAGACCTCCCATAGAGCTTAAAACTTTACCACCCGGTCTTATCTATGCTTTCCTAAACAATAATCTATAGTTTCCTGTGATCATTAGTGATAAACTCACTCAGGAGCAAACTCTGCGATTAATGACCATTCTTGAGAAACATCACTCAGTTTTCGGCTACTCACTCCAAGATCTTACAGGAATCAGTCCTATGATTTGTACCCATCGTATTCCAATAGATCCTTCTGTTTCACCTTCTCGAGAGCCCCAACGTAGACTTAACAACACGATGAGAGAGGTAGTTAAAAAGGAAGTTATAAAGTTGCTGCATGCAAGGATTATATATCCTGTGCCGCACAGTGAGTGGGTAAGCCCAGTTCAAGTTGTGCCTAAAAAGGGAGGCATGACTGTCGTTATGAATGAAAAGAACGAGCTTATTCCGCAACGCACCGTCACAGGGTGGCGGATGTGCATAGACTATAGAAAACTAAACAAAGCCACGAGAAAGGATCATTTTCCTTTACCTTTCATAGATGAGATGCTAGAGCGATTAGCGAACCATTTGTTCTTCTGTTTCTTAGATGGATATTCAGGGTATCACCAGATCCCGATCCATCCCGATGATCAAAGCAAAACCACTTTTACATGCCCATATGGAACTTATGCTTACCGTAGAATGTCTTTTGGGTTATGTAATGCACCAGCTTCTTTTCAAAGATGCATGATGTCTATATTTTCTGTTATGATTGAAGAGATTATGGAAGTTTTCATGGATGATTTCTCTGTTTATGGAAAAACTTTTGATAGTTGTCTTGAAAACTTAGACAAGGTTTTGCAAAGATGTGAAGAAAAGCACTTAGTCCTTAATTGGGAAAAATTTCATTTTATGGTTAGGGAAGGAATAGTGCTAGGACACCTAGTGTCTGAAAGAGGTATTGAGGTAGACAGAGCTAAAATTGAAGTAATTGAACAACTACCTCTACCTGTGAATATAAAATGAATTCGAAGCTTCCTTGGCCATGCTGGTTTTTATCGTAGATTCATAAAAGATTTTTCATTCATTGCTAGACCACTTACTCTTTTGCTAGCCAAGGATGCTCCTTTCGAATTTGATGATGCATGTCTAACATCTTTCAATTTATTAAAGAAAGCACTCATCTCTGCACCAATCATTCAACCCCCTGATTGGTCGTTGCCTTTTGAAATTATGTGTGATGCTAGTGATTATGCTGTGGGGGCAGTTCTGGGACAAACTAAAAATAAGAAGCATCACGCAATTGCTTATGCTAGTAAAACTTTGACAGGAGCTCAACTTAATTATGCAACCACTGAAAAGGAGCTTCTGGCTGTTTTCTTTGCCATTGATAAATTTAGATCTTATTTAGTTGGAGCTAAAATAATTGTTTACACTGATCATGCTGCACTAAAATATCTGCTCACTAAAAAAGATGCTAAACCTCGCCTGATTAGATGGATCTTATTACTTCCAGAATTTGACTTAGAAATAAAAGATAAAAAGGGAGTAGAAAATTCTGTTGCTGATCACTTGTCTAGAATGTATTTTAAGAATCCACAGGAAACCCCCATCAATGATTCACTCCGGGACGACATGCTCTATAGGATTAATAGGTCTGACCCCTGGTATGCAGATATTTTTAATTTTATGGTTTCAGGGTATGTACCACCAGGAGCAAACAAGAAGAAGCTTATTCAAGAAAGTCATTCACATATATGGGATGGGCCATACCTCTTCCGAGTATGCGCTGATGGCTTACTCAGGAGGTGTGTGACCACCGAGGAAGGATGAAAGATCATCGACAGATGTCATTCATCACCTTATGGAGGTCACTATGGAGCATTTCGTACACATTCAAAGATCTGGCAGTGTGGATTCTACTGGCCTACAATGTATGAAGACACGAAGCAATATATCAGAAGATGTGGGCCATGTCAAAGGCACGGAAACATAAACACAAGAGATACCAAGCCACTCACCAACAACCTTCAGATTGAGCTCTTTGATGTCTAGGGAATAGATTACATGGGTCCATTTCCCCCATCATAGAAGTGTGAGTTCATCTTGGTGGCAGTTGACTACGTCTCCAAGTGGGTAGAGGCATTACCTTGCAAGCATGCCAACAACATTAGTTCAAAGAGGATGTTTGAAGAAGTTATATCTAACCCGAAGCTTGCTCCTAGGATTCTTTAGTATTTCGACTTCTAAATTCTAGTAAGTTCTTGTTTTATTGTTCTTTGGTTTATGAGTTTACTTTAATCTCTTCGCGTAGAGTTTAGAGTAATCATCTCTAGCGTAGACATGGTGTTTGGGTTAGGATACTCATAGATATTCCCTGACTAGCTGGACCGTGGTAGTAGCGAGGAACGTGACATTTCCGAGTTACCTTTGCAGACCATATCTCGTTAGCAGGAAGGATAGGGTTTATAGGTGCGGGTTGAACATCCTCTGTGGTGTCTAGATTCCGTAAGCTTCCCCAATAGAACAGTAGATTATCCTTACCAAGGTTAGAAAGAGATTATGGTTGTAGTCTTCTCTATATATCACTCATATCGAGGAACATTCTTTGTAGCCTAAAGGTTAGTAGTAATAGACTAGGTTAGTCAGATGCACTCTTTCTCCTAGTGGTAAAAATATAAATACGATACTTTGGATAACATCCCGGGTGAAGTGCTCACCGATATCCGTGCACTTGCGGATCAATTCCTTATTGCGTTCCCAAATATCAACAGTCTCCATCAAGGTCAAGATGTCCTGTAGTTGGCATTGGTGTCTTTATGGGTATGGCCTTGTCCATGTCAAACTTCTTTAGCATGTCGGTGGTGTACTTGGTTTGACTTATGAACATGCCGTCCTTTAGTTGCTTGATTTGAAATCCAAGAAAGTAAGTCAACTCCCCCATCATGGACATCTCGAAACTTTTGGTCATGATCCTACTAAATTTCTCACTGAAGTCCGCATTAGTACTACCAAATATAATGTCATCGACATAAATTTGGCATATAAAAATATCATTATTGACTTTGTGAGTAAATAAAGTGGGATCGGCCTTTCCAATCTCAAACCCTTGTTTGAGTAGGAAATCCTTGAGACAATCATACCATGTTCTAGGGGCTTGTTTAAGCCCATAGAGTGCCTTGTCAACCTTGTAGACGTGGTCAGGATGATGTGGATCTTCAAAACTCGGCGGTTGCTCCACATACACGGTTTTGGAAAGGGGGCCGTTGAGGAATGCACTTTTCACGTCCATTTGAAACATCTTGAAATCATGGTGAGCAGCAAAGGCAAGTAATATGCGAATAGATTCAAGCCTAGCTACAGGTGCATAGGTCTCCCCAAAATCCAAACCTTCGATTTGAGTAAAACCTTTGGCAACCAACCAAGCCTTGTTTCTAGTGACCACGCCATATTCATCTTCTTTGTTGCGGAAGACCCATTTGGTTCCTATCACGTTTTGCTTGGGTCTTTCCACCAAGGACCAGACTTCATTCCTAGTGAAGTTGTTGAACTCCTCTTGCATGGCCATCACCCAATCTGGATCCTTCAAGGCATCTTCCACCCTATTTGGCAACATAGAGGAGACAAAAGAATAATTTCCACAAAAACCAACTGAATGAGAGCGTGTTGTTACCCCTCGTTGTATGTCTCCCAAAATGCTATCAACGGGATGATCCCGTTGGATGGAGTGATGAACTCTTGGGTGAGGCACTGCTGTTCTTGTTTGAATAGGACCATCATCTTCAACTTCATGGTGTTGGTTGATTGGAGAGTCTAGATCTTGAACATTTTGATCTCCATCTTGGTTTGGCGCTTGTGCTTGAGGTGGATCTTGTCCAACTTGTTCTTTTGAGTCATGACCTCTTCTTGATGTGGAAGCATCATCATGGGCATTGGTTGACCCATGATGTAAGTTTGGGTCATGAGAAATTTGCATGTGTGCATCATCATCATCTTCTTCAATGGGTTTCACTTCACCGGTAGCAAGCTTTTTGATCACTTGGCGAGATGGCTCTTCTTTACCTAAAATTTCAGCATTGACTTGCTCCTTTTGAGAGCCGTCGCTTTCATCAAAAGTCACATCTACCGCTATTTCAATTTGACCAGTGGTCTCATTGAAAACACGATAGCCATGTTGATTAGTAGCATAACCATGTAAGAACCCTTCAACCTTTGGTGCGAACTTAGAGCTTTTGGATCTTTTATTAAGTATGAAACACTTGCATCCAAAAACTCTAAAGTAATCCACCTTAGGCTTTTTACCGGTTAGAAGCTCATAGACGGTTTTCTTCCTCAACTTGTGGAGGTATAAGCGGTTGATGGCGTGGCATGCCGTGTTAACGGCTTCCGCCCAATAGTCCTTTTTGGAGATCTTGTATTCATCCAACATTGCTCTTGCGACCTCAATAAGTGTTCGGTTCTTCCTTTCCACAACACCGTTTTGTTGTGGGGTATATGCAACTAAGAACTCATGCTTGATGCCTTCTTCATCAAGATATGCTTCAATGTTGGTGTTTCTAAATTCGGTCCCGTTGTCGCTTCTCACTTTCTTGATCTTCACTTCAAACTCATTTTGAGCCCTTCTTGCAAACTTCTTGAAGATCCCTTAGGTTTCACTCTTGTCCTTCAAAAAGAATACCCAAGTGAAGCGAGAAAAATCATCAACAATTACAAAATCATATTTGTTACCTCCAATGCTTATGTATGTGAAGTAGCTCAAGTGGTCTTGATGTAGTCACAATGTTCTTCACGGGATGCTTGGCTCCAACTTGCTTTCCAGCTTGACATGCACTGCAAATTCTATCTTTCTCAAAAGAAATATTCATTAGTCCAAGGATGTGTTCACCTCTTGAAGATTGGCTAAGTTCCTCATCCCAACATCGGCTAGACGGCGATGCCACAACTAGCTCGTGCTAGATTTTGCCACTAAACAAATCTTAGACCCCACTCTACTAGCTGAGGAATCAACTAGATAGAGCTTGCCCTTTAGTTGACCCGTAAAAGCAATAGAGGAATCCGACCTTCTAGAGACTTCCACACCCTTATCCGTAAAGAGACAATTGTAACCCTTCTCACAAAGTTGTGAGACAGATAACAAATTGTATCCCAATGAATCCACAAGCAGAACATTCGAAATGAAATTATCATTTGAAATTGCAATTTTACCTAAACCAAGAATATCTCCTTTACTATTGTCACCAAAGACAATCCTTTCACTTGTGATTTGACTTGATTGAAAGGAGGTGAACATGTTCTTCTCTCCGGTCATGTGATTGGTGCATCCAAAAGCACCCAACTTGGCCCACCGGAGGAATAAACCTACAAGAGAAGATTAAGCCTTTGTTTTAGGTCCCGAGTTGGAACCTAGGGGGTTAGACACATAAGATTTGGGCACCCAAACACTCCTCAAGATTTGTCTCTTCTTGAGGGTGCCCACATACTTCACAACAATCTTGCCATCCTTATTCCAACAACACATGTAATCACAAATGTGATTGCATGAGATAGGTGCTTGTTGCTTTGACACTTCCACTTGCTTCTTCTTGATGCTCTTGTTGTTTGCAAGTGGGATTGTAGGAGTGGCTACATTGTTCACCTTGTCAATAAGGTCAACAAGAGGCACACTCTTGTTGAACTTCACACAAGTCACCCCATTTATCATGTTTCTCCCATTGGCCTTACCATTGTACCGATCGTATCCGAGGCCATCCTTGATTATGGGGTGCCTTGATGCCTTGAACACATTTGCCGGTTGCTTGTCCTTGCACTTGCAACCAATCTTGACAATAGTGCTCAGTCTTTGAATCTCTTTGTCCTTCTTGGCTAACTCATCAAGGTTAGTGACACATGCATTTATATCAACATTTATGCATCTTTCATAGCTTTTACTTGTAGACGCCTTTGAATCTTTGGAAGCGGTAGAGGTGCTAGACCAAAGCTTTTCATAGTTTAGTTCAAGCTCATGATATTTTGTTGTCAAGCTTGTGATGCTTTCTTGGGCCAAACTATGATCATTCTTTAGGCAAGCCAAAGAGCCATTGAGTGAGGAATGTTCGTTAGTCAATCGCTCATTGGAGTCTTTGACTAGAGACAATTCTACACCCAATTTCTCAACCCTCTCCTTTTCCTTGGAGAGACATTCTTCAAGCCCTTGGTTGTTCTCCCTTTCCTCTAGGAGCAATTCCCCTTGCGACTCAATGCATGACTCAAGCTTATCATTAGCGTATATTAGCTTTAGAATTTTAGTTACAGCAGCTTTACCATATTTCTTAATGAGATTAGTTGCATAGTTTTCATCATCTTCATCATCACTATCACAATCACTAGTGGTGTGAGGAGAGGAGTCAGTTTGTACCATGTCTCCTTTTGCCATAAGACATGTAGGAGAGTCATCATCGTCATTGGAGAGATTTGCGAAGAGCCTATGCGATGAGTTGATGTCGAAGATGAGTGAGGTGGATGAGGCATTGTTGGTGAAGATCTTGGTTGAGGAAGATCTTTCTTGTATAGCGATGGCAGCCATACTCTTCTTCTCATTGTCATCATCATCATCACTTTCACTGTCCGATTGCCATTCTTGCCCGAGGTGAGCTTCCCCTTTCTTTGTACTTCTTGTCACTTTGTTTGTTGTACCTAGACTTCCTTCCTTTGTTAGGACAGTCAGCTGCAAGATGGCCGATGTCACCACACTCATAGCAAAACCTCTTCCTATATGGCTTGTTTCCTCCATATCTCCTCATCTTATCTTTCTACATTCTCAGATAGTTCTTGTAATTTCCCACTAGCATGGCTTATTCTTCATCAAGATCATCATCATCTTTGTGCTTAAGCTCACAACATCCTTTGTTGCAATGACTTGACTCACTTCCATGTGAAGCCGTGAGTGTTATGATCTTTCTTTGATTTAGGGCTTCTTTGGCTTCATCATCCAAGACATCATGGTGCATCAATTTTGCTAGCATTTCTTGAGGAGTCATAGTGTGATAGTTGTCTTTCTCCATGATAACGGATGCAAGCATGTTGTTCCTTTGTCTATACACTCTACAAATCTTTCTCACTGCAGAGTTGTCATCCCATGTTTTTGCTCCAAGTGCTCTAATTTGATTGATCAATGACATGAATCTATCAAACATGGCTTTTGTTGTTTCTCCCTCAAGTATGCAAAAGTTCTCAATCTTACTTTGTAGAAGCTCAATGTTTCCTACTCTTACACTTTTGTCTCCCTCAAATGACACTTTCAAGGTGTCCCAAATCTGCTTAGCATTCACTATACCATTTACTTTGTTGTTGTCCTCCGGAGTAAGACATTGCAAGATCAAAGTGGCAGCTGTTGCATTAAGGTGAAAGTCTCTCTCATCTTCCGGAGTCCACTCACTTGGATCTTGCGGTGGATTCACTCCAATGTCCACTACTTCCCAGCATCTTTCGGCAATGAGGTGTAACTTCATTCTATGAGCCCAATCGATGTACCTTGTACCATCAAATGGAGGTGGCTTTTCAGGGTTGATCATCGGCAATGTTGGATTTTTGCTTGAACTACTATAGTCAAACCCAGTTTTGTTGTAGGTCTTTGACACATTGCTAGCATCTTCATTTCCACCTTCACTATCCGACTCGTGATTCCTTTTCCCTAGGAGCTCTTTCATCTTGTCTAGCTCTTCTTGCATCTTCTTCATTTGCTCTTGCTGCTGCAGCTGCAAGGATGCTGTGATCTGTGTTGTGATTTGCTCAATGATTTGTTGTTGAGTGGTTCAATCCATCTTGGCCAAAGTTGCTCCTCACGTGGTGAAGCGTTTGTACGAGGAACCTTGCTCTGATACCAATTGAAAGGATCTAATTGGCCTATAGGGGGGGTGAATAGGCGTATCTAAAAAATCTAAAACTCAAAAACTCAGGTTGCGGAAGTTAAATACCTGTAGGTACCATCGACTATTTGGGCCGGTACTACTGGCGCAAGACAGCCGGTACTACCGATGCAAACTGCTGGTACTACCGACTCCCTAAGACAACTATGAATCAGAGTGTAATGAGCTTGGATTTCAGATCTGAGTGTTACCCCACTTTCCTAGATGTAGGAGAGGATGTTATTGAAGTTTCCTTAGCTTGGTTCTTCTCCACAATGTAGATCAACTCTTGTTTACCTGTTGAAAGGTGGGAAGAGATAGGAACACAAAGAACACAAGACAAAGGGTAGTCGAAGCTACCGCCACAGCGAGACAAGATATTTTTTCCCGAGGTTCGGCAATCTCCACTGAGGAGTTCCTACGTCCCCATTGTTGAGGTGACCACAAAGGTCCGACCGCTTAGGTCTCCTCCTCAAGCAACCCCAAAGGTTAGCTCGAGATTTCCACTAAGAATCAAGGGGTGATACAAACACTTCGGAGTGCCCTCACAAGTAAGTCAACACGGGCAACCACGAAGAACGCCTAGCCAGCTAGGGTTCCAAGAACCCAAGAGTAACAAATGCAAACCAACCTAGCAAGACGAAGAACCGAGTGCTCAAATCACAAATCGAAGCTCCCAACTTTCTAATCTCACTTCTCTAGCTCAAATCTCTCAAGGAGTGAAGTCTAGGAGCAAAGAGGGAGAGAGAGTGGGTGAGACAAAGCTTGGAGACTGTTTCCTCAGATGTGGTATATCTAGAATGAGCAATCCAACGGTTAGAAAAGAGGAGAGAGCTATTTATATAAGAATACAGGACACCTGCCGGTACTACCGGTGCAACCACTGGTACCACCGGTGTCCTCAGATCTAAACGAGAGAAGGTTGTGCAAGATGCGAGAAAAGGGCCTACCGGTACTACCGGCCTTGAGCCGGTACCACTGGCCAGCGCCGGTACTACCGGTGGAAGCCCGGTAGCACCGGTAGTTCAAATTCCCACATTCAGCAGTTCTGTGGAAATTTGACCCGCCGGTACTACTAGCGTTTCACCGGTACCACCGGCGGTAGCCGGTACTACCGGTCAAAGCCCGATACTACCGGTAGTTCATTTTCTCGCAAGACTCAGAAGAGAGGCTAGCCTTGCCGGTACCACCGGCCCTAACGGTTGGTACTACCGGCTCACCCTGGCAGAGAAGAAATTTCCTAGTTGTTTGTGCGTGCAAGTGTGTCTCTCAAGCGCAAAAGCTAAGTTGACCTGAGCACCCTTATCCTCATCTTACAAACTCAATTTGCATCCCTCTTGATAGTGCGGCATTTCCTATAACTCAAACAAGGAATAAAACTAGGTAGCTTCTTGAGTTGAAACGTCGCTTAAACATTGAAAGATTGGGGGTGCTGTGATTCACCAAATGTGTTTGTTCGATTCCGTCAATGAACTAACACCTGTAGATTTCAATTGATAGACATGTTAGTTCCCAATTTGGTTGTCATTAATTATTCAAAACCCACATCGGGAGCAAATGCACTTACACGTTCGCTCAACCTAACTTCTATAATCGAGGTGTAGGCCGAGTGGCGCACTTGAGCCATCCGTCCTGCCTCAAGCAGGGTCTTGTTGAATAGGCGATGGCTTGGGCCGTCGAGGACCATACTTGGGCTGACCCAACATGGCCCTTTGTTTAGACTTTTCCATAGGTTAAAGTAAGAGAGAGGTGGTTTGGTTCAACACTTGCAGGGGGTTAGTTCTCTTAGTCAATGATTAAGGGTACCCCCTTGTTGAGGTACCCAATAGTCACCCCCAAGCCCCTACTTGAGTGATGGTACTCAAGTAGGGGGTCATAAGTGAGATGCGATTTGTGATTTTCCATGGGGGACGCACGAGCGTCCCCACAGGGGTAGCCCCCGAGGCCTCAGAGGAGTAGGGGGACTCCTTCGAGGGCTTTATTTATCCCTTGAGGAATTATTGTCCACCTTAGTGTAGTCGACGTCCAAACAAAGTTAGGATAACATGAACTGGAGTCATATTGCTTTGTCGAGGTGCGTCTTGAGGCGTCGAACCTCTAAGCGGATTCGACCCTCTTTTCGTTGAGGGTTGCCATGCTTAGTTGAGCCCCCGAGCCTCATGTGGCTTGGGCATTGCTAGTGTTGATATTAGCTACACACATGAAAGAATCAAAGAGAAATAATCCACAAGCGCATGGTTATCGGTGAGCACTTCACCCGAGAGATAAGTCTAGAGTATCGTATTTAAATTTTTACCACTAGGAGAAAGTGTGCAAAAGACTAACCTAGTCTTAAATATTACCCACGGGCTGCAAGACAAAATAGCGAGATATGAGTGATATAGAGAGAACTCCTTCGTCAGTGTACCTCTAACGAATGGTAAGTTGTGTGGTTATTGTTCTAAGGGGAGTACCTAGAGAAAAGAGACACCTCAGAGAGTGCTTGACCCTAGCACCATATATCCTACATTACCTCCTCATGGGATGCGGATTATAGAGACACGAGGAGATTGTCACTTCACCCAATTCTACCATAAATCCGGCTAGATAGGGAGTATCTATGAGTATTCCTAGCCCAAGCACCACAGTTATGCTATGAATGATTACTCTATTCCCTACGCGAAGCAAATAAAGTAAACCCATAAACCAAAGAACAATAACTTACTAAAATTAGAAGTCAAATTGCCAAAATATTCTAGAACTAAACCTCGGGTTAGGAGACATGATCCTAAAGATACAAGGAAGAAGACACTGATAGGACGGGCTTCCTCCACTCCTATCTCCACCCTATACTCTCTGAATCTCTCTTGTTGCTATAACCCTATAGAGACAGATCCATTCGAGGGACCCTCACTGACTAATTCTCTTTGGAAAATATGAATTAGGGTTTTAGAATTATCTTATGGCTAGGGGGGGTCAGGCTTGTATTTATAGCCCCTAGTAAGCACCACAACCCTCGGATCAAACTGACCTTGATGGATGGCCAAGATTACTAATCAAAGGTGGTGGATGCAGGATCCGCGAGGTGGAACCTGATTGGTTCTTACCCTCGGGTGGCCGCCCCACCTGTTAGGGATGCCCACCCCTGGCCTCTATCAGGTGGGCCTTAGATTGCAGGTGGTGGCTCCTCGAGTCTTCTAGATTGTTCCTAAGTTTTAGTTCGGATATTCTCTCTATGTAACTCTGACATGTGGACCATCTTTGGTTTTTTTCAGCTGACACCTTGCAGAAATAGATATTCACCAAAACTTGTGGAATTCTGTTAGTGATAACCCTATATCTACTAAGTGCTTGCAAATAGGTCTATTTTCATGTTTAGTTGACAAACTCCCCCACAGTGTCTTTTGGTCGTCCTCGAGGAAAAAGAATAGATTATTTTAGTCATAACCTCAAACCAAGACATCACCAATTTATTCCAAGTTATACCTGTACTACGGGATTCAAAGTGTCTACCACAAAACTTTGAGAAGTTGAGGATGGAACTGTACAAAATAGAGTTCCCTTTTTATCCAGTCCTATCGTTTGGAGTTTATAATAATATTTTTGCATAGAAAAACTTAGCTTACCCTTCTCCATCATGTAGCACACTCAAATCACTCATTGTATGTGGTATTTGAGGAACTCACCAAGGCATGTATGATCTATGCCTCATATATATCCTACTATAAAAAGGCTTATATGGAGTTGAAGATAATTCAAGGAAATAGCATACTTATCTTGCATATGTTGCTAAGTCAAAACTTAGATCTATGGAGGTGAATAGCATACTCTTAGATCAAGAAGTGCATGTGTGTGGAATTTATAGTGGCTAATCCTAATTCTAGTTTGCTCTTTTGATAGATATCTTTCTTCCTCTTAAACATTGATAGTCTTTGGAAAGGATGGTATGGGCTATCTTTTCATTTATTCTCTTCTTTTCTCTTCTTCTTCTTGGACACTTGTCCATTTTTTCAATACTTTATTTTGCATAGCCACATACCTCCTTTCAGTAACCAAAAAATATTGAGAAAGACTTTAAAGAACTTAGAGCAATTATTGCTACCAAGACTCTTTTTGTGTTTTCTCCCAATATAGGAGTAAAACATTTTGTGGATGGAAAGGCATGTTTGTGCGCATTCCCAGTGTAGGAATGATAGTTATATGTGGGTGTACATGATCTTGATCTTGAGAGTATGATAATCTTCTCAACATATGTCAATAAGGTTTGACAAAACTCAATACAAGTAGCTTATGAGCTAGTTTATGTATATCATGCATGGCTCTAGTAGGACATCAGTTCTTACTACAGAGGAGAAGTGTAGCTCATAATTTTAAGATTTTTGAAAAGAAATTCTCCAAATGACTACACATCAGAAATCAAGTTCTCATATTCATACTATCTCTCTTTCCACACAACTTAAGAGATATGGGTCCCTATAGTAAAAATTCCCAATAGCATCAGGAATTCCCATGAACTATCATGGTGTGAGTCTATCTTGTGGTCATGAATAAAATATCTTCTCAATATTTATATATAGGGTGGTTTAACTAGAGATATTTCATTCCGAATCGAAACAACAGCAATAATAAAAATTTGTAACATAAAGAAATCATACCTGACTGTGGTTTGAATCAAGAACCAGGACGTCCCAACCCTTGGGCGGGCGAGGGTGGTGGGCGGCCACCCCTAGCAAGTGGCCCCTTGAGGTCAGCTTCACCGAGCGCGGTCTTCGTGTTATATCTTCTCCAATATTTTTATTGTTGCACAAAAATTCATTCATTTCAATCTTCAAGTGTCTCTCCCACACTTGTCTTCTGTTATCCTTTGATGAGGAGTGTTGATATTTGGTAACACAATAAGGAATTGATACACAAGCGCATGGATATCGGTGAGCACTTCACCTGGGATGTTATCCAGGGTACCGTATTTATATTTTTACCACTAGGAGAAAGCGTGCATCTGACTAACCCGGTCTATTACTACTAACCTTTAGGCTACAAAGAATATGATTCAATGTGAGTGATGTATAGAGAAGACTACAACCGCACTCTCATTCTAACCTTGGTAAGGATGATCTACTGTTCTATTGGGGAGGCTCACGAAATCTAGACACCACAGAGGATGTTCGACCCGCACCTATAAACCCTATCGATCCTGCTAACGGGATATGGGCTACAAAGGTGACTCGGAAATGTCACGTTCCTCGCTACTACCATGGTCCCGCTAGTCAGGGGATATTTATGAGTATCCTAGCCCAAACAGCACGTTTACGCTAGAGATGATTACTCTAAACTCTATGTGAAGAGATCAAAGTAAACTCATAAACCAAAGAACAATAAAACAAAGAACTTACTAGAATTTAGAAGTCGAAATACTGAAGAATCATAGGAGGAAGCCTCGGGTTAGAAGACTTGATCCCGCAGGTACAACCTCGGAGTAGACACTGACAGGCCAGGCTTCCTCCGATCTACACCTCCACTATATCTCTCTCAATCTAGTAGATCTAGTCTACTCTCACATTGGATGCTACGCCCTATGAGGTGGGAACCCTCTCTCTCTGAATCCTCTCTGGAAAATTTGCTAATGAATAATTGGATTCTCTCCTCCAAGTGCCAGGGGGCCTTACTTATATAGTCTTTTCAACTGAATCTGGGTCGTCAGATCAAACCGACATTGATTGAACGGTTATCCTTGATCCTTTAGGTCGGTGGAGCATAATCCGCGTCATTGAACGTGATTGGCCACAGGAGGTGGGTGGGCGCCCAGGGGGGTAGGGCGGGCGCCCTGCCCCTGGGCCCGATCGGCCTCCCGTTCGTTCCCGTGGCTTCTGAAGTCTTCTAGATGTTGAATAATTGCGCTGCACGTTAATATCTCTATGTAAACCCGACGTGTGGGCCTTTCTTCCATATTTCCTGATAACCCCCTGCAGAAATAGATAAACAACAAAACTCGTGGAATTCTATCAGATCAAACCCTAATTCTAGGTGTTGTTTGTATATTGGTCCTTGTCCTTGTTTATTGGATAATTAAAATTGATACTTAAGAACCGTCAACAAACACCCCCATACTTAGGCTTTTACTCGTCCTCGAGAAAAGGATGGTTAAGAAAAATATCTGGGGTTAAAACATTGTAAAACATTTTCTTCATACCT
Organism: Sorghum bicolor; assembly: GCF_000003195.3. Lineage (NCBI taxonomy): Eukaryota > Viridiplantae > Streptophyta > Magnoliopsida > Poales > Poaceae > Sorghum > Sorghum bicolor. The sequence goes on along the minus strand of NC_012870.2, from coordinate 38,105,710 downwards.
GTAGGGTGTTGTAAAAATCCACTGTGTACCGTAGTCAGGAAAATATATGGTCAAGAGTAGAGGTCCTTTCTTCTCAATCCTGTTACTTGGAGTTTTTTTATATTTTTGAAAAGAAATTTAGCATACCTTTATCCTCATAGGTGCTCTCAGATCACTCATTATCTTTTGTATATCTCACTGAGGCTGTTTCAATTTGCAGATATTCTCAAGCATACTTACCTTGCATTTATTTCCTGGTCAAAACGGGATTCGAGGAGAGGAATGTCATACTCTTAGATCAAATACTTTGGAAATTAAAAACTTGTCAACTCTTACTGGCATATTGCTTATTAGATGGACCATGGGCTATCATTTTCTTCTTTCTTTTCTTTTCTTCTCTTTTTTAGGTGGATACCGAGGTACCCCTAATTCTACTGCCGGACACTTGTCCATTTTTTTTTGTGAGGTTGTCGAGCACTTGCTCCTTTTTATTTCCTCGAAATATTCTTATTTTTGCATAGCCCATGCCTCTAACGCAATAATACTTCGGAAGAGTGAATCTTTCTGAATAAATGTCTTGATCTTAGGGGCATGATAAATCTCTCAACAAGGGTCTAACTCATTTTGAACAAACTCAATACAGAGCAGATAGCTTTTATAATTATCATAATTATTATTTTCAGGTTTTTTAGGCATATAAAACACTGAGGATGGTAGCTAGAATTTTTGAAGATTTTTGAAATAAATTCTCCAAGCAACAATGATATCAAGAATAAGATACTCATACTCTACCATCTCACATTCCACAATGACTTAAGTAACACAGGGTTTTAAAATGATTTTTCAATAATTGTAGGTTTTCAGGAAATATCACAGAGTGAGATTAATCATGATTAGAAACATTTTGACCTTGTTAATTTATCATGTCGGAGACAATATTCTGCATGAACCAAGATATATATGTAAAGTGTGCAGAGTATGTACCTGAATCGTGGAGTGGTGTAGTCGAAATGTGTTTGGCATGTCGAGGATCTCCCCCATACTTGTTTTCTGCTTACTTGCATAAAAATAAAGTAGAAACACACAAGATATAATAATAATAATAATCTTTAGTAATCTTGAGGCATTTATTACAAATAACTAGTAATGAACTGAAGCTAATAATAGATCTAAGCCAAATTTAAAGATAAATAACTAAGATGCACTGCCTCAAGATCTAATCTAGATAACTTAGCGGTGCTCTAACTCCCTGATCTTCTTATTGGCACTAGCAAGATCATGCCTAAGACCTAGTGTAACGGTGTTCTGCTTAGAAAGCTGCCAAGTGATGGAGTTAACCGAGGACTGGAGCTATATGATGATCTTGTCTAGCCTACGAACATCCTCATCAATATCTGCTATAGTCTTGCGGCGCTTAGGAGGTGTCTCAAGAGCATTGAGAGCGTGCTTCGAGGCTGCCTTTGGAATGATGAAACGGACTTTGGCTGCTCTTATCCCCTCAAAGTAAGGCCTCTCCTCCTCCATAGTGTAGCGAATGCTGCTGATCTCGTCACTCCGGTTGGTCTTGACTCCAACGACCCGCTCATTGGGCCTGGGTGGCAGGATCCTCATGCCGGCTGGCACCTTGACGATGGCCTCCTTCTTGGCTGACGGTCCCTTGAGAAGTAGGGGCTGCGGCGGTGCAGTGAGAACTGGTTGAGCATGGTAGGATTGGGTGGAGCTGCGCTGGCGTGATGGCATGGCTACTAGCCGTCGCTCTGTGTTGGCTGGGACAAGAGCGTAGGCGTCGGGGTCTTCCTTGAGCTTTGAGGTCGAAGGGGACGACCTCCCAATCATCGTGGAACTCTTCAGCCATTGGAGCAGCGAGGGACTAAGCAAGCTCTAATAGAAGAAGGAGAGAAGGCTTGTATGAATTGGTGTTTGAAAACTGACGTCAGGGGTCTGTTTATATAGGGGTCAAAAAGTGCCTCTAGGGTTTGCTCGGGCTACTCTCGCCGCCAAGCGTGCGAAACTTTCCATCTGTATGATTATTTAGTTTACCATAAATAGGTTTATCATGACGGAGGAAATCGGGACTGAGAGGGGACAGGGGCTGGGCGCCCGCCCTCATCATCAGGGTGCCCGCCCTGTGCCTAGCCCCGTTGTGGGCCCGCTTCCTCGAGCATGCTTCTAGATGCAGACTTTATTCGAAAAATATATACGTGGCCCAAAAATGTCAGATTAAAAATGTTGAGCTCTAATTCTCCATGGGAAGGTAAAAATGGATCACGTCTATCTCTTCTAATTCTTTATTGGGCTCTAAAAATAATTTAAGACGTTGACCATTTACCTTGAATAACGTACCTTCGTCATTTTGAAGTGTGATAGCTCCGTGGGATGATGAATTGATTACCTTGAATGGTCCTACCCATTTACTCCAGAGTTTTCCATGCCCGAAAAGCTTCACCCTGGAATTAAAAAGTAATACCTTATCTCCGGGTGCGAACTCCTTCTTCTTGATCCTCTTTGTAGATCTTTGAATTGTGATATGCTTTCTCTCGCCATTCTTCCAATTCTGATAGTTGCATTCTTCTATGATCTCCAGCGACATCTAGGTCCATATTCCATCTTCTTATGGCCCAGTGTGCTTTGAACTCTAATTCAACAGGTAGGTGGCAAGTCTTCCTGTGCACCAATTGGTATGGGGACATTCCAATTAGGGTCTTGTATGCTGTCCGGTATGCCCAGAGTGCATCGGGTAACTTGTCCTTCCATGCCGTTCCCATCTCATTGACTGTTTTCAGAAGAATATTCTTGATTTGCTTGTTGGAAGTCTCTGCTTGGCCACTTGTCTGAGGATGATAGGGGTAGCGACATTGTGACGGATTCCATGTTTTGATAGATAGTGCTTGAAGCGTTTGTGGATGAAGTGTGCTCCTCCATCACTTATCACTACTCTGGGGACTCCAAACCTTGGAAATACAACTTCTTCAAACATCCTCTTTGAACTGATGTTGTTGGCGTGTTTGCAAGGTAGTGCCTCTACCCACTTGGAGACGTAGTCAACTGCCACCAAGATGAACTCACACTTCTTTGATGGAGGAAATGGACCCATGTAATCTATTCCCCAGACATCAAAGAGCTCAATCTGAAGGTTGTTGGTGAGTGGCATGGCATCCCTTGTGTTTGTGTTCCCGTGCCTTTGACATGGCCCACATCGTCTGATATATTGCTTTGTGTCTTCATACATTGTAGGCCTGTAGAATCCACACTGCCAGATCTTTGAATGTGTACAGAATTCTCCATAATGACCTCCATAAGGTGATGAATGACATCTGTCGATGATCTTCCATTCTTCCTCGATGGTCACACATCTCCTGAGTAAGCCATCAGAGCATACTCGGAAGAGGTATGGCTCATCCCATATATGTGAACAACTTTCTTGAATAAGTTTCTTCTTGTTCGCTCCTAGTGGTACATACCCTGAAACCATAAAATTAACAATATCTACATACCAGGGGTCAGACCTGTTAATCCCGTAGAGCATGTCGTCCTGGAGTGAATCATTGATAGGGGTTTCCTATGGATTCTTAAAATACATTCTAGACAAGTGATCAGCAACTGAATTTTCTACTCCCTTTTTATCTTTTATTTCCAAGTCAAATTCTTGAAGTAATAAGATCCATCTAATCAGGCGAGGTTTAGCATCTTTTTTAGTGAGCAGATATTTTAGTGCAGCATGATCAGTGTAAACAATTATTTTAGCTCCAACTAAATAAGATCTAAATTTATCAATGGCAAAGACAACATCTAGAAGCTCTTTTTTAGTGGTTGCATAATTAAGTTGAGCTCCTGTCAAAGTTTTACTGGCATAAGCAATTGCATGATGCTTCTTATTTTTAGTTTGTCCCAAAACTGCCCCCACAGCATAATCACTAGCATCACACATAATTTCAAAACGCAACGACCAATCAGGAGGTTGAATGATTGGTGCAGAGATGAGTGCATTCTTTAATAAATTGATAGATGTTAGGCATGCATCATCAAATTCGAAAAGAGCATCCTTGGCTAGCAAAAGAGTAAGTGGTCTAGCAATGAATGAAAAATATTTTATGAATCTGCGATAAAAACCAGCATGGCCATGAAAGCTTCGAATACCTTTTATATTCACAGGTGGAGGTAGTTGTTCAATTACTTCAATTTTAGCTTTGTCTACCTCAATACCTCTTCCCTAACCATAAAATGACATTTTTCCCAATTAAGGATTAAGTGCTTTTCTTCACATCTTTGCAAAACCTTGTCTAAATTTCAAGACAACTATCAAAAGTTTTTCCATATATAGAAAAATCATCCATGAAAACTTCCACAATCTCTTCAATCATATCAGAAAATATAGACATCATGCATCTTTGAAAAGAAGCTGGTGCATTACATAACCCAAAAGACATTCTACGGTAAGCATAAGTTCCGTATGGGCATGTAAAAGTGGTTTTGCTTTGATCATCGGGATGGATCGGGATGTGGTGATACCCTGAATATCCATCTAAGAAACAGAAGAACGAATGCTTCGCTAATCGCTCTAGCATCTCATCTATGAAAGGTAAAGGAAAATGATCCTTTTTTGTGGCTTTGTTCAGTTTTCTATAGTCTATGCACATCCGCCACCCTGTGACGGTGCGTTGTGGAATTAGCTCATTCTTTTCATTCGTAATGACAGTCATGCCTGCCTTTTTAGGCACAACTTGAACTGGGCTCACCCACTCTCTGTGCGGCACAGGATATATAATCCCTGCATGCAGCAACTTTATAACTTCCTTTTTAACTACCTCTCTCATCGTGTTGTTGAGTCTACGTTGGGGTTCTCAAGAAGGTGAAACAGAAGGATCTGTCGGAATTCGATGGGTACAAATTATAGGATTTATTCCTGTAAGATCTTGGAGTGAGTAGCCAAAAACTGAGTGATGTTTCTCAAGAATGGTCATCAATCGCAGAGTTTGCTCCTGAGTGAGTTTATCACTAATGATCATAGGAAACTCTAGATTATTGTTTAGGAAAGCATAAGTAAGACCGGGTGGTAAAGTTTTAAGCTCTATAGGAGGTCTAGGTGTTTTTGCAAACTCGTCTAAGGGTTCAGGTTCAGAAGGTTCGGCCTCTTCTTCTGTGAAGAAAGGAGCTTCATCTTCTAAGTTTGGTTCATTTAAAAGCTCTAGAGATGCAACCTTTACCTCTTCCATAGGATCGGGTAAAAGGTATGACTGGGTCTTATTATTTAAGGAGTGAGAAATCGTTATTGGAAATTTAAAAGTTTTTCCAAATGAAATGTGTAGCTTTCCAGTATTACCTTCATAAAGGAGTCTTCTAAAAGGTTGTCCTATCAACAGGTCAAAGTCCCGTGTATCAAAGATATAAAAGTTCAAATGAACCATGGAGCCTTCTACCATAAGGGGTAGGATATTAATAATTCCAAGACTGGGGACTAACCGTCCCAAAGATTCCTTTATGACCTTTGTTGTGGGGGTTAAGACCAAATTTTTAAATAATTTAAGTGCAAAAGATTCAGACATGATGTTGATCCCCACAATAGGATTATAGAGAGCATCAAATTGATCAGAATCATAAGCACAACGTATAGTTATTGGAGGTGTGTCCAAACGGATCACATCAGAGGAGAGCTCTCACTCCTCCAACCATTCGCTACTCATGACCGCGATAAGCTCTCTCAATTGGTGTTCAGTTGGCAAACAAATGCTAAAATGGCCGTTTTGGGGTCTGTCTATAGAATGGTAGTTTGAAATGTTCCCAAAATCGGCAAAAAGATCAGATTCTATATCCAGCATAAAATCAGGTGGTGGAATTTCTTCCTTTTGTGGCTCAGAACTTAGGATAGCTAAAGTAGATGGAGAATTTGGCAGAGTGTCTACTTCGGCTTCGTGGGTTTCATCATGAAGGGTATTATCCATCTCAGCTTCTAGGATTCTATCTAGGATCACTCTAGCGTCATCAGTAGGGATGCGAAAGAAAGAACCACTAGACATTGTGTGTAGCATTTGTTTATGATCTTTTTGAAGACCTCGAAAAAAGTGAAATAAAAGAACGGGGTCTTCAAGATTAAGGTTTGGACCAGATTCTAAAAGATCAGAAAAACATTTCTAGGATTTTCCCAAAGTTTCATTATCTTTTTGTTTAAAAGATAGGACTTCGAGTCTAAGGTCACCGATACGGTCGAGGGAATAAAAGTCTAGACAAAAGTTGGCTCGTAAAACTCCCCATTCAACTCATTGTTGACTTACCTTCTGACTATACCATTGTCTAGCTTCTCCCCTTAAAGAAAAAGGAAAAAGCTTCCAACATAAAGTCTTATCCGAAATGCCTTCAATGCGAAGACAATCACATGTTTGCTCAAAATCTCTAATATGAAGGTAAGGGTTTTCATCTTCCTTTCCTGAAAAATATAGGTTTTGAATCATGGCAATCAACCTGGAACTTAACCTATACTGGGATGTTTGGATAGGCTGTGATGACTCCCATGGTAAAAGGTCAGTTTCAGAAGGTGTTGCAAATTGATAGATCGATTTAGAATCTTGGTTTTCCATAAGGTAAGAATAAAGAATATAAAGAATATAAAAAGATAATAAAAGATAAGAGTATAAATACAAGCTAGTAGTAAGACTCAAGGTTATCTCAGCAAACCGTCTTTCTCCTCGGCAACGATGCCAGAAATGCTTGTTGATATTTGGTAACGCAATAAGGAATTGATCCGCAAGAGCACGGATATCGGTGAGCACTTCACCCGGGATGTTATCTAGAGTATCGTATTTATATTTTTACCACTAGGAGAAAGCGTGCATCTGACTAACCCGGTCTATTGGGAGGCTCATGGAATCTAGACTACAACCGCACTCTCCTTCTAACCTTGGTAAGGATGATCTACTGTTCTATTGGGAGGCTTACGGAATCTAGACACCATAGAGGATGTTCGACCCGCACCTATAAACCCTATCGATCCTGCTAACGGGATATGGGCCACAAAGGTAACTCAGAAATGTCACGTTCCTCGCTACTACCACGGTCCAGCTAGTCAGGGGATATCTATGAGTATCCTAGCCCAAACACCACATTTACACTAGAGATGATTACTCTAAACTCTACGCGAAGAGATAAAAGTAAACTCATAAACCAAAGAACAATAAAACAAAGAACTTACTAGAATTTAGAAGTCGAAATACTGAAGAATCCTTGGAGCAAACCTCGGGTTAGAAGACTTGATCCCACAGGTACAACCTTGGAGTAGACACCGACAGGCCGGGCTTCCTCCGATCTACACCTCCACTCTATCTCTCTCAATCTAGTAGATCTAGTCTACTCTCACATTGGATGCTACGCCCTATGAGGTGGGAACCCTAAGGAACCTCTCTCTCTGAATCCTCTCTGGAAATATGCTAATGAATAATTGGATTCTCTCCTCCAGGGGCCAGGGGGCCTTGCTTATATAGTCTTTTCAAATGAATCTGGGTCGTCGGATCAAACTGACATTGATTGAACAGTTATCCTTGATCCTTTAGGTCGGCGGAGCATAATTCGTGTGATTGAACGTGATTGGCCACATGAGGTGGGCGGGCGCCCAGGGGGGTAGGGCAGGCGCCCTGCGCCCAGGCCCGATCGGCCTCTCATTCGTTCCCGTGGCTTCTGGAGTCTTCTAGATGTTGAATAATTGTGCGGCACGTTAATATCTCTATGTAAACCCGACGTGTGGGCCTTTCTTCCATATTTCCTGAGAACCCCCTGCAGAAATAGATAAACAACAAAACTCGTGGAATTTTGTTAGATCAAACCCTAATTCTAGGTGTTGTTTGTATATTGGTCCTTGTCCTTGTTCATTTGATAATTAAAATTGATACTTAAGAACCGTCAACAAGGAGATCGCCAAGAAGGGGAGGATGATGAGGACATTGCCACGCTGGACACGTCGACACCATCGTCTTTCTCAGGTTGCAATTCATCTCCAACTCAGCCACCACATCACTCTCAGATTCAGCAGACACATCGTCAGTGTTTCGATCATAACTTCTTCATACAACCTCGAAACGGGGTGATCTTGGACTCGTTGAAAATGGGACGATGACGCCGTCGTTTTGGATCTGGTCCTAGCTCCAGATAATACATATATTAATCTATATGATCATGGCAAGGTGCTGCGTCACCTATTTTGGGCACACTTGGCTATGTATCGAGTTCGGGCCTTAAGCCCTAGTTGTGGGTGCCTCCCCCTGGTCGCCTCCAATCCTAGGACGTCGCTCTTTTATATTCCATGCTGCCACCACTGATTAGACTTGGGTTTTGATTAGAATTTAATTTTCTATTGAGAAACTAAATCATTCGTTGTAATTGTGGTGACAAATCCTTTTACAGTGATCTAGGCCCCCCGTTCTTGATCTCCTCCACTGTGTCGATTAGACCTTTGGAACTGAGTTCTTGAAACCTCTTTTAATATTCACGTCATTCATATTTGCAATTTCTGATTGCGTGTTTATATATTCTTGCTTGTGTTCTTCGATTCTCTTGCAGAAACAACCTTTTTGGCAAGGTCAATCAAGTTGTGCTTGGTTGATAACCAACGGAGCAGTGGTGTAATTGTTGCAGGGTTTGAATCATGCTGATTTGGAGCTGGATCGCCAACATTGAGTTCTCCACAAATTGAATTTACCAATTACCTCTCAGAAAATCGGGCCTGGTCCTCATCAATTGGTATCAGATATTTTAGGTTTACCGTGAGGCATAATCTCATTTGCCCTAGATTCATATTTCTTCATTACCTATAGTCCACAAAAAGCCCAAAAAATATTTCAATTTCCGCAGTCCTATCACCCATTGTGCCTTGCAATTTTGTTTTCAGATTTGCTTTGTTGAGTTTGTGTCCGTGGTTGAGTCTAGTTGCTGGTTTTTATTGTGTTTGTCATCGTAGTTCCATTGCACCATTGTTGTTCTTAGTTTTTGCCGCTATCCCATCCACTGTCTCCAAACAACAAGTCGAAGCCACCACATTACTCAACTTCCCCCGTTAGCCGCCTTGTGTGATCTCTCGTCGCCGTGCTAACCCTAGATAGGCTGCCAGCTACTGTTATTTTGCCTGCCTCATAGCCCTCCTTACATCATTAGGTGAATTGTTATTGTTGTTAGTCACAGGGATGATTCATCCTATGATTGGTGTTGAGTTTAGGGACGCTTTGCCCTAACTGCCGCCGCCTCCGTGTTGTGCCTTCCGAAAAACATAACTTGAGATACCTTTGGTAAAATAGGCATAACTTTTTGTTCATTTATTAGAAAAATTTGAAATTTTTGTAGCAACTTCTTGACATCATTTGGACCTGACCTGAACTCGGCGAGGCCTTGATTGGTCTCATCAAAATTACCAAAAAAATTTAGGAAAATAAAGAAAAAAATTGTCAATGGTTTTGCACGCTTTTCAGAGAACTTGCTAAATTTCTATAGACCACATCCCACCTCAGTTGTAGGTTCTAATTTTTGTGGTTATATCTTTTGTCATCCTTTTTCAGAGAAAATATAAAAAAATAGTGAAAAAATAAAAAAATTTGATTTGTACTAGTGCCTTTTGGAAAATTCTGGGCAAAATTAGGGAAAAGGAAAAATCTGCAGTACATATTTTGTTTCAGCTTGTTGCGCTACGTCTAGACACGTCTTAGCCAACAATTGTGATTTGTCCTCTGGATACTTATTGAACTTAGCTAAATTTGTATTGGAATATTGCTAATCCTTGCTACTCATATTGTGTCTTTCCAAAGCTCCACATATACTTCTGTTAGCATAGGTTCATCTTGCAACTGTTTACCCACGCTCAACAAACAGATTATTTTGCCAATTTGGTTTTGCTCTTGTTTGACTTTAGTTAGAACACTTGTAAGATGGTGGTAAGCCGCTTGTGATTTTGTATTCCACTTTCACCACCACCACTTGGTTCTTTTTAGTTGATAGAGATAATACTTGGGTGTTCTATTTTCCTATTTTCTAACAATGGCAGGATCGCCGATGGATTTCAATGATTGTGTGTCCAAGGGTGAACTTACAACATTCATCAGTGAACAACGCAATCTTATGAACGAGCTGACGCGCAATGTGGACAATCTGGTCACCCACATTGAACAGATTGAGCAATGCCCTTTATCTCATCGTGGTGATGATGAAGATGCTGATGCAGATGGAGATCTATCTGATCAGGAAGATGCGGATGCTGACGGTGATGCACGCAACCGTCACCACTACAACTTCAATCATTGCGGTATGGGAGGTAATAATCATGGTAATAATGATCCTTTTGCTAAAACTAAATTTAGTCTACCTCCTTTTGCTGGTAATGTTGATCCTGAGGCATATTTAGATTTGGAGCTTGATGTTCAATAAAAATTTGATTCCCATAATGTGCCTGCTAAGCAAAGAGTTAGACTTGCTACTAGTGAGTTTACTAATTTTGCTTTGTTTTGGTGGAGTGATCTTTGCAATGCTCATAATGTTGCTGCTGTGCCTCAAACTTGGAATGCTTTAAAATAACGAATGAAATCTTGTTTTGTTCCTCCTTATTATCAACGTGATTTACATCTTAAATTGCAAACTTTAAAATAAGGAGATAAAGGATTAGAAGCATACTATGAAGAATTGCTTATTGGTTTAGCACGCTGTGGTGTAAATGAAGATGATGTTGATGCTAGTGCTAGATTCTTTGGTGGTTTAAATCATGATATACAGAATATTCTTGATTACAAAGAATGGTGTATTTTTTCCCAATTATTTCATCTTGCTATTAAGGTAGAATGTGAAGTACAGGGACGCAAGCAACACCATTCTTTCAGGTCTAACAATGGGAGGAATTTTCAGTAGCGTTCTGAGCTGGAGACGCCTAAGATTTTTGTTGTACAATAGCCATCTACACCTGCATTGTCTTCTGGGGTAAGTAAATTATCCAATGTGCAACGCCTAAGAAAAGTGCCACTCTGAGTTCCTCGCCTAGCTCTAAAATCATTTGCCATCGATGTAAAGGCATAGGACATGTCATGAAGAATTGCCCTAGTCATCGTGCTTTAATTGCTACCGAGGATGGATATGTAAGTGCTAGTGATGTTGAAGATAATTTAGCTCTTGCTGCCAACATTGCTGCAGATTCCATCGAGGGCGATGAAGACATGGAGAACATCGCCATTGACTCCGTGACTACATCTGTGCAACGTGTGTTGAGTTCACGTGTGGGATATGAAAAAGAGATGCAGATCCAGTGCCACAATTTGTTCCACATGTATCTCATTGTGCAGGGTTGTCGTGTTCTCATGATCCTTGATAGCGGGAGTTGCAACAACTTGGTATGTTTAGATTTGGTTGAGAAGCTTGGCTTGACCACATGACAACATTCATATCCATACAAACTTCAATGGTTCAATAGTAGTGGTAAGACTAAGGTAACTAAATCAGTATGCATTAGTTTTTTCACAAGCATTTATCATGATACTGCTGATTTGGATGTTGTACATATGCAAGCTTATTCAATTTTATTAGGACGTCCATGGGAGTTTGATAATTATGCTTTACACCATGGTAAAACTAATACATACACTCTCATGCTTAAGAATAAGAATATTACTTTGTTGCCATTGTCACCTATGGATATTGTTAAACATGCTAAAGAGATTAACAATAAGCCTCCAATAGACATTGATAAAAATAATGGAATTAAGTTACAAGGAGGTGTTTTACTTGGTACAACTTCTGCTACTGCTGAGTCATGTCATAATCTAGATGCACCATGTTATACTATGTTTTGTCAACCTATTATGTCTTGTGCATTGCCTGCTGTCACTAACCTTTTGCAGGAGTTCGTTAATGGGGAAGAGTCGAGGACGACTCTGATTCTAGAAGGAGGGGATGATGAGGACATCGCCAAGATGGAGTCGAGGATGACTCCAATTCAAGAAGGGCAGGATGATGAGCACATCACCATGCTAGACGCGTCGACACCATGTCTTTCTCAAGTTGCAATTCATCTCCAACTCAGCTACCACGTCACTCTCGGATTCAGCAGACATGTCGTCAGTGTTTCGATCATAACTTCTTCATACGACATCAAAACATGGTGATCTTGGACTTGTTGAAAAGGGGATGACGACGTTGTCGTTTGGATCTGGTCCCAGCTCCAAATAATACGTGGATTAATCTATATGACAATGGCAAGATGCTATGTCACCTATTTTGGGCCAACTTGGCCATGTATCGAGTTTCGGCCTTAAGCCCAAGTTGTGGGCGTCTCCCCCTAGTCGCTTCCAACCCTAGGACGTCTCTCTTTTATATTCCAGGAAGCCACTGCTGATTAGACTTAGGTTTTGATTAGAGTTTAGTTTTCCATCGAGAAACTAAATTGTTCATTGTAACTGTGGTGACAAATCCTTTTACAGTGATCCAGGGCCCCCGTTCTTGATCCCCTCCGCTGTGTCAATTAGTCTTTTGGAACTAAGTTCTTAAACCCTCTTTGAACATTCGTGCCACTCATATTTGCAATTTGAGATTGCGTGTTTATATCTTTTTGCTTGTGTTCTTCGATTCGCTTGTAGGAACAGCCTTCTTGGCGAAGTCAATCAAGTTGTGCTTGGTTGATAACCAACGGTGCAGTGGTGTAACGGTTGCAGGGTTTGAACCGTGCTGATTTGAAGCCAGATCGCCAATGTCGAGTTCTCCTTAAATCAAATTTACCAATTACCTCTCAGAATATCATTGTTGGTACCCCTTATCTTATAATTATATACATCATTTTAATAAATAAAATAAATAGATGGTTGGGCTTTAAATTAACCTTTCCATAAGTTTTGTTGCAAATATCAATTTCAAGTATGACACATGGAAAGGCCCAAAAGACACGAGAAAGCGCACTTCAAGAAAGCGAATTCAGAAAAGGCGCAAATCAAAGATAAATGGAAAAGACCACCAAAACACCGAACTGGATCCATCCGTAACCACGGGAAGGATCAGGGCCCAGAGACAAACCGACCACGCGAAGGTGGTGGTCAGGGGGGCCCACCAATGGTGTGGCCGCACCCTGGTGCGGGCGCACCCCCCATGGCGGCAACTCAGTCCCACCTTTTCAGGCGGTTGCATGGCGGCATGCATAGGACGGTTTCACCTCCTACCAAATTTAGATCGCCATAAACCGTCCTTGTTGGGCTATAAATAGATGGCTCCACACCATTCAACACACACACCATCATTTGGAGCAATACACCTCACATTTCTACTCTTGCTCTTTAGTTTAGATTCAGTAGTAGAACAAGGCAAAGCTAGCAAGGAGAGCTTGTCTCCTTGGAGGATCTTAGAGCTTCTTGGTATGAATATAATTCAGTTCTCCTCCATGAGCAAGTTCTTATCTTATTTATATGATTATGTAATTGAATTAGAGTATAGTTGTGTTAATATCTTGTTCATAGTATATGAACTAGTTCTTAGTTCTTGTGCTATGTTCTTGATGTGTTCATCCTTGTTCTTCATCGTTCATCGAATTAGTATGAATAGACAAAGGATTAAGATTGGGGTAACGGTTCATTGGGCTGTGATGGCCACTCTTAGCCGAGCCTATCAATCCGAAGGGTTGGGGTCCTGGAGGCTAGGAGGCGTTTCTAATTACACGGATGAGGTGCTCGGGTATGCGGAGATCAGCGGATGCGCGGGTATCTTTCGGGTAGAGGGGTAGGTGGCAGGGTAGTGACAACCCTGTCATCCCTGGTATTCCCCAACGATCAGGTATTCCAGTACGAGTTCTGTAAAGTCCCTATCGGCTAGATGTCCAGCTGCGGGGATGTCCCCAGAGCCTCAGACTTAGTTCTAACTCTAGTTATATTGATTAGATGTTCTACTAACAATTCTTTGCATAGTTATATAAGATCAATGTCGGCTCAAGTAGTTATTCTTTATTTCTTTTATTTCCTTATTTTCTCTTTATTCCTTGAGGTTGCCCCAATGAGTGTGTCCACTTTCCATATTTTAATAGCCTGCCGTGACCCCTCATTAGACTATGTCTACCTATGCATCTCAATATGTGATCATGCTACAAACCAAGCTAGATGCATTTGTTATGGCCTCCTACGGGATTAAATACGATAACCCTTTAATACTCAGGGTTGAAATGCTACAATGATAGTTCTGTTCGCTTGCAGTTTTATTCTTTATATTCATGAACTATTGATTGGCGTACCTAAGTACCGTTACTTAAGATTGTAAACTCTATGCATTTATCTGGCACCGTGCTACAGCTTTGCATATCGTAAGTAAGGATGGTTAGGATGGCCAATCCGACATTCCTAATTTTTGTTACCAGACTGCACTGCTAAGGCCGGCGCCGTTAAAGGACTTAGGTTATCTCTCTGAAGTAACGATAGTTATGGTATACCAACACCCGACATTTCTGGTGCCATTGCTAATGATGGATTTATAGTCTATCTTTAGTAGTGACGCTAAAAAATGCCAACAAGCATTTCTGGCGCCATTGCCCAGGAGGGCAAAGAACAATGAAAACATCTAGCTTTGGCATTTAGCATTGATTACAAAATAAGCATTAGTAGCCATAGTTTAAGCAGGATAATCTTTGCTATTTTCTTCCTCTTTTTATTGGAATGAAAACAGGATAGTGTATGAACGGTTTCAACTTGTTGGCAAACTTCAACAGCAATCCGGAGGCACTCCTAAGGAAGAAAAGGACTTGTGCCGTTTCTTCCTCTACCACGCCGCCGATAGTCGAACCAATCACCCCCACACCATCCGTTTCAACCACCATGGCCAGGTCACTCCATGACTATTCCACCCCCGCTGTTGCCAACGTGCCCGTTGGGCCCGCAGTCAACATTGTGTAACATCCCTGATGTTACGGTTACTAAAATTCGAATCATGGCATCATCAGCATTGCATAGCATAGTTGTTAAGCACAACTTGATGCATCCACTTAAAATGAGTTTAATTTGGTTGATTGTGCTTAGGGAATTAAAGTGTGTTTATCTTGTTGGTTGATGCTTGAGTTAGTTGCTAAAGCCCTAGGGTAAAGATTTTTCCGAGGTCTTAGGGGGGGGAAACCCTGATTTTTGAACCCCAGATTTGCCCCCTTTTGTGCAACTTAAAAACCAAGCAAAATTTGAGGTTGAGTCCAAAAGCAAAGTTGTAGATCTTGTCAAGATGTACAACTTTGGTGTTTTGAGTTTTTGAAGTTTCAATGTAAAATTCGAAGTAATTTTGAAAATACAGATTTCCGGAAAGTGTCCCCTTTTCCAAATTGGATCTCCAATTCAAAATCTATTTGGAATTTTGAAAAGTGACCAACATGAAAGTTGTAGAGCTTGAAAAGTTGAAAAACTTTCATGTTGGGAGTTTTTCAAGTTGTTTGGAAAAATCAAAAGTAATTTTGGAAATTCTGATCTGCCCCAATTCAAAAATTTGAATTTCCCTAATTTGAGATTTGAAGTTCAAACTGTTTTGTCAAATTCACCCTTTTCCACTTGGAATCAGCTTTGGACACCAAAATATCTTTTGTAGCTTATAAAATTCTGCACAACTTTTGTTTTAACGGATTTTGGACTTTGATTCAAATTTTGGGCGAATTTCACAAAAAACAGAGAAGAGGGGATAAGGGTCGGCTACAGTTATCCGATATGGATCACGGCGCCCTGTCCAGCACGGCCGCCGCGCGCGCAGCGCCACGTGCGCACGTGCAGGCACGCAGTCTGCTTGCCTGCCTGCGTCGCCAGGCGACGTGGAAGCCGGCCGTTGCCTTCATTCGCGTTATAAGCCTCTCTACCGGCCGACGCGTCCTTTTTCTCTTTTCCACTCGACGCCGGCGAGCTCCCTGCGCCTCCCAAATTTGCCTCACCCGTTTCCTTTCCAAGCTTTTTGAGCACGCCAGCAGCTCCGCCTTGAGCTCCGCCACCGATTGCACCCCCTAGCGCAGGCTCTAAGCCCCCATAAGCCGCAACCGAGCCATCGTTTCCAACTCCGGCCAAAGCGCCGCCGCGAGCACTCCACCGTGGCCAGCTTCACTCCGCGCCTCTCCGCTGCTGATTCTTGCTTCGTTGAAGTCACGGTGAGCTACCGATGCCGTTACGCCGTTTACTTTGCGCTCTACTCGCCTGGAGCGACCGGTGTGTGCCCGGCCGAGGCGGCCACCCGCCGTGCCCGTGGCCACGGGGGCTAGGATAGGGGAGAGCGGGTGTAAAGGGGGTCTACGGGTGCGCGAGGGACCGGGGAAGCTAGCGCGCCTCACTGCGGAAGCCGGGAGCTCACCGGCGCGGAGCTTGAGCTCACCGGAGCGGTGGCGGGAGGAAGAAGACGCCTCTGACGGGCGGGACCCACCCGTCAGCGGCCGTGTGTGAGGGCAGCGCGCGCAGTCCGCGCGGGAGAGCGCTCCCGGGCCGACTTGGGCCGAGTCCAAGCAGGCCGCTAGCGCGGCACAGTACACTTTTTCTTTTTCCTTTATGTTTAAAAATGCTTGATGTTTGAATTTGAATAGTAAATTTTGTGCTGATCCAAAAATTATGAGAATTTTTGTATAGCTTCCATAAAATAGGTAGAGCATAAGAAAAATGATAGGTACTATTTCTGGTAGTTGGCATGTCTGTAAAAATTTGCTCTTTTAATTAGTAAATAAAAATTCTAGGATTTTTAATAATTTATCTGTATGTCCAAAAATCACCAAACTTTGTGGGGAGTCTCTGAATATTATTTCCAGGCTTCACACAAAATTTGGTGGCATTTGGATAATGTTTGAATAAAATATTATTAAACCCTTATTTAGTAATTAAATAATAATTCCAAAATAATTAAACAATGATTAGTTAAATCCTCGTAATTAGGGTTTGAGTGACTTTGGGATTATGTGATGACCTGAGGTCATTAACCCTAATGACCTTTGGCATTTAATTATTGTTTGGCCTTAATGCTTAATTACTGTCATTAATAATTAATTAAGAATTAATTAAGGTAAATAGGATTAATAATTAGTTAATTTAAGATAAGTATGAATTAAGAAAAGTACTAATTTACAGATGCAACTTCTTAGGTAAAGACACTAAGTTGTTAAACAATTTTAATTATTAATTATTCTGTGTTGCACCGAGGAGGCCAGTTATACCCAACTTGGTCCTTTTTGCATACTTGTCATGCGCATATCATGAGCATTCATCATTTTGCGTATAGTACACGTGACCGAAGGAGCGCCCGTTGAACCGAACCCCGAGGTCGGTGCTCCGTTCGAGGAAGTCGGATCCGAGACTTGGGAAGTCTCTGAGGGTCCCTCTCTGCCCTGCAACCAAGGCAAGCCCCGGATGCATTAACCCCTCCTTGAATGTTTTGAATCTCTTATCACTTATAAATTGAAAATGCTGCATTAGGTAGCTGAGAATTGGGTTAACCTACTTACTGTATTTACTACCTTGATCTCTGTTATCTTGTCCTTGGCACCTGTTTTGTTTTAAAACTGCGTAGTGATGCTTAGCCCTACTACTAGATAGGTTTTCAAATAAAGTTTGAAGGGTTGTTGTGGAATACACTTATGATCAACGATGTTTCAATTTGAGACCGGTCGGTGGACTTGCTTTAAGATTGGAGTCTTAAAGTAGTGTCTCCAACTGTGTCGATTAAGGACCGGTCCGTTGATGGCCCGCTGGGTTGAGAATTTATAGTACTAGCCACTTGCCCTCGGTAAGCCCGGTCTTGTGATCCCTCGACGCGAACAGCTACTCGCGCACAGGGAGTGGAAAGATGGCGAGAGTAGTGTGTACCCACCTTACGGATCTGAGATGACCGGAAAACATCTAGATCGGCTGTAGGATGGTGGAGTACTGTGCTCTCGGGTGCCGCGAACCTGGTCAAATTTGGGGAGAGCTTGATTCGGGTTGACATATGCAAGTTTTGGTTCTACATATGTCGGGTGGTTAGGAACTCCAGCTGGATTGCTAAGCGGTTCGAATCGTCGTTGCTCCCCGATTGGGAGACTCAATCCACTGCCCCTCATCGTAGTTAAATATGCAACTAAGTGGTAAAATGAGAAAAGGGGAGAATGTCTCATGAGGTCGGATCCCAATTCCCGGACTCAGAGTGACATGAAGCTATGGCCGTTGGATAGGTAATACCTTGATTTAGGACTAGAAACTCACAGACTTGTCTGTGAGAAGCAACTAGTTAGCCTGTCCTCGAACTCCTCGGCCTCTTAAGGAGAGGAATTCGTGAGTAAAACTTGAAAGTAAGGATGCACTATTAGTAAGATTTTCCGCAAAACACTTTGGCTCCTTGCTCAGCCACTCCTTGTCTACCCTAAGCCTGCATTCCTACTTTCTCCTCTTTTTCCACCGAGTAAGTCTTGTTGAGTACTCCCGTACTCAGGGTTTTCCAACCCCCTGTTGCAGGTGAAGCTCAGGAGCCGACATGTTTCGGACCCTGTTGTGTGACCGTCGTCGAGGTTGACGACGAAGAAGAGTGAGCGTGACCCATGGGCAGGGTCTGTAAATTTGTAATTGATGTACTAAAGTTTAAGTTGCTCCGCTGGACCTGGTTTGTAATAACACTCGGCTATTTGGAAGAACTTCTTTTGTAAAATAAGTTATGTAATACTTCCGCTATTTTACTCTGAAATATTATTTTGGTCTTATGTCGTTTGTGATACTGCAATGTCTTCGCAACGAATGATCCTGGTGTTAAGATGGCCACTTGCTATCCTGTAAGGGCGAGAAGAAGAAGTTCTCTTTAATTGACCACCACCAGTGGTCAGGACGAGCCTGCTTAATACGCTACAGGTAGCAGTGGAATGAGCGTCCAGCGATGCTCATCGGACTTCTAAAGTGGGAGGATCCTCGGCATCACTGTCAGAGGTCCTTAGGACAATGACAGGTGTCGGTGGGCCCAAACACTTAGGAGGTTCTGCCACACATTGGGAATAGAAACTTCGAGCTTCACACAGGCCTACTCACGATGGTGCAGGCAAACTAGTTCTATGGTTTGCCAAGCGAGGACGCAAACGCGCATCTACAGAACTTCCTTGAGCTATGTGAAACCATCATCATCAAGGATGTCGCACCTGAAAGCGTCAAGCTCCGCTTGTTTCCCTTCTCCCACTCGGGGAAGGTGAAGAAATGGTTCTACCAGAGCAAGGAAGCTGTCAACACATGGGACAAATGTTCCGTGGCATTCCTCGCGAAATTTTTCCCCATGAGCAAAACAAATGCTCTGAGGGGAAAGATATCAAATTTCCAGCAGACTTCACTCAAATCCATTCCTCAGGCTTGGGAAAGGCTCCAGGAGTACATCCGGGCCTGCCCCCACCATGGGATGGAAGATTGGCTCGTCCTTCAGAATTTCTACGAGGGGCTCACGCCCATGTCTAAGGGGCACGTCGATGCTGCTGCTGGAGGCGCATTCCTCTCCCTGACCATCAAGAATGCTAGGCATTAATTGAGAAGATGGTAGCCAACTAGAGTTGGGGAGAGGGATGCAAAACACAAAAGGCATGCATACCGTGAAGGAGACGGATCTGCTTGCCGCAAAAATAGACCTACTAATGAAGAGATTGGACGGACAGGCCACTGATCCTATGATCGGCACTGTCCAAGCCATCGACTCACGCATGACGTGTGAGGAGTGTGGGAATGTTGGCCACATGGGGATCAATTGCTCCGGAACCAAGGAGGATGCATCATTCATTAACAACGGGTTCTGCCAACAACAACAAGGTAATGGGTGGAACAACAAGAACCAGCCCCAAGGTAATTACTCCAGTTTTAATTCCTCCCAGCCTTCGCTGAAAGATCTTGGCGAGGACAGGCCAAAATCAATGAACATATTGTTAAAAAGCTTTCAAAAAACGATCAAATGATTGTCAACATAAATACAAAGCTTGATGGCCCGACCCTTTCTGTTAGAGATTAGCTAGCTTTTAATAAGAAGATCGAGTTAAAAGTAGCTCAGCTTGCTTCTGCCGCTAAAGCTGTTGTTTCTCCGGATTCTGTGGAAAATGTAAATGTGGTGACCATGAGAGGGGGTAAGACCACTCGTGATCCCCCTTACCCTAACCATAAGACAGGAAGGGCGCCACGACAATAGGAGGAAACACAGGCAGAAGGGCCGGCTCAACCATCAGAAGAATCCATGGAAGACGAGCCGACCCCAAACAACTATGGGGACACCACGATGTTACCCTTTCCCACAAGAGAAAGGAGGAAGAAGAAGGACGGAGATGAACAGTTCCTCCACTTCGTGGAAATGGTCGAAAAGACGCACGTCAGTGTATCATTGATGGATGTCTTGCATATTCCGTCCTACTCAAAGTTCATTAAGGACATCATCAACAAGAAGTGACCATTGTCGTCCACTGAAATTGTCAAGCTGACAGAAGAATGTAGCACAACTATACTCAATGAGCTGCCCGAGATGAAGCAGGATCCTAGGTGCCCCACAATCTCTTGCTCAATTGGGGCCCAACAATTTGACTACGCCCTATGTGATTTGGGGGCTAGTGTGAGCGTCATGCTGAAATCAGTCTTTGACAGGCTGAACTTCACCAACTTGGAGCCAACCACAATGACACTCCAGTTGGCAGACTCGTCAGTCTGGTACCCGGCATGGATTGCTCAAGACATCCCTATAAAGATCAGAGGATACTATGTTCTAGTGGATTTTGTGGTGCTCAACATGGAGCTCACTAAAGAAACACCACTAATCCTAGGAAGACCATTCTTGAGTACGGCTAGAGCATAGATTGATGTTGGGGCTAGAGAAATCCGTTTCAACATTAATGGCTAAGAAGAGAAGTTCGAGTTCAGGCCACGCCGTCAACAAGAGTGCAACATGATACGCATCCTCTATGGGCCAAACCCCCAAGGCATCAAGCAGGTTGAGATCCAGCCTCAACTTATTAAAAATACAAAAATATCTAAGAAAAAGCCAGAGCCAAAAGAAAAGGCAGCTCCTAAGAAAAATAATATGGAGCAGAAAAAGAAAATAGCTCCTAAAAAGAATGAAAAGAGGGACGAAGTCCCCAAGCCTTCACAACCGAAGCACGTGTGGAAACCAAAGCAGAATTTTGAACAAACTTCCACACCTCCAAAGGTGATACTACTAAAGTGGAGGCCCAAGTAGGTGGAACCGTCTACTCCTCCCAAGATGGATGTGCCATCATCAAGGAAGAAGTAATGGGAGAAGAGCCCCACTCAACGGACTATAAAGATGAGCCCTTGCCGAAGGTATATCGGTAAGTTATCCCTAGGTAAGTTTTTACTTATAAAAAAATATAAATATATATTTTCTTTTTACTTATTTATTTATTTTGAATAGATTCTTTCTTTTTATGTTTTGAATAAATGGTGCATTTGTTGTATTTATGAGTAGTCCATATTGCCCCTATGATCTTTTCTTCATTTTTGAATCTTTGTGATCATGGGTATCAATCACTCATAAATGCATGATAGTGTGATAACTTTTAGAAAGTTTTCAAAATTCAAAACTCTATCCCACACACTATCACTCTGATTCCACTACGCATCACGATTGTTCGTAACTAGGATCGTGAAATACTCAGAGAGGGAAAGAAATACCCGAAAGACTGAGGCCGACTGGTGACCCATTGGTGCGGCCGCACCCTGGTGCGGCCGCACCCCCAGGTCCGCCAATCGGCGCAAATCTTTTTCCCTTCCTCTTCTACACTGATTAGCATCACGTCCATGGTTACAATAAAGTTGTTTCTAGATCAAAGACTACGTTAGCACCTATAAAATCCTCCATAGGCCTCTTCTCTTCTCACACCAACCATTTCTCATCTCCCTCTTGTGAAGATTGCTAAGCTCTCCCATTCTTCAGTAGTGACCATGTCTAGTTATGCCCTCTCGCTGATCAATGCTCCCAAGACCATAGCCAATCTAGACATAGCACCTTACCAAGAGAGTTCTAGCAAGGAGGTCTATGTTGAGAAGAGAAAGCCGTTAGCGTTGTTACCAACAAACCACAAAGCGCCCACCAATAGAGCTGCCAACATACCCGCTACTGCCCTTTCATCCACTAGCAACATAGGACTTAAGAGAAAAGCCCCTAGTGGTGATAGGCAAGGCAATCATGCTGGTAGCAAGATGGGTGGCAAGGCCAAGAAGATGGAATCGTCCAGTACTCTCCCTAGGATCAGGAGGCACTTGCCACAACCTTCAATCAAGCATCGTGCAGGACAGTACAGAGCAGCAATGAAGAAGATAGTCCCAATATCATAGCCGAGCTTTTAGCTAAGCAGGCTAGCCTATGTGCTGAGTTACGGGTTTTAGAAGACGATCTAGAGGAAAAGAACACTGAGATTAGGAACCTCTGTGATGATGTTAATAGGTTTCGCTTCAAGTTTAATACTAAACTTAGAAAGGTCGCTGAAGCCTTATGTGTTGGACGCCTTGTTGAAGATCTTTAGACCACACCTCCTGCACGAATCTTTGTTTAGGCACATTTTTACTTTTCATAATATTTATGTTTCAAATATATTTTTCCCTTCCAATGTAATGTGCCTATTCAAAGTTATTGTTGAGGATATCAGTAAGGGGTACCCTAACTGATGTACATAGCGAAAGCAACCGTATGAAAGTTGAGGCCTCCGAGTCGACGCCCTCCCCAGTTGTATGCACGGTCCTCGACGACCGTAGCCACGAACACGGAAAGAGCGTCCTGCGAATCGACCAGGGCTCGAGCGCCAGCCACCGTCGAATACGGAAACAGGCTCGTACAAATCGGAAGGTCTCGAGCGCAAGGACGCCGCCAGCCGCCTGACGCGGGCACGGGAACTAGGGCATTTAATGCGCCTGCCGCATTCTCACCTAACCCGTCAGTCACGGGAAGCGTGATAGGGAACAAGCACCCGTCCTGTTGTTCTTTCTGCAGCCTTTCCCGCCAAACAAGCCAGAACGTGGTAGGGCGCAGGGAGTGGGTCGAAACGTCTTGTCAAGACCCCCCTCGAGACGCCCAAGGTCAGCGCTCTGGCCAGCGAGGCGTTACACGGCACCTGACCCTCGAGTAGGCATGTTTCCTTCCTGGGGAAGGGTCGGGCGACGAATGACAGCACCCCAACCACTCCGACGTAGCTGTTACCATGACGTACAAGCGTGCAACAGATAAACTAGTCCAGGACGGCGCACAGGAGCGGGATTCGGGGGCACGCGTAATCATCATCAAAGTACCAAGACAAGACATTTCAAGGCCACGCCGGTACGGAGGCCTCGAGTAGGTCAGCACGCCATACCTCTATCGACCCCTACTCTGTCGCCTATACATGTACCCTAGACCTCTCCTTGGAGCTATAAAAGGGGAGGTTGAGGAGCGGATACCGGACACGTGACACAACACAAGACATACGTAGTAGAGCGACCTTACTCCATCTCAGTTCATACCACGCCTGTACTCACCCCTGTACAAGCACTTAGGTGCAAGATAATACAAACTCTCCTCCCCCGCTAGACGTAGGGCCTTCTCTTGCCCGAACCAGGATAAATCTTTGTGTCTTTTTTGCATCACCATCTGGAAAGGGGAGCACGCATACAAGTTTCACTCGTTGGGGTGACCCCCTGGGGGGAAAACACCGACAGTTGGCGCGCCAGGTAGGGGTCCTGTGTGTTTTTCACTGATTTCCCATTCCTTTCTAGATGGCCACCCACGTTTCGCCGATCCCGCGCTCCACGGTGATTTGGTTCGGGAGCCTCGAGTTCATGTCTACCGGTTTTGGCTATGACATGATCCTGCTCTCGGTCAAAGGACCGGGAGGAGCTCGCGTTGCGCCAGCGCGGCGGAGGGCTCCGTGACGGCCTCACCACCACGCCTCCCCGCTCAAGAAGAGGCGTGGACAACGCCACCATCATCCCTCTGCCTCGTCATGGTCGCCAGTTCGTGCCAGGCGGGAGGTGACGCAGGAGCCAGCAGCCCCGCGTGTCGAAATCGCGGGTATGATGGCCCGACGCCACGAAGATCGCACGACGACGATGGGAGACGGCGCACCTTGCACGCCCTCACCCGCTACGACGCTACTTCCACACGGGCTGTTCGCCCCAAGAAGAGCGCTACCGTTCGATCTGGACAATGCCGCGGCGTCGCTCGCCAGGGCGATATGTCCGAACGCCCAGACGTACGTAGAGAGACCAATGGTCCTCCCATGTGACACTGGAGCACAGCCACGGACCTCCGAGCTGCTGGATTTCTCTCAGGTACGAGGCCTCCGCTGCCTAGGTCCTGGGCGGTACACGATCACCTCACTCAGGCAACGGCTGCTGGAGGAGGGACGTGGATGCTTCTACGCCGCCAAACCGGACTCCGACTCTGAGTCCGACAGCTACGACCGTACTAGGGAATGCTTCCATATCGACGGGGTGGTAGAAACTACCGACAAGACACAAGACGCCGTTGCCAGTGGTCGAGCAAGGGAAGACCCCAGGACGCCTGGGAACGACGGTCAGGTCGACCCTCCTTCGCAAGAAGAAAGAGCCGCGCAACTTGCATAGCTACGAGAGCTCAAAGCAAAGCTCGACGAAGATCGCGAGCGCCTTGTTCTGCTTGAACAGATCCTCGAGCAGGATCAGCCTTACCCGCCTGGCGGAAGTATCCGCAGACGGGCTCGAGAGGTACATCGGCACATCGTCGGAGACGGAGAACCTGAGCAGCCCGTCAGCCGTTTCCCTCGAGCGGGCCAGAACATCGTGGTGGCGACAATGCTGCTACGCAATATGCCTGAACCATCGAACTCCCAAGCACGACGCATTCGAGACGAGGTGCAGACTCTACTCTAGGTGGCGGCAGTTTAGCAGGCCGAAAGGTCGGCCTCACGTCGTCGAGGAGCGTCCACGGAGAAGCGTGACGAGCCGGCCCAGAACGAAAAGTAGGTATCGGTCCATCAGCAGCCGCCCCCTCGAGGGAAGAAGACGACACTTGTTCTCAACCACCCTGTCGACCATCAACGGCGACACGACGCACGACGCGACATCGACGAGAATCGTCGCCGTCGTATGGGGACGCGGAAGAGCGCGGTTACAGCGCTCACCGCGGCGGGCGGTATGACAGCGACGAGGACCGGATGGCCTCGGAACCGCCGGGCCCTCGGGTGTTCAGCAGGGCAATCCGCAGCACGCCGCTGCCCAGCCCGTTCCGACCCCCGACCAGCATTGCTAAATACAATGGCGAGACCAAGCCAGAGCTATGGCTGGATGACTTCAGGCTAGCCTGTCAGCTGGGAGGTGCTCGAGGGGACGATCGAGCCATCATCCGACAGCTACCACTTTTCCTCTCCGACACCGCCCGCAGATGGCTCGAAGAGCTCCCGGCCAACCAGATCCACGGTTGGGTCGATTTGGTCAAAGTATTCGAGGGCAACTTCAAAGGGACCTACATACGGCCCGACAACTCGTGGGACTTTAGTAAGTGCAAGCAGAAGTCAGGAGAAACTCTCCAGGAGTATGCTTGACGCTTCTCAAAGCAATGGACCGAGCTGCCGCACATCCCAGACCACGACGTCATCCTGGCCTTTGTCTCAGGCACCACCAGTCAAGATTTGGTGTGGGATTTAGGACGGAATCGTCCTCAGACCATCGACGAGATAATGGACGTAGTGGCAAACTATGCTGCAGGGGAAGAAGCGGTCGGCGCCTTCTTCAGCTGTGAAGGAAGGAAAGGCAAGCCGTCCGTCGATGATGATGAGGGCCCCAGTCGAGGACCCAAGAAGGAAAAAAGAAGAAGAAAACACGACCGTTCCAACGGGAGGACATCGACGACGATCTCATCGCCGCCATGGAGCGCAAAAGGCCTCGAGGAACCCCAGAGGTGGCTATATTTGACAAAATGCTAAAGGAGCCCTGCCCTTACCATAATGGAGGGGCAAACCATAAGCTCGAGGACTGTCGTATGCTGAAGATGCACTTCGACGGCCTGGGGTTCAAGAAGGACGCCCGTGACGACCTGAAGAAAGAGAAGAACGGCGAAAAAGGGGACGACAAAGACGACGAAGGGTTCCCAGCCGTCCACGACTGCTACATGATCTACGGTGGACCCTCGATGCAGCTAACCGCAAGGCAGCGCAAGAGGGAGTGCCGCAAGGTCTTTGTGGCAAGGATGGCGGTGCCCCAGTACCTCAACTGGTCAAACACCCCCATCACCTTCGATCGAGACGACCACCCTGACAAGGTAATCGCCCTTGGCGTCTACCCACTCATCGTCGACCCATCATCGTCAACACCAGACTCTCGAAGGTGCTGATGGACGGCGGCAGCAGCCTGAACATCATCTATCTCGAGACCCTCGACCTTCTCGGCGTCAACTGGGCGCAGCTCCAACCAAGCGCCGGTGGCTTCCATGGTGTCGTACGTGGAAAGAAGGCATTGCCGGTAGGTCGTATCGACCTGCTGGTCTGCTTTGGCACGACGGCCAATTTCAGAAAGGAGACCCTCACCTTTGAGGTGGTGGGATTCCGGGGCACGTACCACGCCATCATCGGGCGCCCGGGTTATGCCAAGTTTATGGCTATCCCCAACTACACCTACTTGAAGCTGAAGATGCCCGGACCCAAGGGCGTCATCACCGTCAGCTCCTCCTACGAGCACGCGTACGAGTGCGACGTCGAATGCGTCGAATATGGGGAAGCTGTTGAGAACTCCACCGTGCTCGCCTCAAAGCTCGAAGCCCTGGCCGCAGAGGCACCAGAGCCCAAGTGCCACGTGGGCAGCTTCGAGCCGGCAGAAGGAACGAAGAAGATCCCGCTGGACCCCAACAACTCCAACGGCAAGGTGCTGACGATCAGCGCCGACCTCGACACCAAATAGGAAGCCGTGCTCGTCGACTTTCTCCATGCAAACGCCGACATGTTTGCATGGAGTCCCTCGGACATGCCAGGCATACCGAGGGAAGTCGCCGAGCACTCCTTGGAAATTTGAGGCGGTTCCAAGCCAGTGAAACAACGGTTGTGTCGCTTCGACGAGGAGAAACACAAGATCAATGGTGAGGAGATCCACAAGCTTTTGACGACCGGATTCATCAAGGAGGTTCACCATCCCGACTAGTTAGCAAACCCTATACTAGTTAAGAAAAAGAATGAGAAAATGAGGATGTGTGTCGATTATACAAGTTTAAATAAAGTATGTCCGAAAGTTCCTTTTCCATTACCACGTATCGATCAAATTGTTGATTCAACTGCGGGATGCGAAACCCTTTCTTTCCTTGATGCCTATTCTGGTTACCATCAAATAAAAATGAAAGAGTCCGACCAGCTCGCGACATCTTTCATCACGCCTTTTGGGATGTACTGTTATGTAACCATGTCGTTCGGGCTTCGAAACGTGGGAGCAACATACCAGCGATGCATGCTCCACGTGTTTGGCAAACACATAGGGTCGACGGTCGAGGCCTACATCGACGACATCATCGTCAAGTCAAAGCAACGAGGAGACCTGATTCAGGACCTCGAGACCGCTTTCAGTTGCTTACGCGCCAACAAGATCAAGCTCAACCCCGAGAAATGCGTCTTTGGTGTACCCCAAGGCATGCTCCTGGGATACATAGTCTCCCAACGCGGCATCGAGGCCAATCCCGAGAAAGTCTCGGCCATCACGAGAATGGGGCCGATCCGAGACGTCAAGGGAGTGCAAAAGGTCACGGGATGCCTGGCGGCGCTAAGTCGTTTTATCTCGAGGTTGGGAGAAAGGGCATTGCCACTATATCGGCTCTTGAAAAAAGCCGAGCATTTCTCTTGGACCCCTGAAGCCGAGGAAGCCCTCGATAACTTGAAGAAAACACTGACCTCTGCCCCGGTCCTGGTCCCACCTCAACCCGCAGAACCTCTGCTTCTGTATGTTGCCTCGACGACCCAGGTCGTCAGTGCGGCAGTGGTGGTCGAGAGGCAGGAAGAGGGGCATGCGCTGCCAGTAAAGAGGCCGGTCTATTTCGTCAGCGAGGTGCTCTCAGAGACCAAGGCACGGTACCCACAGATCCAGAAGCTAATATACGCCGTGATCTTCGCCCGACGCAAGCTGCAACATTACTTCCTCGGCCACCCTATCACGGTGGTCTCGTCCTTCCCCTTGGGTGAGATCATTCAAAGACGGGAGGCCACGGGAAGAATCGCCAAATGGTCGGTCGAGCTCATGAGTGAGACCCTCACATATGCGCCCCGCAAAGCTATCAAGTCTCAAGCTCTGGTGGATTTCGTCGCGGAATGGACGGACTCCCAGCTCCCCCCGGCTCAAGTTCAAGCAGAACCATGGATGATGTATTTCGACGGGTCTCTCATGAAGACAGGAGCTGGGGCGGGCCTGCTATTCATCTCGCCCCTAGGCGTCCATATGAGGTATGTCATCAGGATACATTTTGCTGCATCCAACAATGTCGCGGAATACGAGGCCCTTGTCAATGGGCTGAAGATCGCCATCGAGCTAGGAGTTCGACGCCTCGATGTTCGAGGCGACTCCCAACTCGTCATCGACCAAGTGATAAAAGCCTCCAACTGCCACGACCCAAAAATGGAGGCATACTGCAAGGAGGTACGTCGGCTCGAGGATAAGTTCCACGACCTCGAGCTCGTTCACATCGCCCGACGCTACAACGAGGCAGCCGGTGAACTCGCTAAGATCGCGTCGACTCGAGGCACGGTCCCGCCCGACGCATTCTCGAGAGATCTCCACGAGCCATCCGTCGACTTGGGCTCGGGGGCTGACGTCGAAACCACCACCCCCCAATGAACCGACGCCATCGAGGCACTGCTAGCGGCAGCAGAAGTAATGGAGGCAGAATAGTGACCTGGTCGACCGTTCGACTGGCGCACGCCGTTCCTCGACTACTTAATTCGATGCGAGTTACCAGAAGATCGTTCCGAGGCCCGCCGTATCGCTCGACGAGCTAAATCGTATGTAATCTATGGTGAAAGCCATGAACTATACTGACGAAGCCCGACGGGAATCTTGCAGCGATGTATCACCATAGAAGAAGGCTGAAAACTCCTCGAGGATCTACACTCAGGGGCTTGTGGCCACCACGCTGCTCCGCGGACCCTCGTAGGGAACGCTTTCCGACAAGGCTTCTACTGGCCAACAGCCGTAGCTAACGCCATCGAGCTCGTACGCTCATGCCATGGGTGTCAATTTTACGCCAAGCAGACGCATCTTCCCGCCCACGCTCTTTAGATGATCTCCATCACGTGGCCGTTCGCGGTGTGGGGACTCGACCTAGTAGGTCCTCTACAGAAGGCAGCAGGGGGATACACCCATTTGCTGGTGGCCATTGACAAATTCTCCAAATGGATCGAGGCTCGACCCATCACGAACATCCGCTCCGAGCTGGCCGTCCTTTTCTTCACCGACATCATCCACCGGTTTGGGATTCCCAACGTCATCATCACCGACAACGACACTCAGTTCACCGGCAAAAAGTTCTTGGACTTCTGTGACCGGCATCACATCCGTGTGAACTGGTCTATAGTGGCCCACCCTCGAACTAACGGCCAGGTCGAGCGTGCCAACGGCATGATTTTGCAGGGGCTTAAACCAAGAATCTACAACTGGTTGAAGAAATTTGGCAAGAAATGGGTCGAAGAGCTCTCTTCGGTCCTATGGAGCTTAAGGTCGATGCCAAGCAGGGCCACGAAATACACCCCGCTCTTCATGGTCTACGGCTCTGAGCTATGCTCCCAACAGACCTCGAGTATGGGTCCCCTCGACTCAAAGCCTACAATGAGCAGTCAAATAAGGAGACTCGAGAGAACACGGTCGACCAGCTCGAGGAAGCTCAAGACATGGCTCTCCTCAACTCCGCCAGATACCAGCAGAAGCTCTGATGCTACCACAACAAGCACGTGCGCAAAAGGGATCTGGATGTGGGTGATCTCGTCCTATGGCGGCGGCAAAGCAACCAAGGACGCCATAAGCTGACCCCGGCCTGGGAGGGCCCATACGTGGTAGCCGAGGTACTGAAGCCAGGGACGTACAAGCTCGCGGACGAAAAAGGGGCAGTCTTCACCAACGCATGGAACATCGAACAGCTACGTCGATTCTACCCCTAGAATTTCAAAGCTTTATGTTCCCATGTATATTCTGTACCAAGATCTTATGAATGAATGCATGAATGAATAAGATCTTTCCCTCGAGTAATTTACTTTTTCACTAGTCGAAATCTCGACGTTAGAAGGGAGTACCAACTATGACCCATCATAGTCGATACCCCTCGGGGGCTAGCAGGGGGGACCCCCCGTCAAATGTCTAAAAAACCAAGTGATTTTTTCCTTCCTACCAGTAAACCCCGCACGATCGAGTAGTAGAGGCACCTCGAGCCCCTCAAGGGCCGAGAAACGACGAGCCTGAGAACTCCTACGCCCCTGGGCTATGGTAACTCTACTCGGCCCCTCACCCTCGAGGCAATCGAGGTCGCCTTAACAAAAGACCAAACGGGGAATTCAGACGTAGGCAGAAAGGAAAGAAAAGAGGGTGCGAACAAAGGAATAAGCAAATATTCAGAGATCTTATAAACCACTTAAAAACACAGTATTACTTAAGACAGAACAATAAGTACTGTACAAGGGGCCTTAGCACCCAGAGTAGGCTCGCAGGCCTTAGTTTGCATATCGGCCCTCACCACCCTCGTTTGCACCCGAGCTAGTCTCGGGAGGAAGCACTTCCGGCTCGAACAACTTGGCCAACCTTTCCCCAGGGACCTCCGCATCGTCAATCAAGGCGTGGAGCCTCTCCTCGTTCTCCGCGTCGGTCTTGGAGATGTCGGTGACGAAGCCGTGGGACACCACCTCCATATCATAAGAAAAGCCTAAGCAGACGACCACCATTGCCCGCTTCACTCCGATATGAAGAGCGTCCCGCACTCAATCCCTCAGCGTTGCACCTAGGTAGCACAGCTGATCGACCAGTGCGTTGCTTCAAGCCGCCTCCCTCGACTCGTCTACTGGCTCGAGCTCCCAGGAGGCCGAGAGATCGCTTATCGCAGTCCGTAGCTGACCGTTCAAAGCGACCTCCCCCTCGAGCTGAGCCTTGGTAGAACGGGCCTCGACTTGAGCAGCTAACAGCTCGTCTTTAAGCCCTACAAAGGCCGACACGGAGAAATTAGACAACACAAATCATGCCTTTGAAAGAAAACATGATTGTAGAAACGTACCGCGAATCTTCTCCTCTAGAGCGGTGTTCTCACCAACAAGGTCGGTGTTGGTCCTCTCGATCCCTTTGTAGGAGCGTGCCAGGTCGGTGTTGGCAACCCGTAGGTCTTCGATCACCTTGCCCGCCTACGCAATGGCTCCTTCTTTCTCCAACAACGCTCTCTTCAGGCGGTCGATGTCGTCGGAGAGGTTGCGAGATCGAGCCCGCTCCGCCTCAAGATCCTCGAGGGCCTTCTTCTTGGCCTCCTCTGCGGCGCTCTGAGCGATCTCGCCCTTCACACACTCCACCTTCATCTCTTGGTAGACCTCTCGGGCAGAGGCAAGGTCAGCCTTGAGGAGGGCCTTCTCCTTGTCAAGATCGGCAGCTGTGTCCTTATAAAATTTGGCCTCTTCCTGGGCCTTGGACGCAGCCTCTTCGACCGTCATGGTCCGCTCCCTCAGAAGCGCGGCCTCTTCCACCGCCTTCCTCGAGGCCTCCCGAGCTTTAGCCAAAGCAGCCTCCCTCTCCTTCTTCTCCTCCTCGAGCGCCAAAAGCTCCTTGTAAGCCTTGAGGAGCTTCTCCTACGACTCCAGGAGTTGGTACTTGAGGAGAGGGAGTTGCTCCTAGCCGCCCCTTGTCGCGTGGATAAAGCTCAATTTTATACGGCAGGTCTCTTTCAGATCCTGCGAACCAGCAGTTGGACAGTAAGAACACAAAACCAAATGACCTATGATAGCTAAGGCCCAAAAATACTTACAAAGTAGGCCAGACCGAGCCCTTTGTTGACGACATCGGACAGGAGCCCCACCACATGCTTCATCCAGAGGCGAAGCTCCTCGAGATGCTCCCACTTCTCGGCCTCCTTCCGATCGTCCATGAAAATTTTAGTCTCGGACGGGTCGGTGGAGGCCCGGATGTGGATTCGGTCGGGCACCAGTTCTCCATTTCCTCCTCCGTGCGCACCTTAACGCCCCGGATGAGCTCCTGGACGGCCTCGAGCGATCCCCCATGACGTAAAAATAGGTCGATTAGGGAGGGGAATCACCCGTCATCATCCACCGTCTTCCAGATCCCGGTCTCGTCGGAAGCACCACCGCCCGACGTCCCGGCTTCATCCTCCTCAGAGGGCTTGTGGTCTTCCCACGGCCGTCGTTCTCGGAGAAATCCGGGAGCGATCGCCTCGATGCCGTAGATCGTGCCCTTGATCTCGGACTGAGGGTCCACCGGGGTGCGCATCATGCAAGCAAGCGCCACCACGCCATCCGCCCGCCCTGGCTCCGCCGGGATAGAAGCAGGCGCGCCCGGACGGAGCCACGCCGGGGTCGGAGGACCATAGACCGGTAGACCCTCCTCCCCGGTCTCAAGCTCTTGCGGCATCGGCGGCACCGGCTGGGACGGACTGTGGGGCGGTGGCTCGAGCAGTCCCTCTAACTGCTGGCTCCTCTGCTGCTACTACTCCTGGAGCTCCCGCAGCTCTTCCTGCCGGTCCTGCTCCAACAGTTCCTTGAGCTGGGCTCCTTCCGGCCGGCGCCCCTCCTCTCCTTCTTCCCCTTCCTACTGCGGCTACTGCTGCCCCTCCTGCAGCTGTTGCTGCATCTCCTACTCGCGTTCTTCCTCTCCTCTCTTCCTATGCTCCTCGACGGAGTGGAGTCTGATAGGCCAAGGCGTCCGCTTCGCGACGGGAGAAGCCTCGACCTCCTTGTGCATGGGATCCGTCACTTGTTGTGATAGGATCCCGCCATCGCTAAAGCGAGTCGAAGGCCTGTCATCGGGGAGGCTCGGGGGCTCCTTCCTGTTCTTGGGGGCGAGGCGCCTCGACTCGCTTCGGCGATGGCGGGGTGGACTCCCCACCAGTGGACGTGGCGGGGCGCTCTCGGCACCGGCCGACGGCCGAGGATCGGAAGAGCCTGTAAGCACAAAAATCAGTCGCTGTGATGATCGACATGAGGGCAACACGACTCCCATGATGACGGGAATAAATTGCTAACCTGAGCCTTTGGAGGCCGCTCCCACCTTAAGCCTCTTGGCCATCAAGGGCTGGGCCTGTTCGAGCGTTCGCTTCAAACTGAGAGAGGAACAAGCGTAAGAGAAGCCGTGACCCAAGAAAATGCAAAGACATCGGAGGGTGAGAATCATAACATCGAAAATCTTACCCCACAGGAAGGGCGACCCGCCTATCGGTCCCTCGACCAGCAGGCCTCGAGCCACCCCGCGTCGAAGCTCTGGGCCCCTCGCGAGCAGGCGCCGGTCTCGGCTCGGCGTCTCCCGCCTGGCCAGCGCCTGGACTGGTACTCCCGCGATCCGTTCCCCCATTACTCGAGGTCGCGGTGCGACCACGAGTCAGCGGCCCTGTCGCCAGGGACTTAACTCGGTGGCCCGCCTTAGACACGAGAGGAGGTTGGGGGCGAGGGATGGTCCGACCTGGCGCTGGCTCTGGGGGAGTGTCGGCGTGGGAGCGGCGTGGAGACGACTCCCTCTGCTGACTCCCACGAGACCCTCTTGGCGCCCCCTTTGGGACTCCCGTCCGTGGGGCGTCGACGCCGGTCTGAGGCGGGCCCTCGAGGATCCGGTCGAGACGGGATGCTATCCCCTCAGAGTCGTCACTGTCGTCGTCATCGCCGCCATCATCCTTGTCGGGGGATTCTTCCTTAGGCTCCCCCCTTTGCCTAGACTTTGCTCGACGCGTCTCTAACGCTTGGCGCTTGAGATTCTTCTTCTTTTCCTTTTTCTTTTCTAAGTCCTTTGCGAACTTCTACTTTTCCGCGGACTTGCGCCGCTTTTCACGATCGACCTCATCCTCCATTACTGGAGGCCTCGAGGATCGAGCGTCGATCGATCCCTGCGCAAGCAAAGATAAGTCTTAAGAAGGACTGAAGAAAATCGAGAATCGAAGTCGTAAGTGGAAAAAATACTTACCAAGTCAATTGACCCCTCGTCAGGCCTCATAGGGAAGCCATTGACATCCTCAGGCTGAAAGTCACCTGCAACGGTCGCCCTGACTCTAGCCGCGACCTCTTCATCCGCCGGGGCCTCGTTGGACATCCGAGATGCCTCGAGATCCCAGGACGAGACGCCGGGACCCATCTCGTCCATCCTCAGCGGTCGAGACATCAATGGGAGAATCCTCCGATGATGTACGGCTGAGAGGACGAGCGCGGCTGTCAAACCCTCCTCGCGCAGCTTCTTCAAGGCGTCGAGGATGGGGTCAAGCCGCGGTTGGTGGGTCTGGACAACACCGTACCTCCAGTGATTCGAGGTCGTTGTCGTTCCGCAGGTAAAACCACTAGGAGTCCCACCCAGCGTGGTTCGACGACAATCCCACCGGGATGTACTCACGCGGCTTCTCCGACTTGCCGGTCTTGAGCACCAGGTTGAGGCACCCGGTCTGTACCGGCTTCCTCACCCCTGTGATTCTGCCGAGGGCATTGAAGAGCTTGCCCCGGTACAAGTGGAGCCACAGGTCCCAATGCGGCATCATCCCCAGATAGCCCTCACATACCGCAGCGGTGATGGCGTTCGGTGAGGAGTGTTGAAGCTCTAGACCATAGTGGTGGCAGAGCGCCCGCATGAAGCGGCTCGGGGGAGAGCCCAAGCCGTGGCGGTGAAACTTGGTGAAGGAAACCATGTAGCCCTTGGGCGGCCTTAGTTCCCGGTGATCCGCCGCCGGCGCGATCCACTCTGGCCGCGACAACGAAGTGCGGGGGCGCAGAAGCTTTTCCCTCTCGAGCTCTAGCAGACGGCGCTCCGTCATCGACGATGGGCGCCAGTCATCGGCGGCGATGAGTAGCACCGGCATCTTTAGGAGGAAGGAGGGCGGCTTTGCAACAGCTCGAGGGCGCGCGCGTGCAAGATGGCAGGAAGGCAGAGGTAGGAGCAAGGGCGAAAGGCAGAAGGA
Organism: Sorghum bicolor; assembly: GCF_000003195.3. Lineage (NCBI taxonomy): Eukaryota > Viridiplantae > Streptophyta > Magnoliopsida > Poales > Poaceae > Sorghum > Sorghum bicolor. The sequence continues at coordinate 38,070,712 of NC_012870.2, read as the reverse complement.
GCGACGGTAGGGAGACCCAAGGATATTTATAGGCGGCGATCCACCAACGGATAGATCCGACATATACGGTAACCCCCCTAGTAAATGCGCCGCCTAACGGCCCTTATCTCTCTCACAGACAGGTGTTGACACTTCTTAACGCAACCACCGGATATCGGCGACGGCGCCAGAAGTGCCCTGGTAGGGTAACTCTATTTACTATTGGATAATTCCGCAAGCGCACAGAATGTACCGCTGTAGCACTTCACCAAGGAGTATTCCAAGGTATCGTAATTTATATTTTCCCAAGGGAAAGCGGCTAAGTGTGTTTAACAAAAAGGGGAATGAGATTCCTTGAGTTGTCTAGTATCAACTAGTGAATAAGGGTGGTAAATAACGAATAGGAAGGGTAGTGGTGAATCCAAGGTCCTATGCTAAAGGTAAATGGTAGAGTTAGCTAGGTGGGAGGACAACGAGTGAGTAAAGGACTCCTATGTATCTAACTTGACTTCTGTGACTTACTTTAATAGATAATTGCCTTAACTACGCTAGAGCCTTACTAACTGTGTGCGAGGGATAGCCGAGCTGGTAAGACGCTTAGAAGGTTTTTCACCTAACCCCTTACCGAAAGCGACTATTGGGCTTATGGACGCCTTACCTTTTAAGAACTAGCCTGTACGTGAGGAGAACCTAATGCCGCCCACGATCTGTCACCTACTAGGGAGTGCGCTCCTACTTTCCGTTCAAGCCAGCGGTAATCAAAGGTAATCTTAAGTATGAGCACCACGCTCACACTTAATCCTACAACTCTAACTAGTTGCAGCTAGCTAGAGCTCCTATACAAGATAGGACGATGATGCACACACAGGAGTGGTTACAGGTCACTAACTTCACTAAGACAACTATATTACTAAAGTAAATGCACAACAAGACTAAAAGACTTGCACTAAGTAAGAACTCAGTAAAGTAAAGTAAGAATAATATATTAATAAAAGGAAAGTCTTACAAAAGTAGAAAGGTACAAGAGCTATACCAGACTCTCCAGAAGACGACTCCGGAGACCCCGAGCTTCGCTCGACTCGACTCTAACTCCCACTCTAGACTAACTACTACTCTACTTGTATGCTTGGAACTTGTAATGCACTTGGCCTTGGAATTGCACACTTGAAATGAAGGGTGGAGGCTGCCTTTTATAGAGGGAGATGGAGTAGGGGTTACTCCATCGCCACGTCATCGATCCGCGTGACATCTTCTCTCCACCCTTGGATCAAACCGACCTCACAACCGCCATTTGATCAACGGCAGGGGCAAATCAACATGTGGGACATGTGGGGAAGGTCGGTGGGAGGCCACCGACCCTGGAACCGCCTTTGATGTGGGGTCGGGCGACCCCACTTCTGGGCCTCTGGGCCCACCAGCAGTGTCCACAGGGGTCCCTTATGTCGGTAGACTAGGTGGCACACCTGGGTCCCACCAAAGAGGGGTCGGGCGACCCCCTCCCTGTGGGCCCAGGGTGTCACCTGTTGTCCCCTCGATCTCCTCTTGATGATTCTGATGTTGGCTTTGTCAAATAATGTCTTGAATTTGTTGTTCCTGCATAAACAAGCTAAGAGTACAAGTGGAACTAGTTATGGATAAAATATGTTCATGTCATGTCATTTCCCCTTGCAACCGAGGCATGTTGACGGTGTTTTGTATGTGGATTTCTATGGTATATCCACCGTCAACAAGATCCCCCAAGCTTAACCTTTGCTCGTCCCGAGCAAACAATCAAACTTAGCCTCGGTGGATCAGGTATTGTTACTATGTTCACATTTCAAGAGTACCATGTGTACAACAAAGTTCTTCTCTTTGCATGAAAAATTTAGCTATGTAAACTTACCCCTATTACCTTAGTCCCTTATGGGGCTTATGGCTTTTCCTTTGTCTTAGGTGGTTGAGAGACAGAACAGTTTGACTTGAGCACTAACTTTCTCATTCTTAGCAAGTTTCATATCAGAGGTTTTGTGATATTTTCAAAAGAAAGCTTAAATGTTCCTCTTATGGTTCTCTCATGTCACTCAAATGGTGTATGATTCCTCACCAAGGCATATGGTAAGAGTTGCCTTCTCTATTTCATCCTATTTCTAAAAGGCTTATGTGGAGTTCAAGGTAGGGATGAAAGGAGATAGCATACTTACTTTGCATATATTGCGAAGTCAAAGCTCGGATCCTTGAAGAGAAGTGTCATACTCCCAGATCAAGATGTGCAAGTGTGATATATGGTGGACTAGGTTGCTCCTTTATTTGATAGACTCTCTATGTATTGAGACATGGCTAGCTTTTTTTTTTTATATATATGAGCTTTCATGTGCTCAATTTTCTTTTTCTGTGGACTTGCGTATGTCCATCTTTTTATTTCATTTTGCCTAGCCTTTTGATGTCTCATTTACCAAATAATGCTTAGAGAGATGTTCTAACATTTAGAGTATGGAGCAACCTATTTAGTGGATGCGAAATACATGTGGTTGCGTACTTCCAGTGTAGAAGCAGCATATATATATGTGGTGTGTACGTGATCTTGATCTTAGGAGCATGAAAAGTCTCTTAACAAGGGTCAACAAGACTTGACGACACTCAACCCAAAGCAAATAGCTTATGTGGAAAGGTTGCAATTATGTAAAGTAGATATGGCTGTGGTAGGAATTCATCACCATTGAGGAACAATTAAGGTTTTGATCATTTTAAGAATAAATCTCTGATAATCATGCATGCTTAGAAAAATATTATAGTAGCTCTTGTCTTACTATCTCATGTCCCACAACAACTTAGACTTAGTTCTAGCACTTGCAACCCACAAAGTTTTTAGGTTCATGGCAGTTTAAGTGAGCTAAGTGATCCATACTTAGAGAAATACTAAGTTGTATACTAGGTACTAGAGAAACATTAACAAGCAACTAGTCATCTTTTCCATGAGGGATATAAACATACATGAAGCATATATGCTAAAGGGAAATGCTAATAAATATTTATTATTATTTTTTTTTAAGTAAGAATGATAAAATGCATGAAAATAAATAGGATAGAATACTTACCTTAGTGGGGGAGAGGATCTCCCCCAAGCTAGATCTTCGCTCACTGTGGTGGCGGGAAATTCTGGTACCATCCAGCCCAGCGTTGTGCGTCTTCCTCTCGCACACGTCGGATATGTTGGCCGTTTTGTAACGCCAGTTGCAATGTTGCTTCTTGCCCAATCTGCAATTCGCCCATGTCATTAATGAGACTGTCCATACCTGTGGGCTGGTGACGCCTAGCCCTGTCCCTTGGGCGTGGAGTGCGTTGTGGAGGTAGACCCATGGAGTCTGAAGCATCCACTGACATCGCTTCATCGCCCTCTTCAACGTCATGGTGCGAGGATCCTCCTTGCTCCATCTGGGCGGCTTGCATCATCCTTCTTGTCACCCTGCGTGTCCCTGCAATATCTGGACTTGCCACTTGGGCTAGTCTAATGGTAAGTGTGCAGACCCCATACAACCGGCGCCTCGCACATGGGAGAGGAATTTCGGTTGTATAGCCCGGATAAATCATTTTAAGTTCACCATTTGGATTTCTTATGAGCATGTTAGCATTGATAAAGAAGTTCTCATCTACCACTCCTCTAACATAGCCAATGTCTTCAAAATAATGTGATTCAAGTAATCCAAAAGTATCGGCTATTCGAGTAATAAAGGATGTGAAATAGATGGGCTTCCCATACTCAATAGAGTTAAGCCAATAGTTCACTAGCAGTTTCACAGGGGAGACCTTGATTTTACTAACCATGGCATAGAGAATTTTAAGTTCATCATCAATTAAAGTATCAGTTCCCATGCTAGGATATAGAGTGCACATGATCCAGAAGTGAAGAAAGCGCAAGGTTGGATTATGGATTTCAATGGGAGTAGGATTTGAACAATCATTAGAGCCAGAAATTGCTTTCCAGAATCTAAATTTATCGAACATTCTAGTGGCATGATCTAGATCAAGTTCACATTCATGTTCACACCCTAAAGCAGTGTTTAGCAAACTCCAATTTAATTGATGTTCTTGCTCACACATGCGAAAAGATATTCCATTATTTGTGAGTTTTAGGGTGCATAGAAATTCCTTAGCAAGCAATTCTTTTCCAAATTCAGGCACTTGCCAAAAACTACTCCAACCAATTGCTCTAAACACCTTATCGAATTCAACATCCATACCTGTGCGGGCCAAAAGGTCCGGATCGATGATGCTAGTGTGTAGGAAGAGACTTTCTCGGATGATGTAGCACCTTTGCAACTCTTCTTGGCTTAACATGAGGCCGCTCTCGGGCTCTCTCATCCTTGATGGAGGCTCGTAGGGTACCATCCCATGGTAACCTTCTTCTTCCTTCCTTCCATGAGCATGGTGAGAGCCTTGAGAAGAGCTCTCAACCTTTGCTTTCTTGAACTTGCCGAAGATATGCTTCTTCATCCTCCTACACAAGTGAGGCAAACCAAGCTCCTACTACTACTACTATGCAAGGGGAATCTTTTTGGGTTTTTGTTTTGATGACTATTTCTAAACTAAACTTGAGAAATGGCTTGTAACAAAGAGAGAAGAGAAAGGATTGTGAGCTCGAAATGGTTCTGGTGGTTTTGGGTGTGGAGTTGAGCTCACAATGCTGTGGTATTTATAGGGGGAGAAGGGCAAGTAGTGGACCCACAATATATAGGGGTCGGCCGACCCCCCCTAGAAGCACTTTGAATTTGAACTTAGCTTTATACAGGGAACCATTCTGCATGCTTTCAAGATTTTGCAGAGATGGTCCAAAATGGGGGTCGGCCGACCCCCATCCTAGCCCCTCCTCCACTTTAAACATTGTGTCATTGATTGTCCAGAAAAGTAAAGGCTAGGTGTGGACCAAAAGTTTTCAAATTGTTTCTGAGATTCCCTGTTTTAGTGCTTTGTGAAAGGTAAAAGATGAATGGCAAAAGTGGAGACATGTCTAAAGTGATTCCTATGGACCATGGGAGCACTCAAGCATGCCTAGGTGACCACTTTGCAGAATTTAAGCTAGTGGAGTGGTCCCAAAAGAATCAAAGATGAAAGGAGCATCTTATGACTAAAGTAAAGGATCAAGGGACCACTCTTTTTCAAACTTTAGCTAGTGTTACAAGCATAGGACTCCATTGTGATTCAAATGGTGGCCAGCAGGAGGCAAGTGGGGCCAATATGGGGGTCGGCCGACCCCCACATTGGAGCTCCCAGAGCATCCAAGTGCTGGGTTGGAACCTCTATGACTAGCAAGGTTGAAATGTGGTGAAGTGGGCCCCAAGGTGGGGTCGGGCGACCCCCCTTTGGGAGCTCCAGCAGCTCAAATTTTTATGACAAGTTATTCTCAAGATTTTATTTATTATGGCTAAACATTTTGTCGAAATAAGATATGCAAAATTCAAAGTAAGAATGCAATTGAAAAGTGAATAGTAGAAATTGAAATGCAGAAAATAAATATGGGATAACTACTGATTTACCTTATCAGCAAGGGCTCCATGTTTTAGGTCCGTAGAGCAGGACCTCTCCATCTTGTTCATTCTTCGGGTGCATCAGATGGTCCCGGAGACGTGGACCTTGATTGCACCTCTTTCTCCCGCCATACTTGCTTGGTATTGATTTTTGGTTCAGCGGGTTCCTCTTCTTTCTTTTCGGCCCTTTTGGACGACTTACCTCTCTTGTCCCTTCGGCGTCGGATGTGGCGAGGCTTAGTCGGAGGTTCTTTGTCCTTCACCTGCATGTTAGCTTTATAACCATTGAATGGACATTTTACCTTCCATCCTGGGAATTGGAGGTGAATCTGGCCGGACCCCACATAGATGACTGCATTGACCGTGTTGAGGAATGGCCTTCCCAAGATGATCGAGACATCATTATTGGATCCCATATCCAAAATGATGAAGTCGGCAGGGACGTAGTCGTCTTGGACCTTTACCAGTATGTCCCTTGCCAACCCCTCAGGGAACCTGATCGTCTGATCTGCCATCTGCAAACGAACAAATGTGGGGTGCAAAGGCCCCCCTAGCAAATTATCATAAGTTACCTTGGCCATGATGTTGACACCCGATCCAAGGTCGCAGAAGGCGTTGTGGAAGATTTGCGGTCCGATCTCACAGGTGATGGTCGGCAGGCCTGGGTCGTCTTTCTTGGTGATGAAGGGCGAATCCAGAAGATAGCTCCAGTTGGATTGTACCGGAGGCTTACCGAACCTCGTAGTAACTAGTTTAACTCCTTCAATTGGGTCCTCAGGTTTCCCTGGGATCTTACCTTGCTCGAAGGATGGGACAGCTGCTGCTAATTGAGCTAATTGTGTTTCTAGCATTTTGTTAAAGCTCAACTGATTTTTCATAGCAGAGTTAAAGCTATCCAACTTTTCACTTAAGTTTTCAAGGATCTTATCATTAGCCATCATTTTCTTGTTAATGCTATCATTGATTTTAGATTGGCCTAAGACAAGATCTCTAAGAGAAGGTTGGTTACCAAAAGAATTATTGAAATTTTGATTGTAACCATTACCTTGATTACCTTGGTAGAAGGGGCGCGAGTTCCATTGCTGTTGTTGGGGCCGGTACCCATTGTTGTTGTTGTTGATGAAGCTCACTTCCTCCTTTGTTTCGGGACAATTGTTTCCCGAATGATCATCTCCTCCGCACACTTCGCACCATGAATCAGATTCAATGGCCCGTGTAGTGGCGTAAGGTTGAATGGTCTCTTGCTTGGAACTTTCTTCCATCTTCTTCATTAAGAGGTCCATCTTAGCAGAGAGCATGTCCACCTCATTCAAGGCATGGACACCTCTTCTCTTGGGTTGGAGGCGTTCCTCATTCCATCCTTGGTTTGTAACCATCTTTTCAATGAGGTCCTTGGCATCCTTGACATTGTGTTGCAAGAATGCTCCTCCAGCGGCAGCATCAAGATGACTACGGGCCAAACCGGTCAGGCCATGGTAGAAACCTTGGATTAGGAGCCACTCCTCTATCCCATGATGAGGACAGGCGCGAATGTACTCCTGCAGACGTTCCCATGCTTCGGGAATCGTCTCATCTGCTTGCTGTTGGAAGCTGGAAATCTTTCCACGAAGGGCGCTGGTCTTGCCCATCGGAAAGAACTTCTTGAGAAATGCATTGGCGCACCTCTCCCACGTGGTCACTTCACCCTTGTTGGCGTAGAACCATTGCTTCACCTTCCCCAATAACGAGAATGGGAAGAGGCGAAGACGGATGGCGTCTGCGGCGACATTCTTGATGGTGAAGGTGCCGCACACCTCCAAGAAGTGTTGGAGATGGGCATTGGCATCCTCGTGTGGCTTTCCACAGAAGGGATTGGCTTGCACCATATTGATAAGCGCAGTCTTCAACTCAAAAGTCGCATCCCCCAAGTTAAGCTGCGGACCCGTGGCGACATTGTCAGCCGACGGCGCAGAGTACTCAGAGATGGTCTTCTGGGCCATAGCTTCTTTGATAACCGGTGCAGATACTCCTTCCTCTAACGGATTCAGGTTCGAGATGAACCTTTGAGGTGGACCTTGACGACGTCTAGTTCTCCTCAACAGTTGCTCAGGATCTTCAACGAAGTTTGACGGCAATTGGAAACCGCTCATACACTGTCAGGCTTCACAATAAAGGAAGACAAGACAAGTGATGGGTTATCCCTATCACTACTTGATAACTAGCAAACTCTGGATTCTCTTTTTGTTAAAACTCTTAGACAGACGCTCTCCCCGGCAACGGCGCCAGAAATGCTTGTTGACACTTCTTAACGCAACCACCGGATATCGGCGACGGCGCCAGAAGTGCCCTGGTAGGGTAACTCTATTTACTATTGGATAATTCCGCAAGCGCACAGAATGTACCGCTGTAGCACTTCACCAAGGAGTATTCCAAGGTATCGTAATTTATATTTTCCCAAGGGAAAGCGGCTAAGTGTGTTTAACAAAAAGGGGAATGAGATTCCTTGAGTTATCTAGTATCAACTAGTGAATAAGGGTGGTAAATAACGAATAGGAAGGGTAGTGGTGAATCCAAGGTCCTATGCTAAAGGTAAATGGTAGAGTTAGCTAGGTGGGAGGACAACGAGTGAGTAAAGGACTCCTATGTATCTAACTTGACTTCTGTGACTTACTTTAATAGATAATTGCCTTAACTACGCTAGAGCCTTACTAACTGTGTGTGAGGGATAGCCGAGCTGGTAAGACGCTTAGAAGGTTTTTCACCTAACCCCTTACCGAAAGCGACTATTGGGCTTATGGACGCCTTACCTTTTAAGAACTAGCCTGTACGTGAGGAGAACCTAATGCCGCCCACGATCTGTCACCTACTAGGGAGTGCGCTCCTACTTTCCGTTCAAGCCAGCGGTAATCAAAGGTAATCTTAAGTATGAGCACCACGCTCACACTTAATCCTACAACGCTAACTAGTTGCAGCTAGCTAGAGCTCCTATACAAGATAGGACGATGATGCACACACAGGAGTGGTTACAGGTCACTAACTTCACTAAGACAACTATATTACTAAAGTAAATGCACAACAAGACTAAAAGACTTGCACTAAGTAAGAACTCAGTAAAGTAAAGTAAGAATAATATATTAATAAAAGGAAAGTCTTACAAAAGTAGAAAGGTACAAGAGCTATACCAGACTCTCCAGAAGACGACTCCGGAGACCCCGAGCTTCGCTCGACTCGACTCTAACTCCCACTCTAGACTAACTACTACTCTACTTGTATGCTTGGAACTTGTAATGCACTTGGCCTTGGAATTGCACACTTGAAATGAAGGGTGGAGGCTGCCTTTTATAGAGGGAGATGGAGTAGGGGTTACTCCATCGCCACGTCATCGATCCGCGTGACATCTTCTCTCCACCCTTGGATCAAACCGACCTCACAACCGCCATTTGATCAACGGCAGGGGCAAATCAACATGTGGGACATGTGGGGAAGGTCGGTGGGAGGCCACCGACCCTGGAACCGCCTTTGATGTGGGGTCGGGCGACCCCACTTCTGGGCCTCTGGGCCCACCAGCAGTGTCCACAGGGGTCCCTTATGTCGGTGGACTAGGTGGCACACCTGGGTCCCACCAAAGAGGGGTCGGGCGACCCCCTCCCTGTGGGCCCAGGGTGTCACCTGTTGTCCCCTCGATCTCCTCTTGATGATTCTGATGTTGGCTTTGTCAAATAATGTCTTGAATTTGTTGTTCCTGCATAAACAAGCTAAGAGTACAAGTGGAACTAGTTATGGATAAAATATGTTCATGTCATGTCATTTCCCCTTGCAACCGAGGCATGTTGATGGTGTTTTGTATGTGGATTTCTATGGTATATCCACCGTCAACAACAGGACGCTACGAATTTCGTACCAGTACAGTGCTGCAACGGCTCCCGCCTAAAAAGGCACGCCCAACGGGCAAAAAGGCGAACCGCCACGGCCTCTTCCTTCCCTTGTAAGCTAAGGTACGCATTCGTTGCAGCTAAAATCTCGAGAGGTCATAGGCTGACCCACCAAATGGGTTCGACAGCTGATCTCGAGTGCCAGAGTCAGGGATGCCCAGCGAGTGGTCGAAAATTGAGGCCCGCCTCGAGAATTCGCTGGGGATGTCCAAGGCACGGTCGAGACGGTCGAGAGGAATCCCCCCCAAGGGAAGCATCGAGCTGCTGGACTCTATCGAATGAGATCGGTAACCCCGACCACGTCGACCCTACTCTATGAGGACGCCTCCGGGCTACAGCCGACCCCCTCGGACGGGGCACGGGTTCTCACTTGGATTACCCGCTAGGAGCTCAATCTGGGGGAGACGACGCTCGCTCCACTGGGAGTACGTCACAACCCCTGCGCAAAACAAACCAATCAAAGCCTCCAGCTCGCTTTCCGCAACAGACATCAAGAGCGCTTGTTGACACTTCTTAACGCAACCACCGGATATCGGCGACGGCGCCAGAAGTGCCCTGGTAGGGTAACTCTATTTACTATTGGATAATTCCGCAAGCGCACAGAATGTACCGCTGTAGCACTTCACCAAGGAGTATTCCAAGGTATCGTAATTTATATTTTCCCAAGGGAAAGCGGCTAAGTGTGTTTAACAAAAAGGGGAATGAGATTCCTTGAGTTGTCTAGTATCAACTAGTGAATAAGGGTGGTAAATAACGAATAGGAAGGGTAGTGGTGAATCCAAGGTCCTATGCTAAAGGTAAATGGTAGAGTTAGCTAGGTGGGAGGACAACGAGTGAGTAAAGGACTCCTATGTATCTAACTTGACTTCTGTGACTTACTTTAATAGATAATTGTCTTAACTACGCTAGAGCCTTACTAACTGTGTGCGAGGGATAGCCGAGCTGGTAAGACGCTTAGAAGGTTTTTCACCTAACCCCTTACCGAAAGCGACTATTGGGCTTATGGACGCCTTACCTTTTAAGAACTAGCCTGTACGTGAGGAGAACCTAATGCCGCCCACGATCTGTCACCTACTAGGGAGTGCGCTCCTACTTTCCGTTCAAGCCAGCGGTAATCAAAGGTAATCTTAAGTATGAGCACCACGCTCACACTTAATCCTACAACTCTAACTAGTTGCAGCTAGCTAGAGCTCCTATACAAGATAGGACGATGATGCACACACAGGAGTGGTTACAGGTCACTAACTTCACTAAGACAACTATATTACTAAAGTAAATGCACAACAAGACTAAAAGACTTGCACTAAGTAAGAACTCAGTAAAGTAAAGTAAGAATAATATATTAATAAAAGGAAAGTCTTACAAAAGTAGAAAGGTACAAGAGCTATACCAGACTCTCCAGAAGACGACTCCGGAGACCCCGAGCTTCGCTCGACTCGACTCTAACTCCCACTCTAGACTAACTACTACTCTACTTGTATGCTTGGAACTTGTAATGCACTTGGCCTTGGAATTGCACACTTGAAATGAAGGGTGGAGGCTGCCTTTTATAGAGGGAGATGGAGTAGGGGTTACTCCATCGCCACGTCATCGATCCGCGTGACATCTTCTCTCCACCCTTGGATCAAACCGACCTCACAACCGCCATTTGATCAACGGCAGGGGCAAATCAACATGTGGGACATGTAGGGAAGGTCGGTGGGAGGCCACCGACCCTGGAACCGCCTTTGATGTGGGGTCGGGCGACCCCACTTCTGGGCCTCTGGGCCCACCAGCAGTGTCCACAGGGGTCCCTTATGTCGGTGGACTAGGTGGCACACCTGGGTCCCACCAAAGAGGGGTCGGGCGACCCCCTCCCTGTGGGCCCAGGGTGTCACCTGTTGTCCCCTCGATCTCCTCTTGATGATTCTGATGTTGGCTTTGTCAAATAATGTCTTGAATTTGTTGTTCCTGCATAAACAAGCTAAGAGTACAAGTGGAACTAGTTATGGATAAAATATGTTCATGTCATGTCGTTTCCCCTTGCAACCGAGGCATGTTGACGGTGTTTTGTATGTGGATTTCTATGGTATATCCATCGTCAACAAGATCCCCCAAGCTTAACCTTTGCTCGTCCCGAGCAAACAATCAAACTTAGCCTCGGTGGATCAGGTATTGTTACTATGTTCACATTTCAAGAGTACCATGTGTACAACAAAGTTCTTCTCTTTGCATAAAAAATTTAGCTATGTAAACTTACCCCTATTACCTTAGTCCCTTATGGGGCTTATGGCTTTTCCTTTGTCTTAGGTGGTTGAGAGACAGAACAGTTTGACTTGAGCACTAACTTTCTCATTCTTAGCAAGTTTCATATCAGAGGTTTTGTGATATTTTCAAAAGAAAGCTTAAATGTTCCTCTTATGGTTCTCTCATGTCACTCAAATGGTGTATGATTCCTCACCAAGGCATATGGTAAGAGTTGCCTTCTCTATTTCATCCTATTTCTAAAAGGCTTATGTGGAGTTCAAGGTAGGGATGAAAGGAGATAGCATACTTACTTTGCATGTATTGCGAAGTCAAAGCTCGGATCCTTGAAGAGAAGTGTCATACTCCCAGATCAAGATGTGCAAGTGTGATATATGGTGGACTAGGTTGCTCCTTTATTTGATAGACTCTCTATGTATTGAGACATGGCTAGCTTTTTTTTTATATATATATGAGCTTTCATGTGCTCAATTTTCTTTTTCTGTGGACTTGCGTATGTCCATCTTTTTATTTCATTTTGCCTAGCCTTTTGATGTCTCATTTACCAAATAATGCTTAGAGAGATGTTCTAACATTTAGAGTATGGAGCAACCTATTTAGTGGATGCGAAATACATGTGGTTGCGTACTTCCAGTGTAGAAGCAGCATTTATATATGTGGTGTGTACGTGATCTTGATCTTAGGAGCATGAAAAGTCTCTTAACAAGGGTCAACAAGACTTGACGACACTCAACACAAAGCAAATAGCTTATGTGGAAAGATTGCAATTATGTAAAGTAGATATGGCTGTGGTAGGAATTCATCACCATTGAGGAACAATTAAGGTTTTGATCATTTTAAGAATAAATCTCTGATAATCATGCATGCTTAGAAAAATATTATAGTAGCTCTTGTCTTGCAACCCACAAAGTTTTTAGGTTCATGGCAGTTTAAGTGAGCTAAGTGATCCATACTTAGAGAAATACTAAGTTGTATACTAGGTACTAGAGAAACATTAACAAGCAACTAGTCATCTTTTCCATGAGGGATATAAACATACATGAAGCATATATGCTAAAGGGAAATGCTAATAAATATTTATTTTTTTTAAGTAAGAATGATAAAATGCATGAAAATAAATAGGATAGAATACTTACCTTAGTGGGGGAGAGGATCTCCCCCAAGCTAGATCTTCGCTCACTGTGGTGGCGGGAAATTCTGGTACCATCCAGCCCAGCGTTGTGCGTCTTCCTCTCGCACACGTCGGATATGTTGGCCGTTTTGTAACGCCAGTTGCAATGTTGCTTCTTGCCCAATCTGCAATTCGCCCATGTCATTAATGAGACTGTCCATACCTGTGGGCTGGTGACGCCTAGCCCTGTCCCTTGGGCGTGGAGTGCGTTGTGGAGGTAGACCCATGGAGTCTGAAGCATCCACTGACATCGCTTCATCGCCCTCTTCAACGTCATGGTGCGAGGATCCTCCTTGCTCCATCTGGGCGGCTTGCATCATCCTTCTTGTCACCCTGCGTGTCCCTGCAATATCTGGACTTGCCACTTGGGCTAGTCTAATGGTAAGTGTGCGGACCCCATACAACCGGCGCCTCGCACATGGGAGAGGAATTTCGGTTGTATAGCCCGGATAAATCATTTTAAGTTCACCATTTGGATTTCTTATGAGCATGTTAGCATTGATAAAGAAGTTCTCATCTACCACTCCTCTAACATAGCCAATGTCTTCAAAATAATGTGATTCAAGTAATCCAAAAGTATCGGCTATTCGAGTAATAAAGGATGTGAAATAGATGGGCTTCCCATACTCAATAGAGTTAAGCCAATAGTTCACTAGCAGTTTCACAGGGGAGACCTTGATTTTACTAACCATGGCATAGAGAATTTTTAAGTTCATCATCAATTAAAGTATCAGTTCCCATGCCAGGATATAGAGTGCACATGATCCAGAAGTGAAGAAAGCGCAAGGTTGGATTATGGATTTCAATGGAAATAGGATTTGAACAATCATTAGAGCCAGAAATTGCTTTCCAGAATCTAAATTTATCGAACATTCTAGTGGCATGATCTAGATCAAGTTCACATTCATGTTCACACCCTAAAGCAGTGTTTAGCAAACTCCAATTTAATTGATGTTCTTGCTCACACATGCGAAAAGATATTCCATTATTTGTGAGTTTTAGGGTGCATAGAAATTCCTTAGCAAGCAATTCTTTTCCAAATTCAGGCACTTGCCAAAAACTACTCCAACCAATTGCTCTAAACACCTTATCGAATTCAACATCCATACCTGTGCGGGCCAAAAGGTCCGGATCGATGATGCTAGTGTGTAGGAAGAGACCCTCTCGGATGATGTAGTACCTTTGCAACTCTTCTTGGCTTAACATGAGGCCGCTCTCGGGCTCTCTCATCCTTGATGGAGGCTCGTAGGGTACCATCCCATGGTAACCTTCTTCTTCCTCCCTTCCATGAGCATGGTGAGAGCCTTGAGAAGAGCTCTCACCCTTTGCTTTCTTGAACTTGCCGAAGATATGCTTCTTCATCCTCCTACACAAGTGAGGCAAACCAAGCTCCTACTACTACTACTATGCAAGGGGAATCTTTTTGGGTTTTTGTTTTGATGACTATTTCTAAACTAAACTTGAGAAATGGCTTGTAACAAAGAGAGAAGAGAAAGGATTGTAAGCTCGAAATGGTTCTGGTGGTTTTGGGTGTGGAGTTGAGCTCACAATGCTGTGGTATTTATAGGGGGAGAAGGGCAAGTAGTGGACCCACAATATAGGGGTCGGCCGACCCCCCCTAGAAGCACTTTGAATTTGAACTTAGCTTTATACAGGGAACCATTCTGCATGCTTTCAAGATTTTGCAGAGATGGTACAAAATGGGGGTCGGCCGACCCCCATCCTAGCCCCTCCTCCACTTTAAACATTGTGTCATTTAGGTGTGGACCAAAAGTTTTCAAATTGTTTCTGAGATTCCCTGTTTTAGTGCTTTGTGAAAGGTAAAAGATGAATGGCAAAAGTGGAGACATGTCTAAAGTGATTCCTATGGACCATGGGAGCACTCAAGCATGCCTAGGTGACCACTTTGCAGAATTTAAGCTAGTGGAGTGGTCCCAAAAGAATCAAAGATGAAAGGAGCATCTTATGACTAAAGTAAAGGATCAAGGGACCACTCTTTTTCAAACTTTAGCTAGTGTTACAAGCATAGGACTCCATTGTGATTCAAATGGTGGCCAGCAGGAGGCAAGTGGGGCCAATATGGGGGTCGGCCGACCCCCACATTGGAGCTCCCAGAGCATCCAAGTGCTGGGTTGGAACCTCTATGGCTAGCAAGGTTGAAATGCGGTGAAGTGGGCCCCAAGGTGGGGTCGGGCGACCCCCCTTTGGGAGCTCCAGCAGCTCAAATTTTTATGACAAGTTATTCTCAAGATTTTATTTATTATGGCTAAACATTTTGTCGAAATAAGATATGCAAAATTCAAAGTAAGAATGCAATTGAAAAGTGAATAGTAGAAATTGAAATGCAGAAAATAAATATGGGATAACTACTGATTTACCTTATCAGCAAGGGCTCCATGTTTTAGGTCCGTAGAGCAGGACCTCTCCATCTTGTTCATTCTTCGGGTGCATCAGATGGTCCCGGAGACGTGAACCTTGATTGCACCTCTTTCTCCCGCCATACTTGCTTGGTATTGATTTTTGGTTCAGCGGGTTCCTCTTCTTTCTTTTCGGCCCTTTTGGCCGACTTACCTCTCTTGTCCCTTCGGCGTCGGATGTGGCGAGGCTTAGTCGGAGGTTCTTTGTCCTTCACCTGCATGTTAGCTTTATAACCATTGAATGGACATTTTACCTTCCATCCTGGGAATTGGAGGTGAATCTGGCCGGACCCCACATAGATGACTGCATTGACCGTGTTGAGGAATGGCCTTCCCAAGATGATCGAGACATCATTATTGGATCCCATATCCAAAATGATGAAGTCGGCAGGGACGTAGTCGTCTTGGACCTTTACCAGTATGTCCCTTGCCAACCCCTCAGGGAACCTGATCGTCTGATCTGCCATCTGCAAACGAACAAATGTGGGGTGCAAAGGCCCCCCTAGCAAATTATCATAAGTTACCTTGGCCATGATGTTGACACCCGATCCAAGGTCGCAGAAGGCGTTGTGGAAGATTTGCGGTCCGATCTCACAGGTGATGGTCGGCAGGCCTGGGTCGTCTTTCTTGGTGATGAAGGGCGAATCCAGAAGATAGCTCCAGTTGGATTGTACCGGAGGCTTACCGAACCTCGTAGTAACTAGTTTAACTCCTTCAATTGGGTCCTCAGGTTTCCCTGGGATCTTACCTTGCTCGAAGGATGGGACAGCTGCTGCTAATTGAGCTAATTGTGTTTCTAGCATTTTGTTAAAGCTCAACTGATTTTTCATAGCAGAGTTAAAGCTATCCAACTTTTCACTTAAGTTTTCAAGGATCTTATCATTAGCCATCATTTTCTTGTTAATGCTATCATTGATTTTAGATTGGCCTAAGACAAGATCTCTAAGAGAAGGTTGGTTACCAAAAGAATTATTGAAATTTTGATTGTAACCATTACCTTGATTACCTTGGTAGAAGGGGCACGAGTTCCATTGCTGTTGTTGGGGCCGGTACCCATTTTTGTTGTTGTTGATGAAGCTCACTTCCTCCTTTGTTTCGGGACAATTGTTTCCCGAATGATCATCTCCTCCGCACACTTCGCACCATGAATCAGATTCAATGGCCCGTGCAGTGGCGTAAGGTTGAATGGTCTCTTGCTTGGAACTTTCTTCCATCTTCTTCATTAAGAGGTCCATCTTAGCAGAGAGCATGTCCACCTCATTCAAGGCATGGACACCTCTTCTCTTGGGTTGGAGGCGTTCCTCATTCCATCCTTGGTTTATAACCATCTTTTCAATGAGGTCCTTGGCATCCTTGACATTGTGTTGCAAGAATGCTCCTCCAGCGGCAGCATCAAGGTGACTACGGGCCAAACCGGTCAGGCCATGGTAGAAACCTTGGATTAGGAGCCACTCCTCTATCCCATGATGAGGACAGGCGCGAATGTACTCCTGCAGACATTCCCATGCTTCGGGAATCGTCTCATCCGCTTGCTGTTGGAAGCTGGAAATCTTTCCACGAAGGGCGCTGGTCTTGCCCATCGGAAAGAACTTCTTGAGAAATGCATTGGCGCACCTCTCCCACGTGGTCACTTCACCCTTGTTGGCGTAGAACCATTGCTTCGCCTTCCCCAATAACGAGAATGGGAAGAGGCGAAGACGGATGGCGTCTGCGGCGACATTCTTGATGGTGAAGGTGCCGCACACCTCCAAGAAGTGTTGGAGATGGGCATTGGCATCCTCGTGTGGCTTTCCACAGAAGGGATTGGCTTGCACCATATTGATAAGCGCAGGCTTCAACTCAAAAGTCGCATCCCCCAAGTTAAGCTGCGGACCCGTGGCGACATTGTCAGCCGACGGCGCAGAGTACTCAGAGATGGTCTTCTGGGCCATAGCTTCTTTGATAACCGGTGCAGATACTCCTTCCTCTAACGGATTCAGGTCCGAGATGAACCTTTGAGGTGGAACTTGACGACGTCTAGTTCTCCTCAACAGTTGCTCAGGATCTTCAACGAAGTTTGACGGCAATTGGAAACCGCTCATACACTGTCAGGCTTCACAATAAAGGAAGACAAGACAAGTGATGGGTTATCCCTATCACTACTTGATAACTAGCAAACTCTGGATTCTCTTTTTGTTAAAACTCTTAGACAGACGCTCTCCCCGGCAACGGCGCCAGAAATGCTTGTTGACACTTCTTAACGCAACCACCGGATATCGGCGACGGCGCCAGAAGTGCCCTGGTAGGGTAACTCTATTTACAATTGGATAATTCCGCAAGCGCACAGAATGTACCGCTGTAGCACTTCACCAAGGAGTATTCCAAGGTATCGTAATTTATATTTTCCCAAGGGAAAGCGGCTAAGTGTGTTTAACAAAAAGGGGAATAAGGGTGGTAAATAACGAATAGGAAGGGTAGTGGTGAATCCAAGGTCCTATGCTAAAGGTAAATGGTAGAGTTAGCTAGGTGGGAGGACAACGAGTGAGTAAAGGACTCCTATGTATCTAACTTAACTTCTGTGACTTACTTTAATAGATAATTGCCTTAACTACGCTAGAGCCTTACTAACTGTGTGCGAGGGATAGCTGAGCTGGTAAGACGCTTAGAAGGTTTTTCACCTAACCCCTTACCGAAAGCGACTATTGGGTTTATGGACGCCTTACCTTTTAAGAACTAGCCTGTACGTGAGGAGAACCTAATGCCGCCCATGATCTGTCACCTACTAGGGAGTGCGCTCCTACTTTCCGTTCAAGCCAGCGGTAATCAAAGGTAATCTTAAGTATGAGCACCACGCTCACACTTAATCCTACAACTCTAACTAGTTGCAGCTAGCTAGAGCTCCTATACAAGATAGGACGATGATGCACACACAAGAGTGGTTACAGGTCACTAACTTCACTAAGACAACTATATTACTAAAGTAAATGCACAACAAGACTAAAAGACTTGCACTAAGTAAGAACTCAGTAAAGTAAAGTAAGAATAATATATTAATAAAAGGAAAGTCTTACAAAAGTAGAAAGGTACAAGAGCTATACCAGACTCTCCAGAAGACGACTCCGGAGACCCCGAGCTTCGCTCGACTCGACTCTAACTCCCACTCTAGACTAACTACTACTCTACTTGTATGCTTGGAACTTGTAATGCACTTGGCCTTGGAATTGCACACTTGAAATGAAGGGTGGAGGCTGCCTTTTATAGAGGGAGATGGAGTAGGGGTTACTCCATCGCCACGTCATCGATCCGCGTGACATCTTCTCTCCACCCTTGGATCAAACCGACCTCACAACCGCCATTTGATCAACGGCAGGGGCAAATCAACATGTGGGACATGTGGGGAAGGTCGGTGGGAGGCCACCGACCCTGGAACCGCCTTTGATGTGGGGTCGGGCGACCCCACTTCTGGGCCTCTGGGCCCACCAGCAGTGTCCACAGGGGTCCCTTATGTCGGTGGACTAGGTGGCACACCTGGGTCCCACCAAAGAGGGGTCGGGCGACCCCCTCCCTGTGAGCCCAGGGTGTCACCTGTTGTCCCCTCGATCTCCTCTTGATGATTCTACTGTTGGCTTTGTCAAATAATGTCTTGAATTTGTTGTTCCTGCATAAACAAGCTAAGAGTACAAGTGGAACTAGTTATGGATAAAATATGTTCATGTCATGTCATTTCCCCTTGCAACCGAGGCATGTTGACGGTGTTTTGTATGTGGATTTCTATGGTATATCCACCGTCAATAGCGCTTTCGCTGATTGGGCAATATAACCCTCGAAGGAGTCAAAGACTCCTCCAAGGGCTCGGGGGCTACCCCCAGGGGTCGCTCGCACGCCCCCACGGAAACTCGACCACAAAAAAAAGAGCCTCCACTCGAGCGCAAGTGCTCGAATAGAGACTCGAGGGTGCGCACGTGCGAGATGGCAAGGAAGCTGAGGCAAGGACAAGGGCAGAAGGCGGAAGGAACGATGACAGGAAGACCGCAGGACATTTATAGACGGCAACCCACCAACGGACGGATCCGACGGATACGGTAACTCCTCCAATAAATGCGTCACCTAACGGTCCTTATCTCTCTCACAGGCAGGGCGCTATGAATTCCGCACCGGTACAGTGTTGCAATGGCTCCTGCCTAAAAAGGCGCGCCCAACGGGCCAAAAGGCGAACCGCCGCGGTCTTTTCCTTCCCCTATAAGCCAAGGTACGCATTCATAAGAACCTCGAGAGGTCGCAGGCTGACCCATCGAACAGGTTTGACAGGCGATCTCGAGTACCCGAGTCAGGGATGCCCAGCGAGCGGTCGTAAAGCGAGGCCCGCCTCGAGGGCTCGCTGGGGATGTCCAAGGCGAGGATGAGATGGTCGAGAGGAATCGCCCCGAGGGGAGGCATCGAGCCGCTGGACTCTATCGAACGAGACCAGTAACCCCGACCACATCGACCCCGCTTTATGAGAACGCCTCCAGGCTACAGCCAACCCCCTCGAACGAGGCACAGGTTCTCACTTGGATTACCCGCTACGAGCTCAATCTGGGGTACATGACGCTCGCTCCACCGGGAGTACGTCGTAACCCCTGTGGGAAATAAACCAATCCCGGCTTTCAGCCCGTCTTAACGATGGACATCGAGAGTGCTTCCGCAGATTAGGAAATATAACCCTCGAAGGAGTCAAAAACTCCTCCAAGGGCTCGGGGGCTACCCCCGCGGGGTCACTCGCGCGCCCCCACGGAAACTCGACCACCAAAAAGAGCCTCCACTCGAGCGCAAGCGCTTGAATAGAGACTTGGGGGCTACTGTCGAGGATATCAGTACGGGGTACCCTAACTGATGTACAAAGTCGAGGCCTCTGAGTCCACGCCCTCCCCAGTTGTATGCACGGTCCTCGACGACCGTAGCCACGAACATGGAAAGAGCGTCCTGCGCATCGACCAGGGCTTGAGCGCCAGCCACCGTCGAATACGGAAACATGCTCGTACAAATCGGAAGGCCTCGAGCGCATGGACGCCGCCCGCCGCCTGACGCGGGCACAGGAACCATGGCATTTAATGCGCCTGCCGCATTCTCACCTAACCCATCAGTCACGGGAAGCGTGATAGGGAACAAGCACCTGTCCTGTCGTTCTTTCTGCAGCCTTTCCCGCCAAACAAGCCAGAACATGGTAGGGTGCAGGGAGTGGGTCGGAACGTCTTGTCAAGACCCCCCTCGAGACGCCCAAGGTCAGCGCTCTGGCCAGCGAGGCGTTACACGGCACCTGACCCTCGAGTAGGCACGTTTCCTTCCTAGGGAAGGGTCGGGCGACGAATGACAGCACCCCAACCACTCCGACGTAGCTGTTACCACGACGTACAAGTGTGCAATAGATAAACTAGTCCAGGACAGCGCACATGAGCGGGATTCAGGGGCACGCGTAATCATCATCAAAGTACTAAGACAAGATGTTTCGAGGCCACGCCGGTATGGAGGCCTCGAGTAGGTCAGCACGCCATACCTCTATCGACCCCTACTCTGTCGCCTATACATGTACCCTAGACCTCTCCTTGGAGCTATAAAAGGGGAGGTCCAGGAGCGGATATCGGACACGCGACACAACACAAGACATACGTAGTAGAGCACCTTACTCCATCTCAGTTCATACCACACCTGTACTCACCCCTGTACAAGCACTTAGGTGCAAGATAATACAAACTCTCCTCCCCCGCTGGACATAGGGCCTTCCAGGATAAATCTTTGTGTCTTTTCTTGCATCACCATCTGGAAAGGGGAGCACGCATACAAGTTTCACTCGTTGGGGTGACCCCCCGAGGGGAAAACACCGACAGTTATCAATAAAAAAATTTTGTTTATCTTGTGCACTTGTTTTCTATATATATTGTGACTAACCATGACAGGAAAGAAAACAAGTGTGGGGGAAGG
Source organism: Sorghum bicolor (assembly GCF_000003195.3). Classification (NCBI taxonomy): domain Eukaryota; kingdom Viridiplantae; phylum Streptophyta; class Magnoliopsida; order Poales; family Poaceae; genus Sorghum; species Sorghum bicolor. Next base: position 38,049,552 of record NC_012870.2, on the reverse strand, counting down.
ACTATTCAATCAAAAATCTCGGTTTGTGCAAACCCACTTCCCCAAAAAAGATTTTCAAATGAAATGTTTAATATGATGTTACCTTCGTACTCCATCGAACATGTCTCCTATGTTCAAATATGTTTTTGCATACTTTTTATTCTTAGCTAATATCCCTAGAGATTTATGAACACTTGTTATAGGGACCCCCATTTTAGCTAAGTAATTGATGTATGTGATATAGTAGGACGACATGATGCTTGCTGGTTCTTGCAAAGTACTTGGGTTTTCTTTTATAAAAAGCAAAATTCAATAGCAAGTTTCTTGAATGATCAAGCTTTATTCCTACCATGGCCAAATATTTGTTCATGGTTAAACCTTCTACATATGCTGCTTGCTCTGTGTTGAGTTTGGTCAAATTTTTGGACCGCTGTCGAGAGATGTTTCATGCCTCTAAGATCAGAATTCACTTGCACCCACAATATAAAAGCCAACTCTCACACTAAGAAGTCTGTTGATAGTCCTTAAGTACCAAATATAATCATCAAATAAATAAAGAAAAGGATCCAAATGCAACCAACACCCAGACTTAGGGTTTTAACTGACAGAATTCCACGAGTTTTGGTGTTTGTCTATTTCTGCAGGGGGTTATCAGGAAATATGGAAGAAAGGCCCGGGTTTACATAGAGATAATAATGTGCTGCACAATTTTCTATCATCTAGAAGACTCCAAAAGCCACGGGAACAAACATGAAGGTGATCAGGCCTGGGGGCAGGGCGCCCGCCCTCCCCCCTAGGGCGCCCGCCTTGGTGTAGAGTCCAATCAGGACCCGTCTCGCGGATTACGCTCCACCGACCCAAAGGATCAAGGATAACGTTCAATCAATGTCGGTTTGATCCGACGGTCCAGATTCACTTGAGGGGACTATATAAGCAGACCCCCTGGCCCCTGGAGGAGAAAAAGTTCATCATAGAGTTGAGAGGTGCCCTCGAAGGATAACCTTTCCTCTAAATAGACTTAGGGCTTAGCATCCAATGTGAGAGTAGACTAGATCTGCTAGATTGAGATAGAGTGGAGGTGTAGATTGGAGGAACCCCGGCCTGTCGGTGTCTACTCCGAGGTTGTACCTGCGGGATCAAGTTCTCCTAACCTGAGGCTTGCTCCTAGGATTCTTCAGTAATTAGACTTCTAAATTCTAGTAAGTTCTTGTTTTATTGTTCTTTGGTTTATGAGTTTACTTTAATCTCTTCCGGTTGAGTTTAGAGTAATCATTACTAGCGTAAACGTGGTGTTTGGGCTAGGGTACTCATAGATATCCCCTGACTAGCTGGACCGTGGTAGTAGCGAGGAACGTGATATTTCCGAGTTACCTTTGCAGCCCACATCTCGTTAGCAGGATGGGTAGGGTTTATAGGTGCGGATCGAACATCCTCTGTGGTGTCTATATTCCGTGAGCCTCCCCAATAGAACAGTAGATCATCCTTACCAAGGTTAGAGCGAGACTACGGTTGTAGTCTTCTCTATACATCGCTCACATCTAGTCACATTCTTTGTAGCCTAATGGGTAGTAGCAATAGATTTGGTTAGTCAGATGCATGCTTTATTCCAGTGGTAAAAATAAATACGATACTCTGGATAACCTCCTGGGTGAAATGCTCATCGATATCCGTGCGCTTGCGGATCATTTCCTGATGGTGTTACCAAATATCAACAAGCATTTCTAGCACCGTTGCCGGGGAGAAAGACGGTTTGCTGAGATAACTTTAAGTCTTGCTATTGTCTTGTATTATACTTTTATACTTTTATTCTTTTATCTTTTTATTTTTTCCATCTTTGTGGATAACTCAAATTCCACACCTATGCTTGAATTTTTTGCACCTTCGGAGACCAGCCATATACCATGGGAGTCAACAAGTCCTTTCTTTGCCCCTAATTATGATTTGTGTCCGGAGTTGATTGCAATAGGTCAAAACCAACCCTTTTCTATAGTTGAGGTCCTATCTTTTAATAAAAAAGATAATGAACTTTTAGCTACACCTAGGGAATCTGTTAATCTTTCGATAAATTCTGGTTTAAACCTAGCCCTACAGGACCATGTTTTTCCTCGATATTTTCACATTGGTCTTAATCATATACCCTTTGGTAGAGTTTTTCTTTCTTTATCTGTTAGTAAAGCAAGGTATGTCTTCATTTGTGGACATCCTTCTTGCACTAGTCTTTATAAAAAATCATAGAGATAGAGAAGGAATCATCTCCCAAACGAGGAAAGGAAGTTTCAATAGCCTATTTCTAAACATTTCAATCCCATGATTCGGCTATCCAACCCATCCTTGTGCTTAATAATTTCTACTATGCTCTTTCTCTTGAACCTCCCGATGATCCTATGAATCTCTCTAGACATCCCATGCATAAGAGTCACCAAGACCACAAGGAGGATCGAGAAGAGCAACATCAATGGCTAGAGGGCATTAAAAATCCATGTGCTATCACCATTGAATGGATAGATAAAACAAACTTGAGAGACAATCCGAGAGGAATTTTAAGCATTTATGAAGAATCATCCTTGGAGTTTGAGAATGAGAGAAACTACAGTGAGCATGGAAGTTCTTTCATAAATACCTCACCAAGTCCTTGCTCATATAAAAGATCTCCCCAATCTATTGGTCTCTCCAACATCATCGCATTTGAGATCTCCAACCCCTCTTCCTTTCTATTTATAAAAACTTTAAAAGGGCAGTTGTCGATGCATATGTCTATAATAAATATTGCAGATCTCAGTGAGTTGATCTTGATATAGGTCAGCGTTGGAGGGGAAACCACTCCGCCGACACAAATTGATGGTTTTCCAAGGACAAGCTTAGTGTCCTAAAACAAGCACTTATCAGATCGTAACATGAACTTCTAATTATTTGCAACATTGCCTTGTGTATTGAGCATATAAAGATAATTGTAGAAATATTCCTTCGGGTATTCTTGTCACTAACCTTTCTAGGACTGGAGCAAGAAGATCGGATGAATGACAAGCACAAGGTATGTCCAACCAATCATCCTGCAACATTGAATTAAATTCATCCAATCTTGAATTTTGCAAAATTCAAGCTTGGGGGAGTACTTCACATGAAAACATCATTTGCCAAGTTGCTATATTGGTTGTCCCTACCTTTGAGACATGCTTGATTTGTTAAATACTAATCACACTACTTCATCTCCACTTGAGTAGATCTCTATAAATGCCATCATGCTACCTATGTTTATCCTAGTAAGTGTTGGTTCGGAAGTACTGGACATACTTCCATTGGCATTTAAATTAAGTGTGGTGCTTGTTGGGTATTCTTAACATCATTACCAAAAGTAGACTAAGTTCTCTAAATCTAGTAACGGTGCCAAAAATGCCAAACCTATCCCTCACACCACTTAAGCCAAGTTGTCATCCCCAGCATGATATAAGAGACGCGGTATTGAAATATGCAATTGCTCTTCTAAATAAATAATAAATGGGATCTGCAAGCGCACAGATTAATACCGATGCAGCATTTTAACCGGGAAGTATTCCAGGTATCGTTATTTATATTTTTACCACTGGGAAGGGATTAACAATCATCACTATTGATTACAGAATAGAATATGAGATTGAGCATCTATCATTGCATGTATAATTGAGAACATTATATCTAACTCTTCATACAGGGATAAGTGTCACATAAAAGATATATGAAATAATAATAGTGACAAGGATAACTAATCTGATCTAGCCACATATTAAATATGATAAGCACCTCAATTAGATACTCTAGAAAGTCATTAGCATGGTATTAGAACGAACTACAAGAATATTCCCTAAGTTATTCTCAACTATATAGTCTAGCATTATCATAGTTAGTGCAAGCATACTTAGCAATCATTGTGAGACAAGACTACGCCCATGCATAGTGATATTAGCAAGGAATATGAGAAACATAGCAATCACTCCCCTGTAATAGTGTTGCTCTGCCAGCCCAATACACGAGAGGGGGACTATATAAGAATCAATGAAGCTGTCACGATCACGAACCACCCCACGATCTGGCATATTGGGTACAATCGCAGATAAATACGGTATAAGCACCACAACTACACAATATCTATCATTTGCCCATGGATCCGATGGATAAACGCTATACGATCTTAAGCATGTATATAGATCAAATCTAACTAAGCCAACTACATAACTATGATAAACTAAGAACAATATAATCTTGAATATAAGCAAGTAGAGCAAAGTCATAAGCAATATATTGAAGTAGAACAAAGTCATATTCATAATATTGAAGAACAAAGATAATTAGAAAGTAATTAGAAGCACAATTAGAGAATTACCAAGAATCCTCCTGACAGATGTGGAAACCAATCGAAGATTGACTCCTTCTAGTTCTAATCCTATGTAGCTATGCTAATCTAGATATCTAATTGATGTGGTGGCTCTAATCTTGATCAGAGGCTTCTTCTCCCTTGATGGAACAATGAATTAGGGTTGAGAGGCTCTCTCCTCTAGGGGCCAGGGGGTCTGGTTTTATAGTCCCTTCAAGTGAATATGGGCCGTTGGATCAAACCGACATAGATTGTATGGTTTAGATTCATCCTTTAGGTCGGTGGAAATCTCCCGCAAAGCAGAGTCCTGATTGGACTCAGAGGCAGGGCGGGCGCCCAGGGTCTGGTCCCGTTTCGCCTCTGCTTCGGTCTCGTGGCTTCTGGAGTCTTCTAGATGTAAGATAATTGCGCGGCACGTTAATATCTCTATGTAATCCCGACGTGTGGGCCTTTCTTCTGTATTTCCTGATAACCCCCTGCAGAAATAGACAAACACCAAAACTCGTGGAATTCTGTCAGATAAAACCCTAAGTCTAGATGTTGATTTCATTTGGATCCTTTTCTTTATTTATTTGATAATTAAATTTGATACTTAAGGACCGTCAACAGTGCTTAGTTTAAATAGCCTTCCTTAATCTGATTAGACATGGAGTCTAGTTTGGTTACTGAACTAAAAACTGCTTGAGTAGGCATTGGTATATTTTGTCGGACTAACCCCTGCAGGAAAAATTTCAACCTGGGAAGTCCTGAGATACAAACTCACATTGGAGACAAATAAAGGAGACAGCTGAAATTGAACGATTTACACAAGGAAGACATAGCTCATTCATCATAGAGAGATGATCCATGGAACGAGACAAAGAGTGCCACCAACAAGATACACACCCATTACGAATGGGAAGCTTCCACAAGGTGAGATGGTACCATCACTCTTCAATTAAGGTAACATCTTAAGGTACTTGACTATCGCTTTTATAAGCTTCTCCTTGGTTCTGGCTTTCACATAAAATAAAGAGACAAACATGTATGATTTGTAACTCCAAATTAACCAACCCAATTAATTTAACATGTTTAGTCCTTTAATCTTTGTTCTTAGTACTACCTTCATGATCCCACACTCATAATCATATAAGCTAAAATGTTACACATTCAATCTGAAAGGATCAAGATGCCCAAGAGGGGGGTTGAATTGGGCTTCTCTAAAAATTTAAGCAACCTATAAGCTCCAATTCAACCCCTTGTGCCTAGTGTGACTTAGAGAGCTACCGGATAAAAGTTTTGCAACCTAGTTCCAATCCTATTCTAGCATGGCAATTCTAATAAAAGCACAAAGTAAATGCTAGAAAGTAAAGGAGTAGTGGAAGAAAGTGCTCGGCGATGTTTTGCCGAGGTATCGGAGAGTCGCCACTCTCCACTAGTCCTCGTTGCAGCATCCGCGCAAGGGTCTTGCTCCCCCTTGGTCCGCGCAAGGACCAAGTGCTCTCTACGGGCTGATTCTTCGACACTCTATCGCGGTGAATGGCCCAAAACCGCTCACAAGCTTGACACGAGCCACCCACAAGAACTCCGGGTGATCTTCGTGCCTCCAATCACCACCGAACCGTCTAGGTGATGGCGATCACCAAGAGTAACAAGCAAAGAACTCTCACTTGACCCAAACAAGGCACTAGAGAGTGGTGGATGCACACTTGACTCTTGGAACTCACTAGAGGAGAATTCTCTCAAGAATTCACTCAAATCTCAATCCTCTCTAGGCTCTTGCAACTCTCTTGCTCCACAACAAGTTTCTCTGATGTTGAAATGGGCAAGAGCGCTCTCATGGACGAGGTGGAGGAGTATAAATACTATCCACGAAGTCCACAGGTCGGCCAACCGTTTTCCACTGAAAACGTGGTCACCGGACGCACATTATGTTGTACCGGACGCACTGCACCGAGCGTCCGGTGTAACATAACGGCTAACTGTACTTCTCTCTGACAGGTCACCGGACGCTAACTTCCAGCGTCTGGTGCACCGTCCGGTGCTCGGGGAAACTTTACATGCTCCCTGCGCATGGGACCGGACGCTACCCGGTGCGTCCGGTGCTAGCGTCCGGTGCTTAGGGGAACTTTGCAAGCTTCCTGGGTAAGGGACCGGACGCTACCCGGTGCGTCCGGTGCTAGCGTCCGGTGCCTAACCCTAAGCACCACACTATTCCAACGGCTAAGGACCTCACTGGACGCACTCACAGAGCGTCCGGTGCAGCGTCCGGTGCCCCTTTGGGCACCCAAACTCCGTTGAAAAGCGATTGCTCGAAGGCGAAGATGGTTTCTCTTGATCTAAGGACTATCTCTGAGCTGCCTAGTGCTAGGTTTACCAAGTGTGCAGCGCACCTAAACCTAAAGCCTCGTCTAAGTCAAGCTACTAGATCAGAGCCCCTCTTAATAGTACGGTCAAAGGAAAAACAAAGTCCTAAACTACTCTAAGTGCCCTTCTTCACCATATGGCACTTAGACCTAGTCTAGTCTTGACGATGTCCATCCGTCCTTTGAAAACCGAAACGATTTCCACTAATAAGTAGGCATGTACGTCCCTGTTCACCGAGTACCTATTTTCCATGACCTTACCTATGACTTTGCTTCTGCAAAACACACGTTAGTCATAGTAATCAACAATGTCATTAATCACCAAAACCACTAGGGGCCTAGATGCTCTTTCAATCTCCCCCTTTTTGGTGATTGATGACAACCTCGTGTATAAAGAGAGTTGAGGTTTTTAAAGTGACTTGGTTTCAATAAGCATATTACAATAAGAACACATGACTTGGTTTCAATAAGCATATTACAATAAGCTTATATCAACCAAATCCAATACCCTGCATCCAAATGTGTGAGTGGTATACGACAGGATATAAACAAAAAGCTCATAGTTACATCAGAGTAGAAACGGGGAAGCAAAGATAATATGAGCCAAAACACATGACATTAAGATATCACATAAAGCACAAATCATGTCTCACAACCATAGTATCTCACACAAGTGCAATGCATAAAAGTAAACGTGATGCACGATAAAGTAGCACACATAAAAAAAGGATCTCAAAATAATAGACTCCTAAACCCTCTCTAGCTCCCCCTAACTCCTAACTCTCATACTACGCACTCTCTCCCCCTTTGGCATCAAGCGCCAAAAACCTAAGAAGTCGGTGGAGGAGGCGGAGCAGTGGAGTCCCTCGGCAGGGCCACGAAGCGAGCTGCATCATCTGAACTGTCGGCCGTCGAGGCGGAGGAGGTGGAGTGACCCTCTGAAGCTGCAGGAGCTGGAGAAGTGGTCCGGGTCTGCTCTGGCGCTGTCACAGGCTGTGCTGGCTGGTCGAGTCCGGCTGACGATGCTGGCACGGACTCGGTCGCTGTAGCTGTTGTCTCTGGTACTGTGGAAGACGGTGCAAGCTGCTCGGACGACGCTACTGACGACGACAGAAGCTTTGTAGTGGTAACTGGCGCCGTAAAGACTGCAGGAGCCTGCAGAGGAGGAGGCGTAGGGTCACCAGTCAGAGCACTGTAGGTGAAGCTGAGGTGCGGATCTGTCTGCGAGTCCCACACAAGCTGTGACGCTGAAGCTGACTGAGGGGTGAAGCCGGAGCGAAGAGGGCTAAACTGCGGTACCTGCTCAAATCCTGAAGAGATAGCACCCTGAGAGACCTGGTGCTGCGGCGTCGAAAACGGCTGACTCTGAGCTGGTAGCTGAAGTGGCTGTTGTGACGGGCTCTGAGTCTGGGGTGCAGGAGTAGGTGGCCTGACGGACGACGTGCCTGGGAGCTGAATCTGCGGTAGCTGTATCCCGGAGGCGGCCATGAGAGCGGCCATCATCGCTGTCTGCTGGGCCTGGAAAGCAAGCTGCTGCTCCTGAAAGGTGAGGAGCTGATGCTGGAGCTCATCCTGCCTGGCCTGCATGGCTGCATTGATGGCAGCCTGATCCCTGTCGCGCCTCGCCTGCTCCTCAGCTGCACGGCGCTGGTCTGCCCTCATCCCTTCTAATATAGCAAGCAGGGCGGGGTCTGAGGCACTTGAAGAACCGCCTGCCTCGTGATCATGTGCTCTGGGAGGTAGGTCTGTCACTGGCGGCTGATAGTCGTCATTGGAACTGTCTGAGGCGAAATCAAACTCGCCCTCTGCCTCTGCATCTGCAAACACCCCAATAGCTAAGTCCTGCTGCTCCTCTGTCTCTGCAACAGCTGCTGTACTGCGGGTGCCCCTAGGAGAAGGTGGGGGCACCGGTCCACGTGGTGCACGAGGAGGAGGTGCACCGCGAAGGTCGTGGTGCGCTCTCAACATCTGCCGAGGGTCGTAGTGGGGGAAGACCGTGTCGGACTCTGTCGACTCCCTCTGCAAGTGAGCTGGCAGGGGTAGTGGCCTAGCACGAAGTATAAGCAGAGTGATCCAATGTGCATACGGCAACTGACGCCGGCCCCTGAAGCTCTCTGAGATGGTGTCCTCTATCTCTGAGACAATCAGATCCCACAAGTCAAACTCTGTCTGGGAGATGAGGTGAGCAACTAACCACTGCTGGATGCGAGTGAACCCGTCTTTGTAGCCTGTCCTGGGGAGAAGAGTCTTCCTCAACACGAAGTCAAGGATCCTGGCTGGGCGTGTCAAGTCTCCCACTGTCCTGCTGGAGCCCTCCCCAAAAGGTGCACGGAAGCATGGAGCCACGAAGTCGACCGGTGGTATCTCACCACCATGAGGACGACGAGGGGGATCCACGTTCCTGTAGCACAGCTGGTGAATCCTGGTGGGAGAGGCTCGCAGTCCAAGCACCTGTCTGGCTAACTGTGCTGTCACTCGGTAGTCGGTCCTTGCCAGTGCGTAGTGGATATAACTGTGATCTGGAGAAATCCACACTGACGCATAGAACTCTCTAACCCACTGCTCACAATAAGTACCGGGAAGCGCTAGCAGCTCTGGGAGTCCATGGAGGTAAGTGAAATACCGACGAATGTCTGCCCCGACCACGTTCCCAAGAATCTCTAGGTCAATCACCCTGTGCTCCCTGAACTGAGACTGAGAGCGAACCAGTGCCTCGTGGATGTCCTCCTGGACGACTGTGTAGAAGTAGGCACCTGCTCTGGGATCCCTGGCAGCTGGAAACCAAGTGGGAAACGGGACACACCTCAGCTGCTGGATCTCTCTGGCTGACACAAGAGTAAGATCCCGGTGGATCCTGACTGGCCTCTGGCGGGAAGCTGGAGTGCCTCTAGCCGGAGTGGCACGAGCTGTGGAGGTGGACTGACCCTGCGTACCAGTCCGGGGAGTGGCCTGAGTACGAGCACGAGTCGACCTCCGCAGTGGCTGCTCCTGCTCCTGACCCTCTGCTGGACCCTCTGCCTGGGTCTCTGTCTCAGTGTCCGGATCCTCCTGAGCCGGATCCCTAACCACGAGCCTAATCCTCTGTCCGCCAACTGTCACGGTGCCTGGAGGGGATCCATGGAATGCCTCTGTCTCAAGAACTGCACGCCGCTGACGTGGCGTAACATCATCACCAATCCTCAGAGAGCCAGAGCGTCCACCTCTCTCAGCTGCCTCGGCTGCTGCTGCAACTACCTCTGCAACCTCTGCCTCTCTGTCACTGGCCTTGCGCTTCTTGGTGGCCAGTTTCTTGCCTTTCCCTTTCTCTGCCGCTGAAAAGCGACGGGGAGGATCACCTCCACCATCACCACCTGAGGTACCTCCAGTGCCGGCTGACGGACCGCTAACATTCTTGCAACGAGCCATAGCAAATCTAGCGTCCGACAAACAATTGACTGGCAATGGAGAACAATGCACTGCAGAGAGTAGATACGATAGGGTATATATAAGAGATTTTAACAACTAGAGGAGAGTAAACCCTATAGATCGCAAGAAAAGATGAGATAGGGGCGCGAACAGCTTACGATCCACGGACGAGACGCGTTCCGGATTAAATGACGCGATCGGAAACCTCCGAGGACCACGAATCTTCTCCTCAAGGTGCTGCAACGAGAAGACCATCAAGCTTGGAATCAAAACCTAAATCGAAAGCCATTGACACAAAAACTCGAGCACCTTGGGGGCATGGTTCAGAGAACTCACCCACACCCTTGAATCTCTGCGAGATTTGGAGAAACACGCGAAGACAAGAGAGAGAAGAAGATCTGGGGCAAATCTGGCGCGGGAGAAAGCCAAAGGCGCTGCGGATTCGCCGAGGTTCGACGGCGGCGGCGCTAGGGCACGGGGAGTAGGGCGCGGCTCGGCGAGATCGAAGAAAGAGGAAGAGAAACCGGCCGCGCGAAGCCCCTGGGCGCGGGCTTTGTGCGCCCTCCGCGGGGTCACCGGACGCACTTAATGTGGCACCGGACGCGTCCGGTGACCACCGGACTCATGCGCAGAGAGGATTGCAAATTGGCATTGCACCGGACGATGGGCACCGGACGCTGGCTTTGGCGTCCGGTGCTTCAGGTCACGCAAGGTGAGCACCGGACGCACCACACTGGACGCTGCAGGAACACTGTTCCTACGTCCGGTGCGTGCAATCTGGCACACTCACCGCACCGGACGCTCAGAGGCAGCGTCCGGTGCATCGTCTGGTGCTCCTCTGAGCACTTTTCCAACTAAGCACCACGTCCGACTTTGACCCAACCAAGTTCCATCTTAAAAAGCACACAAAGAAACACCAAATGGAACTGGTATGAGTGACTTCTCTCAAACCCTCAAATTTTCACAAATATTTAGCCATAGGCTTAGTAGATTTTTTATGAAAATAGTTCGAGAAAATCACCAAGGAGCATCATATGGCCATAAAGCTATGGGTTTGAATCACCATGAGCTTTGAATGCTCCCCCTATCTATGGACGAACACAGCGGACGCTCAACTAATAACCGAAAATAAACGGTCAACTAACAAGCATGCATATGATATGAGTTGTAATGCAAAACTTGAAAGTAAACTAATGCTTGTCAAGTTTGATCCAATGTTAAGCTTTTTCACACACTCAAGGGGGTTATCTTAACCATGTTAGGCAAGCCCTACATGCAAGTTGTATTTTTAGTTTTAGTATGCATGATATGCAAAGCAAAGGTTATTTACAATATTCAACACACAACTTTTATCTTTTGGTAAAGTTGGATAGGTCAAGCACATTAAGTTCATTTCTCAACATACAAAACCTAGCTTCATCTAGAGGTTTTGTGAAGATATCCGCCAATTGATTTTCCGTTCCCACGTTCTCTAGAGATATGTCATCTTTAGCAACGTGATCCCTAAGGAAGTGGTGGCGGATGTCAATATGTTTTGTGCGGGTGTGTTGAACCGGGTTGTTTGCAAGTTTTACGGCACTTTCGTTGTCACACAACAAAGGTACTTTGTCTAGTACTACTCTATAGTCTAGCAAAGTTTGTTTCAGGTAGAGTATTTGTGCACAACAAGCACCGGCGGCAATGTATTCCGCCTCGGCCGTTGACAAGGCAACACTATTTTGTTTCTTTGACATCCAAGAGTCAAGAGATCTACCTAGGAAGTGGCACCCTCCGGATGTGCTTTTTCTATCAATCCGGCGCCTGGCATAATCCGAATCGGAATAGCCTACAAGTTGGAATCTTGCACCTTTGGGATACCACAAGCCTAGACAAGGTGTGTATTTTAGATACCTAAGAATTCTCTTGACCGCAATCAAGTGAGATTCCATAGGCATTGCTTGATATCTTGCACACATACACACACTAAACATTATATCTGGCCTAGATGCGGTGAGGTAGAGTAGACTTCCTATCATGGAGTGATAGAGAGTCTTGTCAATTGGGTTACCTCCCTCATCCAAGTCGAGATGCCCATTTGATGCCATGGGAGTCTTGATTGGCTTGCAATCCATCATCTTGAACCTCTTGAGAAGATCTTGAGTGTACTTCTCTTGAGAGATGAAGACCCCTTCCTTCATTTGCTTGACTTGAAATCCTAGGAAGAAGGATAGCTCGCCAATCATGGACATCTCAAACTCCTTGGACATCAAATCACCAAATTCCACTTTGCCTTGATCATCCTTCTTGTTCCGGAAGACCCACTTTGTTCCAATCACTCTTGCATCTTTGGGTCTCTCTTCAAGTGTCCATACTTGGTTGCGAGTGAAGTTATTCAACTCCTCTTGCAAGGCCATGATCCAATCCACATCACGAAGAGCTTCCTCTATAGTCTTTGGTTCATCTTCAAGAGACACAAAAGCGTGATGTTCAATAAATAAAGCATGTCTAGAACGAGTAGTTACACCACGTGATGGACTCCCGATGATGAGATCTTGAGAGTGATCTTGGAGGAGATGTGATGTTCTTCTTGGTGCCACTTGAGGGGTTGGTTGGGGAGCATCAACATCTTGTGCTTGTGCCACCGCTTGCTCATGAGTGACTTGGGTGTCTTCATGAGCATCTCTCACATCCTTGTCTTCATCTTGTGGTACATGTGAGGTGGATGGTGGCTCAATGACTTGCACATCATCATCATCTTCTTTAGGCTTGATGTCTCCCACCGGCATGTTCTTCATGGCATCCCTCAATGGTTCACCACCTACATCATCAAGATTATCACTTGCTCATTGGGAGCCATTAGTTTCATCAAATTCAACATCAAATGTTTCTTCAACCATGTTTGTGGCATGGTTAAAGACCCTATATGCTTTGGACTTTGATGAATAGCCAACCAAGTAGCCAATGTTGCATCTTCTTTGGAACTTTCCCAACTGTTGGCGCTTCTTGTAGATGTAGCACTTGCATCCAAACACTCTAAAGAATGAGACATCGGGCTTCTTCCCATTGAGCAACTCATATGGTGTCTTCTCTAGGAACTTGTGAGGAAAGAGCCGGTTTGACGCATAGCATGCGGTGTTGATTGCCTCGGCCCACATCTTCTCCGAAGTGTTATACTCATCTAGCATTGTTCTTGCCAAGGTAATCAAAGTCCGGTTCTTTCTTTCTACAACCCCATTTTGTTGTGGTGTGTATGTTGAGGAGAACTCATGCTTGATTCCCACTTCATCACAATATTCTTCAATGTTAGTGTTGTCAAACTCTTTGCCATTGTCACTTCTAATTTTCTTGATCTTCACATCAAATTGATTTTGGGCATTCTTTGCAAACTCCTTGAATATTGATGCAACTTCGGCCTTGTCTTGCAAGAAGAATGTCCAAGTGTATCGGGAGAAATCATCAACTATGACCAAGCAATATTTGTTGCCTCCAAGACTAGCATATGTTGTTGGTCCAAACAAGTCCATGTGAAGTAGCTCAAGCACTCTTGAAGTAGAGAGATAGGCTTTGGTTGGATGAGTGTTTGCAACTTGTTTGCCCGCTTGACATGCACTACAAAGTTTGTCCTTTTCAAATGTCACATCCTTCAAGCCTCTAATCAATTCTTTCTTCATCAACTTCTTGAGTGTGCCCATTCCAACATGTGCTAACCTTCTATGCCACAACCACCCATGTGAAGTCTTGGTGAATAAGCAAGTCTTGACATTAACTTCATTGGACGAGAAGTCAACCACATATAAGTTGTTGTGCCGGAAGCCTTTGAATATCACTTCATTGTCATCTTCCTTGGTCACAATTACTTCCTTCTTCTTGAATAGGCATTCAAATCCAAGATCACAAAGTTGTCCAACCGAGAGCAAGTTGAAACTCAAAGATTGCACATAGAGCACATTGGTGATGGAGTTGTCATTTGAAATAGCAACCTTTCCTAGTCCCTTGACTTTCCCTTTTGAATTGTCACCAAATGTGATCTTCTCTTGGTTGTCAACATCTTCATCAAGAGAGGTGAACATCCGGGGATCTCCGGTCATATGTTGAGTGCAACCACTATCAATTACCCAATGTGATCCACCGGTCTTGTAGTTCACCTACACACAAGAGATCAAGCTTGAGATTTAGGGACCCACATTTGCTTAGGGCCCTTGACCTTCTCTACTAGTTGCTTTGGCACCCAAATCTTCTTTGGCCTTTGCTTGTTTGGTGGCCCCATGAAGCTAACCTTGACCTTGCCACACTTGTCTTTCCTTACAATGTAATGAGCATTGAAGGCAAATGGTCTTGCATGCTTGGGCAAGGGTGGTGGTAGTGGTGCCTTACACTCATGAGCAAAGTGTCCTTCTTGACCACACTCAAAACATCTTTTTGGCTTTGGCTTGCTTGCTTGATCATGAGTGGCTAGAGACTTGATGAGCTTTGTTTGATGAGCCTTATAGCCAATCCCACTCTTGTCCATCTTCATGACGGTGTTCATGAAAAGCTCACTTTGAAGGTCCTTCCCTTTTGTGAATTTTGCTAACCCCATGGTTACGTGTTCCTTCTCTTTCTTGAGCTTGTTGTTCTCTTGAGTTAGCTTCTTGATGATTGGGTCATTGTTGCTAGCTAACTCATCCAAGATGAATGTCTCATCTTCTTCTTGCTTGTCATACATCAAACCAAGCTTGAGATATTGATTTTCTTCCTTGAGTAACTTGTTCTCATATGCAAGCTTCTTGTCTTGATCAAGTGACTCAATCATAATTGTCTTGTGCTTGGCTTGTTCTTGCAACTCTTTCTTGAGCATGACAATCTCATCCTTGAGCTTGATAGTGTCCTCATAACTCTCGGCCACTACCACTTTCTTGCCCTTGCAATCAACACATTTGCTTGTGCTCTCCACAAGTAAGTCATCACAAGATGTGGCTACATCAAGCTTAGCAACATTGTTAGTAGCAACATGTGTTTCATCAATTGCAAGTTCATAAGCAATCTCAAGGTTGTCATAGTTTGCTTTTAGAGTTGTTAGCTCTTCTTTCATTGCTCTATATCTAGTGATAAGCTCATCATGAACACTCTCAAGTTTATCATGTTTTTCTTTGAGCTCTTTTAGAGAGAGTTTGAGCTCCTTGAGCCTAGTGGTCATGATTTCATTTTGATCTCTAAGCTCATCACTAGACTTAAGCTTTTCATTTTCAAGTTCAAGCTTTTCATTTTCACTTCTAGATTTTCTTATGACTTTAGTGTACTTATTTAGCAATTTTACAAGTTCATCATAAGAAGGTGATTCATATTCACTATCACTTTCACTACTTTCATCCTCACTTTGTACCTTCCGGTCACCCTTAGCCATAAGGCATAGGTGTGTAGAGGATGTAGATGGTGGTGAAGATGATGATGATGGAGCATCGATGGCAATGGCGGCAACCTTCTCATCATCACTTTCATTGCCGGAGGAGTCACCACTTGAGCTCTCAATGTCGGTGAGCCAATCACCAACAATGTAAGCCTTGCCATTTTTCTTCTTGTAGTGCTCCTTCTTCTTGCCACCTTTCCTCTTGTATTGCTTCTTGTCATTCTTCTCATCATCACTTGAATCATCTTGCTCTTTGTTCTTCTTCTTGTACTTGTCCTTCTGGGGCTTTGGACATTGATGAGCAAGATGCCCAAGTTCACCACAATTGTAGCAATCCATCTCGGAGATGGGCTTCCTCTTGCTACTTGTGAAGAATTTCTTCTTCTTCGAGTCAAAGTTGACTCCATTCTTGTTGAGCTTCTTCAACATTTTTGTGGTTCTTCTCACCAAGAGGGCAATGGATGCATCATCATCACTTGAAGTTGATGACTCAACTTCAATCTTCTTGGCTTTGCCCTTGTGAGAAGCTTTGAGAGCCAAGTCCTTCTTTTCTTTCTTGGCCGATGAGGAGCCATCTTGAGGATTCATGTGCATGTACATCTCATGAGCATTGATATTCCCCAATATGGTGGTTGGTGTAGCGGTGGAAAGATCGCCTTGATTAAGCACGGTTACTATGTGCCCATATTTCTCAATGGGAAGCACACATAGTATCTTCCTTGCTACATCCGCCGTACTCATTTGTGTAAGCCCAAGTCCATTTAGCTCCTCTACAATGACATTCAAGCGAGAATACATTTCATTAGCATTTTCTTTAGGAAGCATCTCAAATCTATTAAGCTTGTTCATCACTAGGTGATAGCGTTCCTCGCGTTCACTCTTTGTTCCCTCGTGGAGCACACAAAGTTCCTTCCAAAGTTCATTGGCGGTTTTGTGGCTCCGAACGCGGTTGAACACCTCTTTGCAAAGGCCTCTAAAGATGTAGTTTTTGGCCTTCGCATTCCACTTCTCGTTTTCTTGCTCTTGTGGAGTAAGAGCGGTGGCTCTTTCCGGAGGGGCAAACCCTTCGGTCGCGGCTTTTAGGCACTTTACATCGCATGCCTCAAGGTATGACTCCATCCGTATTTTCCAATACGGGAAGTCATTCCCATCAAACATGGGTGGCGTTCCATCCCCGTTAGACATCTTTCTCTTCGGTGAAGCCTAAATGATGAGCACTAGGCTCCGATACCAATTGAAAGGATCAAGATGCCCAAGAGGGGGGTGAATTGGGCTTCTCTAAAAATTTAAGCAACCTATAAGCTCCAATTCAACCCCTTGTGCCCAGTGTGACTTAGAGAGCTACCGGATAAAAGTTTTGCAACCTAGTTCCAATCCTATTCTAGCATGGAAATTCTAAGAATGTAAAAGCACAAAGTAAATGCTAGAAAGTAAAGGAGTAGTGGAAGAAAGTGCTCGGCGATGTTTTGCCGAGGTATCGGAGAGTCGCCACTCTCCACTAGTCCTCGTTGGAGCACCCGCGCAAGGGTCTTGCTCCCCCTTGGTCCGCGCAAGGACCAAGTGCTCTCTACGGGCTGATTCTTCGACACTCCGTCGCGGTGAATCGCCCAAAACCGCTCACAAGCTTGACACGAGCCACCCACAAGAACTCCGGGTGATCTTCGTACCTCCAATCACCACCGAACCGTCTAGGTGATGGCGATCACCAAGAGTAACAAGCAAAGAACTCTCACTTGACCCAAACAAGGCACTAGAGAGTGGTGGATGCACACTTGACTCTTGGAACTCACTAGAGGAGGATTCTCTCAAGAATTCACTCAAATCTCAATCCTCTCTAGGCTCTTGCAACTCTCTTGCTCCACAACAAGTTTCTCTGATGTTCAAATGGGCAAGAGCGCTCTCATGGATGAGGTGGAGGAGTATAAATACTATCCACGAAGTCCACAGGTCGGCCAACCGTTTTCCACTGAAAACGTGGTCACCGGACGCACATTATGTTGTACCGGACGCACTGCACCGAGCGTCCGGTGTAACATAACGGCTAACTGTACTTCTCTCTGATAGGTCACCGGACGCTAACTTCCAGCGTCCGGTGCACCGTCCGGTGCTCGGGGAAACTTTACATGCTCCCTGCGCATGGGACCGGACGCTACCCGGTGCGTCCGGTGCTAGCGTCCGGTGCTCAGGGGAACTTTGCAAGCTTCCTGGGTAAGGGACCGGATGCTACCCGGTGCGTCCGGTGCTAGCGTCCGGTGCCTAACCCTAAGCACCACACTATTCCAACGGCTAAGGACCTCACCGGACGCACTCACAGAGCGTCCGGTGCAGCGTCCGGTGCCCCTTTGGGCACCCAAACTCCGTTGAAAAGCGATTGCTCGAAGGCGAAGATGGTTTCTCTTGATCTAAGGACTATCTCTGAGCTGCCTAGTGCTAGGTTTACCAAGTGTGCAGCGCACCTAAACCTAAAGCCTCGTCTAAGTCAAGCTACTAGATTAAAGCCCCTCTTAATAGTACGGTCAAAGGAAAAACAAAGTCCTAAACTACTCTAAGTGCCCTTCTTCACCATATGGCACTTAGACCTAGTCTAGTCTTGACGATGTCCATCCGTCCTTTGAAAACTGAAACGATTTCCACTAATAAGTAGGCATGTACGTCCCTGTTCACCGAGTACCTATTTACCATGACCTTACCTATGACTTTGCTTCTGCAAAACACACGTTAGTCATAGTAATCAACAATGTCATTAATCACCGAAACCACTAGGGGCCTAGATGCTCTTTCACAATCTTTGGAAGATATAAACAAAACACAAATGTAGATAGATTATCTTTCCATTAGGTCGAGCGATCTAATCTGACAAATGTTTTAAATGCTACACTCATGATCTTCTTATCCATCAACTTTGTCTTGCTCACTATGCTTAAGGTTAGAGAAGAACAAATACACTTTTGGTTCTCTTGGTGTTTTCCACCAACAGGGCCCATGCACTTGATCTCTGCCTTGTCTCTATGAGCAGGTACACTTCGAGCATAATATGAAGGAGTTTTACAACTCCTAGACTCCACCAAGTGAAGGGCTTGGATCTACGAGCACAAACACACTGGAGATACTAGATACTCAGGAAATCACTGCCCTGAGATGCTCAAGGATGTAAAAACATCAACAACAACAACAACAAGTACTACTACTACTACTACAACCGTCCTCAACAAAATCAAGGTTGGAATCAACAGAGGCCTAACTACTCAGAGAGGCGATCCAGGACGCCCCGTCATCCCGATCTCCATCGGCATGGTGGACTTCCTAGAAGCACTCTGCGACTTTGGCTCTAGCGTCAACATTATGCCTAGGGTTGCAGATCGGACACTAAGTTTCCCAAAGGGAATATTGAAGATCCTCTGCGTCCAAGGAGGCTATTCCTGAACACCTCGAGAGCTGTCATCTACGCTAGTGCTGCCAAGATCAGTTTCTACATCAAGGGGAAGAAGGAGACTTTCCTTCAAGAGCAAGACTACACAAATCTCAGAGCAATCCCGACATGAACCAAGGGAGAGGACCAACAGGAGGAACAGGAATAAGCAAATGTGGACCGAGTCAGCTAAGATGGTCACTGCAGTTCAAGGAGGTCAAGATCATCGACTTAAGTCACTGTTTGTGACCAAAAAGAACGACCCAGGTTATTGACATGGGAGAAGACGAGTATGATCCACCCATCATCCTTGAGAGACCGTTCCTCAGCACCGTTAAAGCAATCATCTACATTGGAACTGGAGAAGTCCACATGCACTTTCCCTCTGAGAAGGTACGCCGCTATTTTAGTGACCCTAACTATATAGTTGAAGATTCTAAGCAGATCAGGATGAGAAGAAGGCGACACAACCAAAACCAGAGGAGGCAAATCATCAAGGACAGATGGGCAGACTACAAAGGAGATGTAATAAGGTCCAAAGATATACATTTCGAACAGGATTGTCCAGAGGAGACCGTAGCACTGAGTCAGGTGAGGAGAGAGAAGATAGTTATGCACGAAGAGAAGGCAACGCCGGAACCACCGACTACGCCATCTAGCGAATTCTAGGACGACTGAGAAAACGGAGAGTCCCGTTCGAAGGACTTAAAAACACCGAGCGCCTTGCCATGAGATAAACTTGGTAGTTATCCTTTTTCCTTCAATTATTTAAAATAGTTTGCTTAGTTAATCAGGTTCATATCATCTCGAAAGGAAAATAAAAATGTTAAAAAATAGTAAGCCCCATGTGAGTATGCTCATAGCATAAAACCGATAAGTACATTCACTGTGGTGGCATAAAAATAAAATAAGTATATTCTTGTCCTATAAAAATAAAAATATAAAAATAAATTTATGATCCTACTAAAGAGAGTAACATTTATTGAGGAGGCTCAACATGATAAAGGCTAGATATTTATGCTAACACTTAACTAGTTCCACAAAGCTTTGTTGTCTATTTGAGCTCCACAGAATTCGAGGATCAAAGAAGACTAGCAGACGGAGGACATCCTAATCGCTGTCAGGGTGCTGCCGACATTCAAATACACCTCCGCCACCTGCTAGCTACATCAGAAGAAATTACGTCAAAATCCAACTTGGGGGAGAGCACCCCCATTTATCCAGCTAAGTGTTTCTACTCGCGTTTATACTTTACTCAAATAATAAAAAGATGCATCCAATGTGAGAGTTGAGAGGTGCCCTCAAAGGATAACCTTTCCTCTATATAGACTTAGGGCTTAGCATCCAATGTGAGAGTAGACTAGATCTACTAGATTGAGAGAGATAGAGTGGAGGTGTAGATCGGAGGAAGCCCGGCCTGTCGGTGTCTACTCCGAGGTTGTACCTGCGGGATCAAGTTCTCCTAACCCGAGGCTTGCTCCTAGGATTCTTCAGTAATTCGACTTCTAAATTCTAGTAACTTCTTGTTTTATTGTTCTTTGGTTTATGAGTTTACTTTAATCTCTTCCGGTTGAGTTTAGAGTAATCATTGCTAGCGTAAATGTGGTGTTTGGGCTAGGGTACTCATAGATATCCCCTGACTAGCTGGACCGTGGTAGTAGCGAGGAACGTGACATTTCCGAGTTACCTTTGCATCCCACATCTTGTTAGCAGGATGGGTAGGGTTTATAGGTGCGGGTCGAACATCCTCTGTGGTGTCTAGATTCTGTGAGCCTCCCCAATAGAACAGTAGATCATCCTTACCAAGGTTAGAACGAGACTACGTTTGTAGTCTTCTCTATACATCGCTCACATCGAGTCACATTCTTTGTAGCCTAAAGGGTAGTAGCAATAGATTTGGTTAGTCAGATGCACGCTTTCTCCCAGTGGTAAAAATATAAATACGATACTTCGGATAACCTCCCGGGTGAAATGCTCACCGATATCCGTGCGCTTGCGGATCATTTCCTGATGGTGTTACCAAATATCAACAAAGTCGCGCACAACATGCTTTCTCCATCCACCCAAAATTTCACCAACTCTTACACTGAGGGTTGCGCACATATATCTACCAAATAAAAATGCTAATATCTCACCCTGAGAATTGTGCATTCATATACATTCCTTGCATTTGTTATCATAAAGCTCTCTTTCATTTTCATCAGAATCATAGGAATGGGCTATATATATAATTATTATGAGAAAAAGCCAAAGGGGCAAAACTGGGAAAGATTCATACCCGTCCAAAAAAATAAAAAATATAAAAAACTGTGTTATAGCCCATATCCTCTCAAGTTTTTCATCTCATTTCAAAAGAGAGTGTTGATGCAAGGAATGTTGCAATAAAAGTAGTGCTCGGATTCCACCAAAAATTCCACACACTTGCACATTCTTATCTAAGGGTACGGCGCACTCCCTCTGGTATGTTCCTGGGTTTGACTCGACAACATATGCAGGGTAAGTAAGTTCCACCATCATACCTACCCAAAACTCCAGATAAGCCTTTTAGAAGTAGGATGATCAAAAAGAAGGCATAAACTCTTTATGCCTTGGTAAGGAACCACTCACATATTAGGAGGGACTTGAGAGCATCATTCAAGAAACATATGCTATCTTTATTTTTCAAAATCTTGCAAACCCCAAGTTTCTGCGCAGGGACTATGTAAGAGGATTTGAATCCAGGCTGTTCCATGTTTCAATTACCCAAGATAGCTTGGTAGACACTTTGAAGTTCATAAATCCAGGTGAAGCTGGGAATAACCTGTATACAGATTCTTTTGACAAGGAAGATGAACCCATTTGGTCTTTAGTGCCTTCACTCGAGGACGAGCAAAGGACCAAGTGTCGAGGAGTTGTTGGTACCCCTTTATCTTATAATTATAAACATCATTTTAATAAATAAAATAAATAGATGGTAGGGCTTTGAACTAACCTTTCCACAAGTTTTGTTGCAAATATCAATTTCAGGTATGACACGTGGAAAGGCACAAAAGACACGAGAAAGCGCACTTCAAGAAAGCGTATTCAGAAAAGGCGCAAATCAAAGATAAATGGAAAAGCCCACCAAAACACCAAACTGGATCCATCCGTAACCACAGGAAGGATCATGGCCCAGAGACGAACCGACCACGCGAAGGCGGTGGACAGGTGGGCCCACCAGTGGTGCGGCCGCACCCTGGTGCGGGCGCACCCCCCGTGGCGGCAACTCGGTCCCACCTTTTTCAGGCGGTTGCATGGTGGCATGCATAGGACGGTTTCACCTCCTACCAAATTTAGATCGCCATGAACCATCCTTGTTGGGCTATAAATAGATGGCTCCACACCGTTCAACACACACACACCATCATTTGGAGCAATACACCTCACATTTCTACACTTGTTCTTTAGTTTAGATTCAGTATTAGAGTAAGGCAAAGCTAGCAAGGAGAGCTTGTCTCCTTGGAGGATCTTAGAGCATTTTGGTATGAATACAATTCAGGAGCAAGTTCTTATCTTATTTATATGATTATGCAATTGAATTAGAGTATAGTTGTGTTCATATCTTGTTCATAGTATATGAACTAGTTCTTAGTTCTTGTGCTATGTTCTTGATGTGTTCATCCTTGTTCTTCATCGTTCATCGTATTAGTATGAATAGACAAAGGATTAAGATTAGGGTAATGGTTCATTGGTCCGTGATGGCCACTCTTAGCCGAGCCCGTCAATCCGAAGGGTTGGGGTCCCAGGAGGCTAGGAGGCATTTCCAATTAGACGGGCGAGGTGCTCGGGTATGCGGAGATCAGCGGATGCGTGGGTATCCTTCGGGTAGAGGGGTAGGTGGCAGGGTAGTGATAGCCCTATCATCCCTGGTATTCCCCCACGATTAGGTATTCCGGTAGGAGTTCTGTAAAGTCTCTATTGGCTGGATGTCCAGCTGCGGGGATCTCCCTAGAGCCTCAGACTTAGTTCTAACTCTAGTTATATTGATTAGATGTTCTACTAATAATTCTTTGCATAGTTATATATGATCAATGCCGCTCAAGTAGTTGTTCTTTATTTCTTTTATTTCCTTATTTTCTCTTTATTCCTTGAGGTTGCCCCGATGAGTGTGTCCACTATCCATATTTTAAGAGCCTGCCATGACCCCTGATTAGACTATGTCTACCTATGCATCTCAATAAGTGATCATGCTACAAACCAAGCTAGATGCATTTGTTACGCCCTCCTATGGGATTAAATACGATAACCCCTGAATACTCATGGGTTGAAATGCTACAATGATAGTTCTGTTCGCTTGCAGTTTTATTCTTTATATTCATGAACTATTGATTGGCGTACCTAAGTACCGTTACTTAAGATTTTAAACTCTGTGCATTTATCTAGCGCCGTGCTACATCTTTGCATATCGTAAGGATGGTTAGGATGGCCAATCCGGCATTCCTAATTATTGTTACCAAACTGCGCTGCTAAGGCCAGCGCCGTTAAAGGCCTTGGGTTATCTCTCTGACGTAACGATAGTTATGGTATACCAACACCCGACATTCCTGGTGCCATTGCTAATGATGGATTTATAGTCTATCTTTAGTAGTGACACTAAGAAATGCCAACAATTAGGCCTGGTCCTCATTATCCTTCATTCACAACATGGTAGAGACAAAAGAGACAAGACATATCTAATAATAATTATTTCATTTCATCGTCATGTAGGGCTTATTATTACAAATGCAAACTTAAAATTAAACAAACTTTAATCTAACTCACACACGCCCTATTGGATGCTAAGATAAATTGACCCTACTTTTTAGGGTGCTCTAAAGCTTTCGCTCTCTGTAACACCCTAAATTTTGCTTTTTTGGAAATAGAGGACAAATAAGTAATTATACATTTCTTTGTGCTCATGAAACATAGGGAAAATAATATTTTTATTAAATTAAAATTTACATTAAGGCTTAGCAACATTGTTGTGCATACATGCTGTTGCATAAAATTTGATGTAATGTTTGATTGTTGCTCCTTTGTGTGTTGAGAGTAAGCAAAGCTTTTAAAATTGCGTTAAGTAGAACGATCTTCCTTGATCGGTACATCTTTATCTTTATCTACAACCAAATTCCTTATTCCTCAGCTCAAGTTTTTATTAGGAGCTTCCTAAAATCTTTTCTTTGTCATCCAACTCACACATCTCACTTCCTCGTTCATCAAACAATATCTACAATCTTATTGGGAATTTTTCAAGCTTTTTCTAAAATTTGTTCTCACTCTTCTGTGAGCATAATCTAATTTTTAGATGCTCCAATTTATCTCATCATGAGCTCCAAATACTTTATTTGGGTTCCTCATATTCCATAATGTCTCTGAGAATTTTCCTCGAATTTTTGGAGCTTTCGGAGTATTTTTCGTGGCTTAAATAATAATTCTAGATTTTTCCTGAATTATTTTATCCATGAAATTAATTAATTCCGAAAATAATAAATCTCTCATTTTCCTCAACGCTCAAGGCCCATGTCTTTATTTATTAATGGGCTTTAATTATTAATTAGGCCTATTAGTAAAGATAAAGGGTGCAAATCAATTAGTACCATATCGCTAGTTGACGTGGAGGTGGGGAGTTTTTCTTCCTATGTATGTGTACCAACCCCTTAGACAAAGCACACCAAAGACTACCATGAGGGAAGCCTCTAATTTGAGAATTCCTAAGGTAGTAAAATAAAATTATCTTTTCTTCTCTACAACGTGATCGCCCTCAGTCCGGTGTCGATCCGCCCGTCGCCCTGCTTTCCATCTCCGCTTCGTACCTATCTGCGAAATCTCTATTGGTGAGTTTGTTTTCCCGCATCAAATCGTGGCCGTAGGCTTAAGTTTCATGCTCGCCGGCTAGGAGCTCGCTGCTGCCAATGGCTGGCCGCCAGGCGTGTGCTCTGCTCCAATTAGTTTACCTTGGTTTGTAAATCAAAATACGTTTTGAGTAATTACAAAATTGCCACCATATTTGTTTAGCTCATAAAATTTTCATTTTAACTCCGATTTGATCCATTCAAATTGCGTTAGATTCGTAATCACAAGATCTACATGTTAGTCTCACTATTTTAAAAGTTTACAACTTTTTATTTTCGTGATCCTATTTAATTAATTATTTTATTAAAGGAAATCTTAGAAAATTCATATCTTTTTCGTTTTATCCCTAATTTTCGTGATCTTTATGTCTGTGTGATCGTAGTGCAACGTAGATTCATTTTATAAACTTTTCATCTTTATTTTCTACTGTTGGTGTATTGTTCTAATTATAGGTTTGTTTGCTTTGTATGATTGCCTCTCGATGATTGTTGTTGATGTGATGACTGAGTTTAGACGGTGAGCTTTTACGTGGTGATCAAGAAGTAGTTTGTGGAAGGTTTGGAACTAAAATAAGGATCTGAGTTTTAAGGCAAGTATAGCATGGGATCATCCTTGTTTCCTAATAACTTTAAACACACAACTCATATTGCATGTGTCTCCTTGTTAAGGATTTTCTAGTATTGATCTTATACCTTGTCACCAATGGTTTTGCATTGGGTAGCTCATGCTAGTGCTCCACTAAACCATGATCTTGTAATTTGAGTAATGGAATATGTAATAAACATTAAAAGAGGACTTTTTAGCAACTTTGGAAAAGAGGGCAGGAGCATTGGGCTATCTTATGGTTCTCTAGTTTCTCTCCATAAGGACATATCTGTATATGACCATCCGGGACATACAGTACAACTGTGAGGTCTACATGGCTCTGGCTTTGGCTCAGTATGAGGACCTTTTCTAGCTTGTTAGTGGTTACCCTTATGGCGCAAATGGGGAATAGCAGACCGTGGATTCCTTCGGGTGAATCACATGGACTGACTAATAAAACCAAGCGGCCCTAACTTGTTAGACGAACCATTGAAAGGCTTCATAGTGAACCCTGTCGGCCTCCCTAGGAAGGGGGTTAAGAGATTAGCTACCTCGGGCGAAAGGGTAAATCATGACTCACAGTGAAAGTGTAAAGCCTCTGCAGAGTGTAAAACTGATATATCAACCGTGCTCACGGTCACGAGCGGCCTTGGACCAATACAGAACAAATGATCACTAATGGCAAATCTTTAATGTTATTGTTGTTAATATGTTGTTTATGCTATTCTTTATTCACTTTACTTGATCATGAGTTTATTTTGGGTCCTGACAACTTGATGCTACTCATATGCTAAAATTATGACAACTAAAAGCTACATGCAGTTAAAACAGTGTCTAGCCTTTGAGCCTCATGAACCCCATGTTATTCTTGCTGAGTACGAGATGTACTTACGCTTGCCTTTACATTTTATTTGGATAAAAATCCCAAATGGGTACCAGATTGCTAGTGTGGAGAAGAGTTTAGGCTTGTGCTCAACCAGTCAGTTGTCCCTGTGGATTTGGAGCTTTCGCCTGAAGAACGGAGAGTCTTTCCCCTGTTTGCTAAATAAGGTTATATCTTTTATACTAAGTTCGTTATATAATAAGCATTGACTATTGATATTACCCTTATTTGTTGCTATAAGTGAGATTTGACTCCCTGGGCTCACATATGGTGTGTATCTGGTTTTGTTCTTAAAACCGGGTGCTACAAAGTGGTATCAGAGCAATGCTGACTGTAGGACGCAAGCCTAGATAGTAATGGTCGTTTTAGTCATCTTTGCTTCACTACATTCATGCTTACTATCTCACCCTTGCTATTTGCTAAAATTCTTATGCTTCTATCATCTAATTCTATTCTAAAAGTATTGCTTCTATTCTAACTCCCTCTTGGTCTAATTCCATAGATGGTTCGTAATGAAAAGATTGCTCGCAGCCACTCTGGAAGACCATGCTTGACTCGGGGTATCTATGGCTTAACGGAACCAGAGTATGAAGAAGCTCGCCTGTCCCCTCAAGACATATTTGTTGGCGGAAGGAGTACTTTACCACATCCTTTAGTGGCGAAGATTTCTTTCACCCTCGGCTTGTGCGTATACTACAAGACCACTATCTTGAACAGCAAGCTAAGGTGGAATATAAGTGCACTAAGTGGACTCATCCTAAGTATGAGAGCCACTGGAGCACAGAAGCACACATCACAAGGTGGAATGAGTTTACTGGTTCACGCGTGGTGGAATCCATTCATTCGTCTCTCAGTGACCGTTTCAGTAAGCATGCTAGCATATCTGATGCTGCCCATCAAGCTCTTCTGGCATATCATGGAAAGCACTACGAAGAGAGGAAGAATGACAAACAAAAGTATCTTCCTCGTCATCCACCAGGCACTTTGCAATGTGTGATGGCTGACCCCTACATGGAGCATAATGAACAACTAAAGGAGATGGCTTTGACTATCCAAGTCATGCATCAAAAGCTAGAAGACAGTCAACTAGAATTGGCAGAAGTAAGGCAACACTATGAGGAAGCCCTTGCTGAGATTGATGAGTGGAGAAGTCGTGGTGGATTACCTAAGATCAATAAGGTGGAGGACATACCTCGCTTAACTCCACGCAAGAGATGCTACCCTGGATGCCGCTGCAGTCACACCGTGTTTGAGAAGTAGGAAGTCCCCCTTTGTAATAAACGTTAGTAGCAAAAGTTGAGTCTAGTCAATATGTGTGCTTTGTGAATCTTTAATGTTTGGTTGGTTTGTCTTAGTGCTTATGTTTGAGCTGGATTTTTTGTAATGAGTGCAATGATCTTGTGGGTTTCTACACAATTTCATTTAGTTTATAGGTCTAAGATATAAGGACTTGTGAATAAATAGTTGGGTTTTATTTTCTATTGTTTTCTCTACCCTGTCTTTTGGGAGCAACTTATCTTCTTCAGTTAAAATCCCTATTCTCGGAGGACCATAAAATGATGCAAAAATTCTGGGTGATAGTAGACTTCAAGGTCATTCCCTGACCACAAGAATCACCCCCATAGCTGTTGTGGTTTGGGAATTATGAAAATCACAAGATGGTACAATTGAGCTGTCAGGAATCAGGACCAGTTTCAGTTGCCT
This sequence comes from Sorghum bicolor, assembly GCF_000003195.3. Classification (NCBI taxonomy): domain Eukaryota; kingdom Viridiplantae; phylum Streptophyta; class Magnoliopsida; order Poales; family Poaceae; genus Sorghum; species Sorghum bicolor. The sequence continues at coordinate 38,021,679 of NC_012870.2, read as the reverse complement.
ACTGTTTTAGACTAATGTAACTCCGGAATTTGGGAAAAGGTTCTATAATAAAGTTTTAGGACTTTTGATAAGCTTTCCAACGATGCAAGCTGCAACTTTATCGGATAAACAGAACTTGAGTTATGACATCTACAAGTTGCTGTTGATGCACAGTTCAAAATCTGGACAGTTCTAGTTAATTCCTACTTTTCAGCCAACTTAACATCAGAATCTGGAAAAGTGGGATATACAGAAGTTGTGGAGGACTTCATAAGATTTTCAACCATGTAAGACTCGTCCCCATATGATCTAAGTAGCTCGAGATATGACTTCTGCAAATTGTTGTATGGATGCTGAGACATTGTCGGGATGGATATCATGTTGGGCTGTTTTACCTAGGTTTAATGACAGAAACTAAGGATGCCTTCTATATGAAAGTTGTAGGGAATTTGATAAGGTTTCTAGTGGTAATCTATGACCCTATTGGATTAACAGAAAAGGAGTTATGCCTATTTTACTGCGCTGGTGTTTCTCGTGTTGTGAGGAAATTCAGATTTCTTGTACACATCAGTGCACATGAGCTTCTCTTCGGTATTAGAAGAACTTGTGATAAGAAACACACTTGAGAGGTGGACTAAACTACCCATTTAAACCCCTAGTTTACCTTTTCTAAGGGGGGTAGTCTTATCAAAGGAGTTACAAGGAGAAGTATTGGTTAATATTGGATCATCGATGAGGACCTCAAGTGTTTGGTAAATTTGGGTTTGATGCAAGAAGTAGTTCCATTGAAGTGTGCTAATATGAATAGAGATATAGGTCATTGCTGGTACTCATAGATTGGAAGTGGTGCTTAAGAGAATCAGGTGGCACCAAAGGCTAGAGTGAAGCAACTCAGCGGTGATAAAGGTACAATAGTTGAAACTTAGTGATGAAACCAACTCCGGATCATGAGACTTGGTACAATGAATTTAAAAGACTATATGATGTGTAGCATCTAAGACAGAATGTGAGAGCTAGTCCAAACTGTCCCCCGACCTATCTCATCTTAAGGGGGGGTAGTACCTTGATATGATAGATTAATGCCCTTTCAATTCACCATGAAGTAAGAAGTGTCTCTGGAGATATCCCATGATTATAATCATCTATCCTGGCTCAAGTTAGTGAAATTGGTCACTTGACAACTTAGGAAGTGGATAAGCTACATCTACTGTTGATTCTACGAAGACTCAAAAGACTTCATTACTAAATGGAGCATGACCAGTATGTTCTAGTCGATGAAGTTCTCATCTAGGAGATGTCATCTTTAATTATGGACTTAAGAAAGTTAAAGATGCAAGAGTTGGAAACCACCAAAGGAAAGTGAATGAGACTTAGAGTTTTATAGATATGGCAAGGGGCTATGATAGGTTTGATGGGGCCAATGTGATCTTGACATAAGAGTGAATAAGAGATTGACTTGGAATGATAAGATTCTATCAGTGGTTCACTGAAGGTGTTATAAAGATCAACATATAGGGTTCTTCTATTCCATCAAGACCTTAGATGTGCTCCATACAAGAAAAGTAGTGGCTTGTGCATAAGTCAACTAAGTGGGTTGGATTAACTGTTGTGTGATGTGGAGGTATCCATAGTGGAGCATGGAGATACTGCCTTCTTGGGTCTAAGGAGTGATATCTGTGTAGAACGTAAGAATCTAAAGGGCATCTTTAGGAAGTTGGATTTGAGCTGGTCCCATTGTCGATGGATTTGAGTGAATCAAGAGTTATGACTGGGAAAAATGCTATCACTTGAAGGAGAAAAAGCCTTTGCGAATGCTCAGAGCATAAAGAGTGTGCTAGTTCCAATAAGTCAGACGCCCTCTCAAGAAAACCTGTGAAAGGTGCCTTCATCATCTTTCCCAGTAAGCAAGACTCACATGTCTCGTATGATTCAGAATCAAACGAAGTTAAAAGTCCATCATCATGGAGCCTCTTCATGCGATTCTCACTTATATGACCCAAACGACAATGCCACAAATAAGTAGGACTTAACTCATTAAGCCGAGGCCTTTTAGCACTAACATTATAGATAAGTGCATCATCAAGATTTAAAATAAATAACCCATTCACAATGGATGCATAAGCCACAAATATTTCATTCTTAGAGATCACACAACCATTGTCTTTGCTCGCAAATGAATAACCATCCTTCATCAGACATGAAGGAGACACAATGTTTCGACTTAAACTAGGAACAAAATAACAGTTATTCAATTCCAAAATAAATCCCGATGGTAGATGAAGTTGCATCATCCCGATGTTCAACGCAGCAACTCTTGCATTATTGCCCACGCGGAAATCAACTTCTCTCTTTTCAACGCTTCTACATCTTATCATTCCCTGCATCGTATTGCAAATATGAGCAACCGATCCGGTATCAAATACCCAAGAATTAATATAAGAGTTAGCGAGTAAAATATCTGTAACATAAATAATAAGTGTATGAGCAGCGGAAGTACCTTTACCACTACCATCCTTCTTCAAGGACGCCAAGTACAACTTGCAGTTTCTCTTCCAGTGACCTTTCGCCTTACAGTGAAAGCACTGAGCATCAGCATCTGGGCCAGCCTTTGGTGCAGGTGGGTTCAGCTTATAGATCTCATCCTTAGCCTTGACCTTTTTCTTCTTCCAAGTGTTGCCCTTCTGTTGGCACTGCTTTTGGACACGTATCTTTAGATATGCACCTAGAGTTAATGAAGTGTAGATCGGCAGATGGGGCAATGGTGACTAGTCTACAGGGGAGTTGCCAATGAAGGTTGGTGCCGATTTGGAAACAACCGAATATGACCAAGTCCAGAAGTGGTGATGTGTTCGTGCCGATGACCAGTGCTGGTGTTTGCCGATAGCTGTAACAGGCAGTCTGCCGACGACTCTGAAGAAAAGCGCGGAAGTTGCCGATTGACTTGTGGCAGTGCACCAATCAGTTGTGGAGGATAGTTTAATGCTTTCTATAGTTGTTAGAGTTCATTTTGTATACGGATTCCGTTTAATTTGGAATTCGAATTCTAGTCATGTCTGGTTGTAATTCTTTAAGGCAGGGTATAAATATAGACCTCGTGGCAATGTAATGAGACATCTATCAATCAATCAAACACAAGTTTTTACATATATTCTAGCATCTACTTTTTCGGCGACTTTGTCATATTTTCTTTTATTACGAGTTCTTAGGAATTCGTCGAGTCAAACTCGGCGTGTGCTCAAGTTCTGCGTGAGCACCTCTTGGCCGTGACATCCGGGCGCATCGCTGTTGTTGGGACCAAAGTGTTCGAGTTACCACCTTTGTCGATTGTAAGGTCAAATCGGCTGGCACGCCTTAACGTTTGAATCGGGTATTAGCCCTTTATGTTTGCAGATCAGCTTTTGCATCAACACATATTTTGGCACGCCCGGTGGGACAGAGATTCAAAGATCAAGATCAACATGTCGAACACCAATTTCGACTTGGAGAATGTCATCCCCGTGACGGAAGCCAATCTCAGAGATGAGCAGAAGCAAGCTATGGCAAAAGCCATGGAGGACTACAAGCAGCTATGCTTGAAATCTATCAGTATCAACAGGAGTGGTGAGGTGATCCAGAAGGAAGCATTGCCGATGCCTCGACAAATTACTTTTGAAGCCAATCCTGGTAAACTTCAAGACATGGTTGACAGTGCTATTAACCGTGCCTTGATCAATCAAGCTGGTGTGCTGTCCAACATGGTTTTCAATGCTATGGCTAGAACTTTCAAAGAAGGACAAGTACCACCATCTTATGTGGGTCCTGCCTATCATCAGCCAGGGTCATCATTGGTCACGACTCCATCAGCTACTACAGCCGTTGCGGGTACAGAAGCTACTTCTCCTCCAAGCACATTAGGGATCATTAATGCGCAATCTACACCGATGACAACTAATCCATCAACATTAGATGGGCAAATCAAGCTTATGTCAGGAACTGTTCCTCCTAAATTGTAGGGTTATGGTATGCCCCTAGAATTGATGGCAAAAAGTCTTGGAACATCTCAAGTGGCTGACGTGACAGGCAAGGCTCCTATGGCATCAGCACCTCCAAATCCGCCGATCAATCAGAATCCCCAGTATTCTACAACTACTACGGCAAGACCTTACACTGGGAATTCTCAAGTGCCAATGTTTTAGATACCTAACTCATCGGCAGATCCAATGCCGACGCAGCAGAGGTTTATGACATAGCCAGTGTATGTCAATTCAATGATGATGCCCAATTACCAGTCATCGGCAGGACCTATGCCGATGAATGCTAATGGTGGATGGACCGGGCAGTTTGTCTTTCCACAGATGCCTCAGTAGAATCATCAGGCTGTAGGGTTTCAACAAGGACTAGTCCAAGCAGGGTTTCAGAATCAAGGGTTGATCAACCAGCCAATGAATCTTGGTCAGCAGCTTGGTGGTCAGTAGGCGATGATTAACCCAATGTTCTATGGAGATCGTGCACCTCAGAGACACGTGGAAGCTTATCAGCAGGTGCCAGATCCACAACCACCTCATCGGCAGGATGCCGATGCTTATTGGGCCGATAAGATAGCTGAAGTGATGAGAGACCAATTTGGGATAAAACCCAAAGTCAACACTTACTCTTATCGGACACCGTATCCTCCTGCATATGATTTAATTCCACTTCCAAATCGGTATAAGGTACCAGATTTCACTAAGTTTTCTGGACAGGATGATACATCTACTATGGAGCATGTTAACAGGTTCATCATCCAGTGTGGAGAAGCTGCTAACAGAGATGAATTAAGGGTTCACTTGTTCTCATCATCTTTGTCTGGATCGGCCTTTACTTGGTTTATTTAATTATCTCCTAATTCAGTGATTACTTGGGCCGATCTGGAGAAACAATTCCATAAATACTTCTTTTCTGAAGTTTATGAGAAGAAGATTACTGATTTAGTCAGGCTGAAGCAACGTAATGATGAATCGGTTGGGAGTTTTGTGCAAAGGTTGTGAGAGGTCAAAAATAAGTGCTATAGTCTGGTTCTAGATGATCGGCAGCTAGCCAATTTGGCTTTCCAGGGATTATTGCCACATATCAGAGACAAGTATGCTTCTCAAGATTTCGAAAGTTTGAGTCATTTGGTGCAGAGAATCTCAGACCAAGATATCAAGGCCTTTGAACCAAAAAGGGCATGGAATAAAAAGGTGTCATTTGTTGATGAAGCGGCAAGCTCAGACTCTGATGAAGAACCAGTCCTCGGCTTGGCAGAGTGGGTGAAAAACAAGAAGCCGATGTCTTGCCCTTTTGGGCATAAAGAACTAGAAAAGTTTGCATTTGATATCACCAAAGCCGATAGGATATTTGACTTTCTACTTCAGGAAGGTCAAATCAAATTGTCATCCAACCATGTGATTCCATCAGCTGAAGAATTAATGAAGATGAAGTACTGCAAGTGGCACAATGCAACATCTCACAGCACAAATGAGTGCAAGGTTTTCAGGCAACAGCTGAAGTCGGCTATAGAGTCTGAGAGAATTAAATTCGATAGTTCCAAAACTCAGAAGCCGATGAAAATCGACCAGCATCTGTTCCCTACAAATATGTTGGATGCTAAGGGAAGACCAAGGTCTTGACATCAGAGGTAGCTGAAAGAAACGCATCGGTGGATCCTCAACATTAGATTACTACCGATGACGCCAAAGGCAAGGGTCTGATTTAGGAAGGGACCTGCTCAGGAAGACCTCCCCGATCTGGTATTGTAATTACTCATAGAAGGCATCGGCAGACCTGGCAGCAACGTGAAGATCGGTACCGGCGCCAACAGGAGGATCATCGTCGGGAAGAAGAAAGACGCCGACAGGAGTGGAATCGGCACAAGGATCATTGGAATTGCCCGTTCTTCATAAATTGCTAGGAGAAAAACATTAAACTACCCACTGTTAGAGATTGCCCTGAGTGCAATGGTTATGATCAATATGATAGACCTAATCGGCAGTATCACAATGATGATCGGCGATTTAATGGGCCGACTAGGGGGAGAGCTTCAGTTCATGATCGGCTGGGGGGCAGACTCAGTGTGCATGATAGACTTGGTGACCATGTCGGATATTTTCCTAGGAACTAAGAGGAGCTTGAGGAGATGGCAGATGCACGAGTTCCCGATGAGTTCATATTTTGCAGGGATGCTAATACTTATCGGGTGGAATCAAGGGAAAATCGTCGCCCATCGGTAAGGCAGCCTCAACTTCCTCCATGGTGTCCAGTGGGGCTGACTAGGACACAGAAAAGAAGACTGCAGCGTGAAAGACGAGAAGAGCTGAGCAAAGGATAAAATTCTGCTAAGTCTGAAGATCGGCAACAGCTAGATCCTAATGGAAAAGGGCCATCGGCAGATGTCAATATGGTATTTATATTGCCGATGGAGTTCCTTGCGCCGTCCAGTGATGATGAAGAGGTGGATTTTTCTGACCAGATAGCTCAGTTGACTCTGGATCCAATGACGGCTATCTTTGAAAAGCTAACCGACAATGAAAGACAACATCTTAAAGCTCTGTTTGTCAAAGGTATGGTTGATGGGCAGCCGATAAACAATATACTTGTTGATGGTGGGGCTGCTATCAATATTATGCCGTATGCAGTCTATCGGAAGCTTGGGAAAGGAGATCAATACTTGACCAAGACCGATATGATGCTGAAGGACTTTGAAGGGAATGTGTCTCCGGTCAAAGGAGCAATATGTGTCGAGTTGACTATCGGCAGCAAAACCTTAACGACGACTTTCTTCGTTATCAGTGGAAAGGGTGCTTATAATCTACTATTGGGAAGAGATTGGATACATGCTAATTGTTGCATCCCATCCACAATGCACCAATGCTTGGTTCAGTGGGTAGGTGACAAGATTGAGATTATCCCAGGAGATTCTTCATATGTTATAGCATCAGCAAAGGCGGACACTTATGAAAGGACCAGATGCATTTCAGGGGAGATTTGGGAAAAGGATTTTCTCAAGGTTGCTGATTACGAGATTCCACCGATCCAAGCAGTCGGTTCTGATGAAGAGTTTTAATGGATAGGTTCGCCGATGATGGAAAATTAGGCCAGGGGTTTACATCGGCCGATGATTTAGTAGAAGTAGATATAGGTAATGGTGATAAACCAAGACCTACTTTTATGCTAAGTTAGATTCTGAGTATAAGCAACAGTTAGCCGATTTGTTAAAGGAATATAAAGATTGCTTTGCTTGGGATTATACCGAGATGCCTGGTTTAGACCGATCGATTGTTGAACATCGGTTACCTATCAAGTCTGGATTTCGGCCGCATCAGCAGCCAGCTCGCCGATGTAATCATAATATTCTTCTTGATATTAAGGCCGAAATAACTAAACTTATTGAAGCTAAATTTATTTGGTAGTGTCGGTATGCCGAATGGATTTCCAATGTCGTTCCTGTTTACAAGAAAAATAGGAAGCTTCGGGTTTGCATCGATTTTAGGAATCTTAACAAGGCTACACCGATGGATGGTTACCCAATGCCAGTTGCCGATTTGCTAGTCGATGCTGCGGCTGGACATCGGATCATAAGCTTCATGGATGGTAATGCAGGATATAATTAGATATTCATGGCAGAAGAAGATATTCCAAAGACCGCATTTAGATGTCCCGGTCACGTTGGGCTGTTTGAATGGATAGTCATGACCTTTGGCTTGAAAAATGCTGGTGCTACTTATCAGAGGGCCATGAATTTTATCTTTCATGAGTTCATCGGCAAGCTGGTAGAAATTTACATTGATGATGTGGTGGTTAAGTCTGGGGATTTCACAAAGCATCTTGCCGATTTGCGAAAGGTGTTGGAGTGCACAAGGAAACATGGCTTAAAGATGAATCCTAACAAGTGTGCATTTGGTGTATCGACAGGGCAATTTCTTGGTTTCATGGTACATCAAAGAGGAATCGAAATTAGTAGGAGATCTATTGAAGCCATCAACAAGATAGTTGCTCCTACCAATAAAACTGAACTTCAGTCTTTGATCGGCAAGGTAAATTTTATCAGGTGGTTTATATCTAATTTGTCTGGTAAAATTTGTGCTTTCAATCCTTTACTTAAATTGAAAGCCGATCAAGAGTTTGTGTGGGGAAAAGAGCAACAGTCAGCCTTGGATGAAATCAAGAATTATTTGACAAATCCTCCAGTCCTAATTCCACCTCAGCAAGGAAAACCCTTCAGATTATATTTGTCTACCGATGGGATGGTCATCAGTTCGGCTTTGATTCAAGAATTTGAAGGGAAGGAGCGTGTGATTTATTATTTAAGTAGAAGACTGATTGATGCTGAGACTAGGTATTCGGCAATAGAAAAATAATGTTTATACCTATATTTTTCATGCATCAAGTTAAGGCACTATTTGCTATCGGCCGAATGCACTGTTATATGCAAAAATGATGTAGTCCGATACATGTTATCTATGCCGATTATTAGTGGTAGAATCGGTAAATGGAATTTGGCATTGTCGGAATTTGATCTACGTTACGAATCGGCTAGCAGTTAAAGGACAGATTATGGCCGATTTTGTGGCTCAACATTGCGGTATGATGGGTACTTTGGAAATTGTTCCTTGGACGCTCTTCTTTGTTGGATCCACGTGTGACCGGGGGGCAAGAATCGGTATAGTATTGGTTTCTCCTGAGGGAAAGAAGTATGAGTTTTCTCTGCCGATTGTTGCTACGTCCACCAATAATCAAGCTAAATATCAAGCTTTGATCAAAGGGTTGGAATTGTTAAAAGAGGTTTATGCTAGTGCTGTTGAGATCTTCGGCGATTCTATGCTTGTTATAAGTCAGCGGGCTGAGATTTATGAATGCCGAAGCAAAGTCTTTATAACTTATTATGAACGGAGTATGCAGCTATTAAAGGAATTCAAGGATTTCCGATTAGAGCATGTTCCTCGATTGCATAATGAGGAGGCTAATCGGTTGGCTCAGGATGCCTCGGGATATCGACCCATATTTAACACGTTATCGACAATCGGTGCTGATGATTGGAGAAAGGAGATCATTGATTATTTAAAGGATCCATCTAAAATGGTTGAGAGGCGTGTCATGTTTCAAGCTACTAAGTACGTACTCCTTGGGGATGAGCTTTATTATCGAACAATAGATGGAGTTCTTCTCAAATGTTTAGGTGATGATGAGGCTAAAAGTTTCATGGGAGAAATCCATGAAGGAGTATGTGGAGCACATCAGTCGGCTTTTAAGATGAAATGGATGATTAGGAGAAACGGGTATTATTGACCAACCATACTCGAAGATTGTTTTAAATATTTCAAAGGATGCCAAGGATGTCAAAAGTTTGGCAATATTCAAAGGGCACCCGCATCGGCTATGAATCCCATTATTAAACCTTGGCCATTCTGGGGATGGGCTATTGATCTAATCGGCCAGATTTACCCACCATCAAGCAAAGGGCATAAGTTCATCTTAGTCGCCACTGATTATTTCACTAAGTGGGTTGAAGCTATTCCTTTGAAGAAAGAAACATCGGCCAATATGATTGATTTTGTGAGAGAGCATATTATTTACCGATTTGGTATTCCTCAAAGAATTACTACCGATCAGGGTACCATGTTTACATCAGGAGAGTTTGGTGAATTTGTAATCGGTATGGGGATTAAAGTATTGAATTCTTCCCCTTATTATGCTCAAGCCAACGGGCAGGCCGAGGCGTCTAACAAAGGAATTATTAAACTCATCAAACGAAAGATTGAAGAAAATCCTAGAAGGTGGCATACATTGTTAAGTGAAGCTTTATGGTTGTATCGGATGGCATGCCATGGGTCGACTAAAGTTTCACCTTATCAATGGTATGTGGACACGATGCAGTGCTACCATGGGAAATTAAGACCGGATCTAGGCGACTATCTTTTCAAGATCAGCTGACTGCCGATGACTACGCTACTTTGATGAAAGATGAGTTGGATGATTTAGCAGGGCATCAGCTGAAGGCTTTGATGAGTATAGAAGAAAATAAAAAGAGAGTTGCTAGGTGGTATGATAAAAAGGTAAAAGCTAAGGAGTTTGCCGATGGAGATTTGGTGTGGAAACTAATATTACCGATTGGGACTAAAAGTTCAAAGTTTGGTAAATGGTCTCCTAATTGGGAAGGTCCTTATCGAATAAATCGGTCTGCTCCTAGTAATGCTTATATTGTGGAAACTCTCGAAGGAGTTGAATTTCCCAGAGCATTGAATGGAAAATATTTAAAGAAGTATTACCCAAGCATATGGGTCGATGCATGACAATTTAAGTGCCGATAACACTCCTATCGGTTGGATTAAAATGTGTCTGGGACTGAATACGATGTTTTAAAAAGAATGCCGATAACAGTCCTATCGGCTAGACCAAAATAATAAGAAGCTTCTGAAGGAAGAGTAAAACACGCCGCCGATTACATTCAGTAGAGCTTGGATTGCCGATATGGCGCGCAGACAAATTTGATCGGCTTCTTCTATCTCCTTGATGTCTTCATCGGCAGAGCCCTCCACTGGCCTCAGCTTCTTCTTCATCTGCAGTGCCTTGTGGGCTAGAATGTTTCGCTCTTGTTCGAGGGTCTTGATCATTTCGGGCAGCTGATTTTCTTCTTGCTGAGCTTGGGAAAGAGCCTCTTCTACTTGCTTGAGCTCTGCCAACAGGGTTTTCCTTTTTGCCGATAGGTCAGAGATCTTCTGCCTCAATGTCTCTCCCGAGGATTGTAGAATGCCGATGCTCTTATGTTTCTCATCGGCAAGATGTTTCACTTTCATTACCTCCTCTGAGAGTTGGGCATGGGTGGCTCTATCGGCAAGACGCTGAGTAGCCTTTTGGTACTGGAGTTGGCGGCTCTCCAAGTGTGCAGCCTTGAAGAGGACCTCTTCGGCATCGGTAGGGATTTGGCCTCTAAGAGCTTTAAACAAAGCCTTGGCTGGATCGGAGTCATCAACCAGTTGAGCTATATCCTGATGAAGCAAGGCCAGCAGATCTTCCAGCTTTGCTCTGATTTCTGCCGATGAAATTCCGATTGCTTGAGAAGAGCTTGCTTCCTCACCCTCATCATCGGAAATTTCAATGGTGAAAGAGAATAGGCTATCGGGAGAATCTTGTTCATGAAAAGGAAAAGGAGATAGGTTATTTGATGATCAAATATTAGTAAAGTAAAGGACGAGAATCAAATAACTTTCTCGTTTCAGAGCTATTTCTTGTCTTTGGCTAGTTGATGCTGATGGCACCACGGGTTGATCAGCTGGAGTTGCCGATGGAACAATGTCAGTTGAAAACATAATAATGATCGTTATAAGTTGAAGAAACAGATCCATCGGCGATAATTTTATAGACAGTACTTTACCTTGAGGGGGTGTAGTGCTTGTCTGAATTGAGGAAACTACCGATGATATGATTGAACCTACTGGATCGACAGTTTGTTCAAGTACATCGGCTGATGTCTCTTCTGGCTGAGGTGGAGATGGTGCTTGCTGAGTGTGGAGTTCTGGTGAAGAAGGGGACGAATCCACATGAATCGGCGATACTGGAGGAGGAGAAGAAGGTGGTGCTGTCTTCTGGAGTTTTGGTCGTGTCTTGGTACTCTTGGGGGCTTTTCTCTTAGCTTGACTGGACTGGGGGCCATCGGCACTTGTCTTAGCACTTCTGGTCTTTGCCGATTTGCTAGTTTGCTGATACAACGAAAGTTTCATAAGTACAAGTGTAACATAATATTAATGAAATTCTGGTTGAAACAGTAAAAGTTATCGATGGAGCTCCCATAGCGGCCGATGTATCCTAAAAAGATGGTGTGAGTATAGAATGAAATCGGCATGAATTAGGGAAATCAAGGGATTCACCTTGAAAGCTTGTGCTAAGGTGGCAGCAGCGACTGATGGAGATGTATTTGCTCGTTTGGTGGTTATCTTCTTGAAACGCACATTCTGGTGCATCAGAGCTGCCAGGGTTGGTGCGTTGTTGCCGATGAGGGAGATCGGGCCTGATGGAAGGAGTTCGATCTGCTTTCCGCTCCTGCTGACTGTTAGTGGTGTGTCGTTGACCTATTTAAAAAGAGAAAAGTGAGTTACCGATAGGAGTAAAAATAATGAAAGTATTGAAGTATCGGTTGAAGACTTACAGTATTCTCAGGGATTTTCTGCTTGGGGTTGATCATGCCACGGTATGTAAGGGCCGATCTGTAGAACGGGTGCTCTTTCCACTCTGCCCACCACTGTTTGTATGCCTGGGTGATGAAGAGAGCTGGGATCCAAGCCGATAAATCAATGTCTAATGTATCGGCATTTGGTGGGAGTTGAGCTATTCTGATCCATGTTGACACTAGCTAACACCACTTAGATACTGGGTTGTCATCCCCAGCATGGTGCCAGAGTGTACAAAGGTATTTATAAATGTAAAGGCTCTCTAGAAAATAATCTATTCTATCCGCAAGCGCACAGATAAAACACCTCATTGTAGCATTTCACCAGGATAAGTATTCCAGGTATCGTTATTTATAATTTTGCTTAAGAGAACAAAAGGAATGAAATTAAATTAAGGACAAAATCTATCAAGGCATAGACTAGAGATAAACTTGCAAGAACATGATTACTAATGAGAAACTCATCACACAGTCACTTACTTTGGTAGGGGGTAAACCATAAACATAATGATAATGAATTATAAGTTCATGGGTAAATAACACAGTGATTTGAAAATAGACTACTCCTCATATATGTAGGTGACGTCGGATTAGCTAGAGAATGGATTCTAAGTTATCTACTATCTATTAAGTCACAATCTACTCTAGTTATCTACAAGATCATATATAGCATAAAAGACTCTTCATTCATGTATAAGGAACATTGCTAAAGTAAATCAGAACATCGCAAGAATTACTCCGCAATACAAGTTCTGCCTGTCCTATCAATGGAGGGTGGACTATATAAGAATCAACGAAGCTGTCACTATCGCGAACTACCACACAACCCGGCCAATAGGATACATTTGCAGGTAAATAACATCTAAGCACCACGCCCACATGTGATCTACCACTTAACTCCCTCGCGTCAAGAGCTAAGCGCTTTGCAAACTTATACATAAACTCATTATCAATCATAACTATATCAAATATAGAACTAGAGCAAACTAAGAGCATAATAAATAGAGACATAATGTAATTAGAGCAAAGTATTATAGAAAGATATGAATAATACCAATCTTTATTACCGAAGATCCGAATCCAGAGCGTAGTGCTCTACTTCTCTAATTGCTATCTAATAAAACCTCTAAACTTGAAGGATTAGGGAGTATCTAATTATAATTCTCTGTGGGAGAGAAGCTCTAAACCCTAACTTTAATGGCTACCTCTGATAATGATTTCTCCTCTTCTCTTCTCTCCTCCAGGGGTGGAGAGGCCTTGGTTATATAGTCCTTTCAAGTGAATTTGGGTCGTTGGATCAAACCGACATTGATTGTATGGTTTAGATTCATCCTTTAGGTCGGTGGAGCGTAGTCTCGAAAGAGGGTCCTGATTGGACTCTAACCCTTGGCGGGCGCCCTGCCCCCGAGCCCGATCGTCTTCTCGTTCGTTCCCGTGGCTTCTGGACTCTTCTAGATTGAGGAAAATTGCGCGGCATGTAATTATCTCATTGTAAACATGACATGTGGGCCTTCTCTCCATATTCTCTGATAACCCCCTGCAGAAATAGATAAACACCAAAGCTTGTGGAATTCTGTCAGATAAAAACCTAATTCTAGATGTTTGGTGCATATTGATCCTTTTCCATGTTTATTTGATTGTTAATTTTAGTACTTAAGGACTGTCAACAATCCACTCAAGACCGCTGGTGATGATCTCCCTCGGCTTCACCACATCGGCATAGCAGAGTGCAATTGGTAGCTGTCCAAAGGCCAGATGACGGGCCAATGCCGATGGGTTGTAGAACTCATAGGTGAGATTGCAGGTCCTTATTGAGGGCGTTGTCGAAGGGGTGGAAAGTGAGTGGGAATCTGGTTTCTATATCTTCATAGGGCATCCATGCCTGCTGGTCTTTGGTCAGACCCTCATAGAGAGTCTGGAAGAATCGGCTGACCTGGTCTTCATTCCCACCAGTACCAGGTAAAACTATGGCAGCTTCACCATAGTTCAAAGGGGGGCGAGTTGCCGATTCTTCCTCATCCAGTTCATAATTTTCAGCTATGTCTCTGGGGAAGCGCTGTGAGAAGAGGTTGAATTCAAGGCGCTTATGCATGTGAACGCTGAGCCACATGTTGATAAACCACCAGGGACCTCCCAAGTTGTCGATGGATTGGCCTAGCAGGAGTTTCTCAGCTACTTGGTGGAGGAGGTGATAGACAGAGCCAAGCAGATATCGGCCAAGAGGAAATCGGCCACCAGTGGCCAGTCTTTCTGCTGCCGATAAGTAAATAGAGGTTGGTCCTACCGATCGACGGTAGAATACAAACTTATCAAGCCACATATTCAGAAAGATGGCATGTTCCCTTTCCCCAATAGACCCTGTTTTTCGGTACTTCTGAATGTACCCAGACCAGCCACTGATGCTGCGAGTTTCTACCTTGGAACTAGGTTTATTATCAAACAGGTGACTGTTATCAGTAGTTGATATATCTAAGCTGGTGAGCATGAGTACATCGGCAAGAGTAGGAGAAGCAGGACCATGACCGAACAAGAAAGCATTAAGAGTGTTTGACCAAAAGTATGAGGTAGCTATCAGTAGCGACTCGTTCCTCTCCATATCGGCAATGGATAGCCTAATGCATTGGTCCAATTTCCGTTCTCCCCATTGGACTTCATTTGAATTGCCAATTCTCAGGAACCAGTCTTTCCATCCCTTGGTGGGGCTAGGCCAGGAACGGAAAGCATCTTTCCACAGATCTAAGGAGAAATTTTCAGCTCTGAAAGGGATCCTATTTGTCTCTGCGTTTATCAGATCGGTGGGATCAAGGTTTCCCAATGGACCAAGGCACTGGAAGTGAGGTTGATCGGTAGGAATCACGATCTTATCGGCTAACTCCTAAAGGATTTTTAAGGATGAAGGAACAGAAAAGAAACAAAAAGAAAAAAAGGTACTCAGTAAAAAGATTCACAGATGAATAGGAGTACAGCAAAAGTACAAAAAGAAGGGGGATGGAAGGTTGACCTCAGGGACGATGAAGTTGATGGCCATTTCTTCCCAAGGAAAGGGAGAGATCGAAGACTTTGAAGATTGTTGGAGGAGGTCCTTGCTGGAGTTCTTGGAGTTCTCAAATGATGCCGCCGCCAGGAAGGTGGATTTGAGGCTGTCGAATGACAAGATGGAGGATGGGTACCAGAGAAGGAGATATTTATAGGACAAAAAGGGCAAGGGCAAATTTGACTTATCTCTTTGCCGCATCTGTGAAATCTGAGGGTGTTCAGGTGGATATGGTTACTGTTTGCACGATAATCAAGGGATTGTGCAGGTGATTTGATAGCGAGCGGTGAAGATATCTTACTGTGCAAGATCGTTTGGTCGGTCCATCGGCAGTCCTCTCTAACGGTAATATTGCCGATGAGCACATTCTGCGGAGATTCGGTTTGGAATGTTGAGGAATTCGAGGAATCTGTAGGAGAGTCGGGATTAGGTTGTTTAGATTTGGTAATTAATTATCAGTCAAGGGAAGTAATTGCGGAAAGGTATCATTACTGAGGAGAATTTTGGAGCATTAATGATTTTATACTCCGAAATTGGGGGGCATGTGTTGACACCGCTTTTGGACACGTATCTTTAGATACGCACCTGGAGTTAATGAAGTGTAGCTCGGCAGATGGGGCAATGGTGACTAGTCTACACGGGAGTTGCCGATAAAGGTTGGTGCCGATGGGGAAACAACCGAATATGACCAAGTCCAGAAGTGGTGGTGTGTTCGTGCCGATGACCAGTGCCGGTGTTTGCTAATGGCTATAACAGGCAGTCTGCCGACGACTCTGAAGAAAAGCGCGGAAGTTGCTGATTGACTTGTGGCAGTGCACCAATCAGTTGTGGAGGATAGTTTAATGCTTTCTATAGTTGTTAGAGTTCGTTTTGTATACGGATTCCGTTTAATTTGGAATTCGGATTCTAGTTGTGTCTGGTTGTAATTCTTTAAGGCAGGGTATAAATATAGACCCCGTGGCAATGTAATGAGACATCTATCAATCAATCAAACACAAGTTTTTACATATATTCCAGCATCTACTTTTTCGGCGACTTCGTCATATTTTCTTTTATTATGAGTTCTTAGGAATTCATCGAGTCAAACTCGACGTGTTCTCAAGTTCCGCGTGAGCACCTCTTGGCCGTGACATCCGGGCGCATCGCTGTTGTCGGGACCAAACTGTTTGAATTACCACCTTTGTCGATTGTAAGGTCAAATCGGCTGGCATGCCTTAACATTTGTGTAACACCCTAGTGTTATGGTTGCATTAATCCTGTGCATAGCATGAGCATCATCATCTACTCAAAGCATATCATGATCATCATCTATCTTGAGCCATGTCATTCTATGCAAATATGTGATCTAAATTGCTTAAATAGGCTTCCTATGCTTATGTTTGAGTGACCATGCTTGTGTTTGTGCTCTAGGCCTTGGTAATTAGTTTATTTATGCTTAACTTAACCTTGGGAACAATGTTCATATTGATCACTTCTCCAAAATATGCCCTTAAGTCATACTTGTGTAAATAGGCCCTAGAAACCTCTTTTCCTTAGGCTTTTAAAAAGTGTTTCATAAAATGTTTGCATGTCAAAACTTTCTACAGCAAAGTTGTAGCCAATTTTATAAGGAACAAAAGTTGTTTTATGGCCATCTCATGAAAATGACCACAAATAGCTCAAAACTGACCCATAAGGTAAATTTGGGGCTGTTTCCAACACTTAGAAAATTTTCTAAGTCCGGGAACACAAACAGTTTGCTCGATCGATTTTGAAAACTTCATACCTCTCAATCCAGGCCGATCTAGCTTTTGCTCTAATTGACAAAGTTGTAGATCTCGGCTAGCACTCCAACTTTGTCAACTACATCATGTCCTAATTCGCTCTGGTTTGGGAGTAAATCGTTGTCAAAGTAGCTCTGTCAGTCGGCCATCGTTTTGTCTGAATCAGGTTTGAGCTCGCCGACGTGGCCGACCGGCGTGCGCATGACGTCCACGGCGACGCCCCGGACATAGTGGACGCGTCCACTCTCGCCATCCTTGCCCTCTCTCGCCAGAAGAGCGCCCGCAGCGAGCTCACCGTCGCGAGCTCACTCCGGCGAGCTCGTGTGCGCTCCTCGCTGCGTCTCAGCCCACCAAACTTCACCCAAAGCTCCGCCGTGAGCCTCTCTTCACTTTCCACCCTCTAGCTCGCCGCGAAACCCACCGGTGAGCCGCCATTTTCTTCTTCCCCAACTCAGGTCGCCGTGACCATCTTTTCCGGCGAACTCAATGTCGAGCCCTGTGAAGCCGCTCGTCGTCTCTGGTTAGATCCTAGAGGTAGAGTAGGTCCTTAGCGAGCGTTTGCGCCACTTGGTGGACGCTCTACCGATCTCTCCGTCGCCGGACACGATGCGCAGCGCCGCCGTGTTTCCGCCGGAGATGGGTGCTCTCGTGGCCAGCATGTTCCACAAGGTTTCAAGCCAAGCCACGTACCTAGGAAGCTCCGCCGTAGTCCCCTAGTGCTGTAGGAAACCCTAGGTCACGCTCTACCGGCCTGAGGACTCCGGCGTAACGCCGAGCACCTCCGCCGAGCCGCCATCGTCGACGGCGAGCTCCTTCCGGTGGCTCCGCTGTGGGAAAAAGGGGATCAGTCGAGTCGCCAGGGTCTGGGGATCACGTTGGTGCCCTTGGTTTGGCCGGAGACCTCGCCGTCGCGGAGAAATCGCCGGCGAGAGTCGCCGCGGCCGTGAGGGAGAAGAACCTGACAGACGGGGTCCACTGTCAGTGTCATCCTTCCCTCCTTTTCTTTTATTCAAAATCTGGATTTTTGGCTTTCTTGCAAAAATCATATCTCTAGTTCTGGTGATCCAAAAATTGTGAAACCAATTTTGTGATGTTCCTTGAGATGGCTAGTTTTTAATAAAAATATAAAATGAACTATGTTTTGAGAAAATATTTATTGTTATTCATGGGTAAATTCATATCTCTTGTTATACTGTTTAGTTTGCCATGAAAATTTTATGGTAGTCTCTGTGTGATACTAGAGTGACTACAGAATGAGGCATTGGTCGATGCCCAAAATGGCCAAAAACCTCGGCCTTTTTGCGGCCCGGGGTTAAAGACCCCTTTAGCACCGGTTCGTGTGACAAACCGGTGCTAAAGGGTCCTGCCCAACGGCTACTGACATGTGCTGTCGGGGCAGGGACCCTTTAGCACCGGTTTTTAACAAGAACCGGTGCTAAAGGGGTCCCTTTAGCACCGGCCAGAGCCACGGGCCGAGGCAAACCCTTTAGCACCGGTTTGTGTTACAAACCGGTGCTAAAAGGTAACCCTTTAGCACCGGTTTTTGCTCTGAACCGGTGCTAAAGGTCCGGTTTATAGGCCGGCTCCCTCCTCCCCTCTGCCCATTTGAAACCGAGAGCACCATTGTTGTTCTTGGAGCTTCTTCTTGCTTGTTCTTCATTTGTTCTTCATCTCCAACGCCCATCGTTGATCTTCTTCGACTCCGTCATCGTCTCTTCGCGCTTAGAGGTGACTAACTTCAGCCTTTCTTGTCTTTTTCATGTTGTTTTTGGCTTGTGATGTTCCCATCATTTTTTAGCTCAAATCCACTTTGTTATTTTGAATCATTCACATGAATTAGTATCCATATATATATATCATATTTCATGGTTGACCTAGTTTTAATATATTTTGCAAGAATGAATTATAGTATATTTTTATGATCATAGAAAGTAGGATAGTTCAAATTAATTGGTTTGTTAATATCACTTGATTTATTTTTATTACTACATATAATGTCCATTGTATCATACATGTTTACTAGTAAATGTGGAATTTATAATTGTTTTAAAATTGAGTATGGATAGTAGATGGCAACCGTGACCGGGTCTTCCGTCTCTCAACGGGTTCAAAAGCGATACCGTCCGGAACTCCCTCTCATTACTTGTGGCAAGTGTGGGCAGAAGATTTTGATGGAGTACAAAGTGTCGAAAGAGGGAGTAAACAAGGGTCGTATATTCTACAAGTGTCCAGATCGTAATGTGAGTTATTTCCAGACATTTGCTTATATATGTGCATATTTTTTTAAATGATATTAATTAAACTTTTGATTCTCTCTTTTAATTTCAGTGGGACGGTACCGGCGGATGTACAGGTTGGTACTGGGAGGAAGAATACATTGAACACATTAAGAAATCTTTTGCACAGGTGGTTGAGGCTGAAGGTGGTGAGGCAGTGAGCCGACGAAAGAAGTTCAATGAAGTTGATCAAGCGAATGATCTATCTATTATAGTTGGGATCGGACGCGAACTAATTATGTTGCTTAAGTGCATTTTAGTTTTATTTTTTTTAATGCTAGTTGCGATTGTATTTGTTGTAGCCAAGCTTTTCTAAATTAATCAACTATGTATCTTAGACATGTTGTGCAATAAGATGAGAAACTATATGTGTGCATGGTTTTCATAATATATATGTTATCTTTAATGCAGATGGTAACACGTAATTGGATGTATAATGCCGATCGGCGCTCCGAAGAGTTCATTAATGGCGTGCACTATTTCTTAAGTGTGGCCGAGTCAAATAAGAGGGACGGTTTCATGTGCTGTCCATGTGCCGTGTGCAAGAATTTGACGGAATATTCTAACTCAAGAACTCTTCATTCACACTTATTAAAGTCTGGTTTCGTACCAAACTATATTTGTTGGACCAAACATGGAGAAAGCGGGATTATAATGGATGAAGGTGAAGAAGAAGAAGAAGAAGAATTGGACCATGCCAATATTATTGCTCAGTACGGTGGCTTCAATGATGTTGCAATGGGGGGAGATAATGAAGAAGAGGTGGCGGCAGAAGATGATCGGGGCGATGATGCTTTTGGTGATGCCATCCGTGATGCACAAAGAGAATGTGAAAGTGATAAAGAGAAAGCCAAGTTCGAGCGCATGCTAGAGGACCACAGGAAATCGCTATATCCCACCGCTGAAGAGGGGCAAAAAAAGCTGGGTACCACACTAGAATTGCTGCAATGGAAGGCAAAGAATGGTACATCTGACAAGGCATTTGGGCAGTTATTGAAGATCATAAAAAAGATGCTTCCGAAAGGCAACGAATTGCCCACCACTACGTATGAAGCAAAACAGGTTGTCTGCCCTTTGGGATTAGAAATCCAGAAGATACACGCATGTCCTAATGACTGCATCCTCTACCGTGGGGAGGAATACGAGAATTTGGATGCATGTCCAGTATGTAAGGCATCACGGTATAAGATTAGACGAGATGATCCTGGCGATGTTGAGGGTGAAGAACGTCATAGGAAGAAAATTCCAGCCAAGGTTATGTGGTATGCTCCTATAATACCACGATTAAAACG